>NW_012267376.1:2032707-2034323 GCF_000151885.1 Dipodomys ordii | reverse complement strand
ATTTGTTTTTTCCCTTTCCCTCCACGAATTATACCGACATCAAATACAGTGAAAGCAGGGGTTATACTGTGAGTGGAGGGACATACAAAGCAACAAAGAAATAATCTTATAAATGCATTAGAAACAATCACATGAAAGAAAAGAAAACATTTGAATCCATATCTTGGGGTTCATTTCCCTAACATCATCTTATCTGACCTTTTCTACTTGACTCAGACATATACTAGATATTGCAAATAAGGGAAACCATGGGACTTATGTTTCTTTGAAGACCTGATTCCTTTACATGTTCAGTTTCTGTATTTAAAATGTTCAATCATGTCATTTTGATGATTAAGAAAGCTTCATACTGAAGCTGTTTGTCTTTTGATAGTTAGAAAAAAACCCCACCAAAACAATTGGCCTCTCAATGATCCTTCAGCCACTTGCATAGATACAGTTTGTATATATACCCTGAATTCTTTGATATAGTGTAAGATTCCTAGTAATGCTTGCTAACACAGTTATCAAACATAATGAACAGCAATGTTCTTTTAAGCCGAATAGTGGAGATCAATTTTTATTTTCATTAAAAGAAAGTGAATGCTATTCTTACCATTGTGAATTTGGTTGTAGCTTCATGGCCCAGCTTTGATTTGCTTCTCTGCTGTCAGGGATTGACAGCAGGGACAAGGGGGCCAGTTGAAGGCCAGAAAAACCATGTGCAATCCATTTTTGTTTCAACTGCTTCCATAATCAGCTACAGCTCCAATTAGGAAAGTTTGTATAGGTTTCTTATTTTCATGTGGTATTAAGTCAAATGCTAAGGGATAAAAATGGAAACCAGCATTCCCCAGGGTAATCACAATTTTTTATTTATACCGGAGGCCACTGGCCATCAAAGACAAATGGGATCTGAGCTGTTTCTAAACATGGATGACAGTCTCTGTGTCTCTTTTCAAAAGATATTAGTGTAAATAGTAGAGATTGTTGGCCAGCTGAATCGCACCTTTCCCTTCCACAAATGGAGGACACACACTCTTCCCTCAATGAGGATAAGTGTACATAAAAGATCAATGGGAGCAGATACAAAATACATGCTAGTGTTTTCCTTTATTTGTAAAATCTAGATTTAGCTTATAAACTTATAAGTAGATATGTTGTGTGATATACAAGTGTACACAAGTGTATTAACTGAAATGTGGGAGATTCAAGGAAGGATTCAAATAGTATAATTCCTTAGAAAGGCAAAGTCAGAGTTCAACAAAATAAACACCAGGAAGTAATTACTCAAAAGATGTGGAGTGGGCTCTCTACTTCTCTTCAATCTAGTATTAGAATGCCTCACTACAGCAATAAGACAAGATGAAAACATAAAAGGGATCCAAATAGGGAAAGTAGAACTCTCCCTCTTTGCAGATGACATGATCTTGTATTTAAAGAATCCCACAGACTCCACTCCCAAATTACTCAAGCTGATTCAAAACTTTGGCAAAGTAGCAGGGTATAAAATTAACCCTCAAAAATCAAGGGGCTTTTCTGTATGCCAATAATGAGAAAAGTGTGGCTGAAATTAGGAAAGCAACTCCATTTGTAATAGCCCCACAAAAAATAAAATACCTAGGAATTAACTTAAC
>NW_012267376.1:2026705-2031386 GCF_000151885.1 Dipodomys ordii | reverse complement strand
ACAGAAGGGAACCCTACTGCATTGTTGGTGGGAGTGTGAACTTGTTCAACCACTTTGGAAAGTAGTATGGAGGTTCCTCAAAAGACTCTACATAGCCTGGTACCAGCGGGAACGATGAATAAACCTACAAAAAAAGACTCCACATAGAGTCCCCCTATGACCCAGCAATTCCACTTTTGGACATTTACCCAAATGTTCACACTAAAGCTACCAGCACAACTATGTTTATTGCAGCATTATTTACCATAGCTAAGAGATGGAACCAACCCAGATGCCCCCCAGTAGATGAATGGATCAAGAAAATGTGGTATATATACACAGTGCAATTCTATGCCTCCATCAGAAAGAATGACATTGCCCCAATTGTTAGGAAATGGAAAGACTTGGAAAAAAATATATTAAGTGAAGTAAGCCAGGCCAAAAGAAACATAGGTCCCATGGTTTCCCTTATTTGCAACATCTAGTATATGTCTGAGTCAAGCAGAAAAGGTCAGATAAGGTGATGTTAGGGAAATGAACCCTAAGATATGTATTCAAATGTTTTTTCTTTCATGCGATTGTTTCTAATACATTTATAAGATTATTTCTTTGTTGCTTTGTATGTCCCTCCCCCACAGTATAACCTCTGCTTTCACTGTATTTGATGTCGGTATAATTTGTGGAGGGGAAGAGGAAAAACAAATCGTTTAAATAGGTATACAGGTGGACCCATTGCAACAATGAGATGTACAAGTCATATGTCGAAAACGAACTTTACAACTTCGGTGGGGAGGGAGGTTTGGGTAGGGTGGTGGGGGGTGGATGTGAAGGGAAGGGAAGGGTAAACAAAGGAGGAGGCTGCAATGCTTGATAAGAAATGTACTCATTATCTTGCCCATGTAATTGTAACCCCTCTGTACAGTATGTTCACAAAAAATAAAAATTAAAAAAAAAGAAAATGAACTTTACAACTTGGGAGAGGAGGGAGGAATTAGAGGAGTGGGGAGGGAAAAGATGATGGAGGGGGTAACAATGCTCAAGAGGAAATGTACTCATTACCTTACTCATGTAACTGCACAGTATCTTTACAATAAAAAATAAAACAAAACATTTTAAAAAAGAAAAAAAAAGACTTGTAGATAGGGATGGGTGGGAAAAACTGGGAAAGCGTGAGAGAAAGGATGATGTTGTCTAAAAAGAAATGTACTCTTTACCTGACTTATGTAACTGTAATCCCTCTGTACAACACCTTTATAAAAATAAAAATTAACAAAAAGCCGTCTCTGATATATGTTATTCATTCCAATAACATTAGTCAAAGCAACAGCCGACTCTGAGGGTGTTTTCCGAATTGTGTCTTAGGTGAGTGCCATTGTGCAGATGGTAGAGTGTTCTTCCACAAACCAAGATGGCTGCAACGTCATTCAGTGAGTGATGGAAGCATTACAGAGTTGGCGTTGAGCAGAATGTCATGATGAAGAGTGTGACTGTATCATGACTGTGATTACCTGGACAGGAATAATAGTAGAATCTACTGAATTTCTAAATCTCTGCAAAGGTTGTAGAAGTACCCAGAGGTGTTCTGGGCTTCTAGGTGATGTGGGATGCACAGATGCTCATGATTCTTAGCATTCTAACCCTGGTGTGGTCAAGGAACATTACTGAGAACAGGAATGAATCAGGAAGGTACCCCAACCTTTTGTTGTTTAAGGAGGATGCCAGATCTACACAAAGATCTAGAAAGAGAAGTGGATGACCCATACCTTTGCCCCGCCTGGGAGCAGAGGGCAAGCAAAGGCTGTTGTTGAGGGTTCATTCTTCATCTGTCACACGTCCTCTGCTGCCTGGGAAAGGTTGGGCATGCTGCTGAGGCTGGAAAGCCCCTTCATTTTGCACACTGCTCCCTTGGGACCCAGCTCTATTTGGATTCCTCTCAGGACTGGAAATGGGCCAGGTGACCAGCTAGCTCAAAGTTGACATATGTGTACCTAAAGAAATATCACCACAAAAATCGAGAGGCGGAGGAAGATGAACAGACTAGGATTCTGGAATTCTTTGAGTGGGGAGAACATATGGCCATCTCCCAGACTTCACAGAAATCCACTATATTAGGCAAATGAATTGCACAGTCACAAAAATCTTCCAGAACCAGTTGTCTGAGTTCGAGTCACCTGCACGGGGGTCATCTATTTTGGGTCACTTCTCCCTCATTTCCTTTCCGGTGGCTGGGGTCCTTTCTTGGCCCTGCAGCTCTGCTGGACCTCACACATCCTGTTGATAACCCCCTTCACTGGGCACTATGGCCCTTTCAAGAACGTGCCCTGGAAACTCCAGCTGGCAGTGCCATGCTTTTCCCCTTGAGGCAGTGCCCAGGCCTCTTTGCTACTTGAATCGCAGGATGTTGCTCTACTGGGGCTGTGGTCTTGTATGTAGGAGCCTTGGTTCCAGCTGTGGAAGCTGTGCCTTCTGCATAGCTCAGGGCATCTGCCTCCTGTCACACATTGCTCCTCTATTCTGGGTTGCCACTAGTGTCCACTCCATATATTAGAGAGCAATAAGGAAAGCCACAGGATTTTACTTCGTGCTTACTCCTTCCTCTCTTTGGCATTAAAGATGGATGTTTTGGGGGAGAGGACCCAGGTGATTGTCTTACTGGTCTAGGAAACCACCTGGCTGGATCAGGGTTTTTTGTTTTGTTTTGTTTTGCTTCCTTCTAATTAAACTTATTTAACAAGGTTAATGGATATTTTTAACCTTATTTTGTGCTTAAAACCTTCTAGGTCCCCCAGACTTCTGCTGGATCCAACCCAACCTGCTAATCAAATATGCCAGCATGGTTATAGTCTGAGCAGGAAAGACAACCAAGAAATCAGTGACTCTAGTGACAATGACCATATTTACCTATAACTGTCAGGTAAAGCAGGCTAAGTTACAGATGTATATGCTAAACATTTTGCAAGGTTCTCATGAAATGTTATCTTATCCATGTATATTTGTTTTGACAGCTGCATAATGTTCCATTGTGTGGAAACAGAGCTATTCAACTTTACTCTCATGTATGAGCAGTTGGGGTTTTGTTGTTTGTTATTTTTTTTGCACGAATCCTGGAGCTTTGAACTCAAGGCCTGGGCACTGTCCCTCAGCTTCATCTCTCAAGGCTGGTGCTCTATCATTTGAGTAATAGCTCCACTTCTAGCTTTTTGGTGGTTAAGCAGAGAGAAGAGTCACAGACTTTCCTGCCGTGTTCCTCAGATGTCAGCCTCCCGAGCAGCTGGCATTGCTAGAGTTATATTTTAGCTTTGGAATAAAAAAATGACAATGGAGCTAGGCACTGGTGGCTCATGCCTGTAATCCTAGCTACTCAGGAGCCTGAGATGTGAGGACTGTGGTGTGAAACCAGTCTGGGCAGAAAAGTCCATGAGACTCTTATCTCCAATAAACGACTCAGAAAAGGCTGGAAGTGGTGCTGTGGATCAAGTGGTAGAGTATTAGCCTTGAGCAAAAGAGCTCAGCAACAGTGCCCAGACCCTCAGTTCAAGCCCGAGGACCAGAAAAAAAAACTATGTCACTGATACTTAAAAAAATGACACTGGAATAAATAAACTTGTGTATTTTTATTCTTACGTTGTTGAAGGCATATCTTCAGAGTAAATTCTTAGAAGAGAGATGACAGGAATGAAACATAAGGATGTACATAGATTTTATTAGGCATTATCCAATTTTCCTTCCAAGGGTTATGCCAACTTCCATTCCCACGCATAAAAGAATTAGTTGGCTTTACTGTGTCTGTAATCTCACCAACATGGTGCATTGTCATCACAATTTCTCCTGTAACCTCCCTCACCTGGACATATCTGAAGGTTTTGTGTATGTGTGCTGGCCCTGAGGCTTGAGCTCAGAGCCAAGGCACTGTCCCTGAGTTTTTTTGCTTAAGGCTAGCGCTTTACCACTTGAGCCACAGCTCCATTCCCAGGTTGTTTTTTTCCTAATTGGAGATATGAGTCATAGGGACTTTCCTGCCAGGCTGGCTTTGAACCACAATTCTCAGATCTCAGCCTCCTGAGTAGCTAGAGTTACGCCAGTGCCCAGTTTTTTTAAATAAGTTTTTTTTATTGTAAAAATACTGTACAGAGTGGTTACAGTTACATGAGCAAGGTAATGAGTACATTTCCTATCAAGCATGGTTGCCTCCTCCTTTGTTTTTCCCCAACCATCCCTTCCCACCCACCTCCACAACTACACTCCCCTCCCACCCTGCCTAAATTGTAAAGTTCATTTTTCACCATAGTGTCTTGTACATCTCATTGTGGCAATGGGTCAGCCTGTATCCCTATTTAAACATTTTGTTTTTTCCCTTCCCCTCCCCAAATTATACCAACATCAAATACAGTGAAAACAGGGGTTATACTGTGGGGGAGGAACATACAAAGAAACAAAAAAATCACATGGTACATTATAAATATGTTAGAAACAGTAGCAAGAAAGAAAAAACCACTTGTGTCCCTATCTTGGGGTCCATTTCGATTAACATCATCTTATCTGGCCATACGTACATAGCTTTTGACCTTTTCTGCTTGTACCAGACATATACTAGTTATTGCAAGTAAGGGAAACCATGGGACCTATGTTTCTTTGGGCCTGGCTTACTTCACTTAATATAATTTTTTCCAAGTCTTTCCATTTCTTAACAAATGGGGCAATG
>NW_012267376.1:2023732-2026600 GCF_000151885.1 Dipodomys ordii | reverse complement strand
TTGTGATCATTTGGGTAAATGCCCAAAAGTAGGATTGCTGCAGTGGCCCAGTTTTAAATGAGAAGTTTTATCTCAGTGTGGTTTTCCTGCAATTAGATATAACTTCCTCTGTTGAAACTTCACTTCTGTATGCTACTGTGAATTGCAGGCTCATGCCTTCCCCACCCCCATTTTGTACTTTCTTAAGAGTGTTGACGACTCCAAAATCTGATGAGTGTCTTAAAAATATGACTAACTCACCGGAGTTAAGTGCTACCCTGAAACCCCTCTTATGGAGGCTAGTAGACAAGCCATAAGTAAATATAAAAGTATTGGGGGTTTCACATGTATGTGTGAGATACCATAATGAATCCCTTTGAATAAATAGAAAGTTGAGCATTTCATCTCTAGGGCATAGGAGGAGCAGGAGGAGCTGGATAGATAAAGAGGGGGAAGGCTGATATGAAAATATGTATATGAATGACAATAGAATGACTAAGCTTGCTGAGAAAGCTTTCGAAGGAGGAGAGGAAAGGAATGAGAAGGTTGCAGAAGGTGACTCTGGACAAGATGTATCCACAAATGTATTTGCTAAAATGAAGCCTCCTTATAACATAATAAATGTTAATGCAAGGTTTGCCAAGCACCTATAGTTCACATCTGTAATACTAGCTACTCAGGAGGCTGAGATTTAAGGATTGAAGTTCAAAGCCTGCCTGGCCAGCAAAGTCCTGGAGCATCTTGACTCTCTCCAGTTAATTAACCACTGAAAAGCTGGAAGTGGAGCTGTGGCTTGAATGGTAGAGCACAAGCCTTGAGAATAAAAATAACAGGGACCGTGCCCAGGCCTTGAATACAAGCATTAAGTCTGTCATTAAAACAAAACAGCAACAACAACAAAAAACCCAAGTGTTCGCTAGCAAGGCACCCATGGTTCATGCCTGTAATCCTAGCTGTAAGAAATGAAAGGTGAGCGACCAATACAGGCTCAAGGCTTTATTGGGGGACAGACCTGCTGGGGTGCTTCAAGCAGGAATGGAGGCAGCAGCCATGGACAGGTGTGGGCAGAATTTAAACAAAATTTTAGGGGCGGTCACATGGGTCCCATTATGTGGACTATGAGAATTTGGTGGTAGAGTCAGTTCCAAGAAGAGGTGTTATGAAGATGTTACATGGACTACAGGAACTGGGGGGAGAGTCACATTCTGAGAAGGAGTGTAGTGAGACTTACAATTGAGGCAGGAATTTATACATCTCACTGGGAAAACAATACAACATCTGGGAAGTAGAAACATAACAGATTTTTATAAACAGGTAGGGACACAGGGTGTGGGTCTTAATTGGCAAGTTGCCTCTAAGACCACAGACTAGCTACTCAAGAGGCTGAGATGTGAGGATCTCTCTTCCAAATCAGGCCAGGCAGAAAACGCCAAGAGACTACCTTCAATTAACCAGCAAAGAGAAAGCTGGACGGGAGATGTAGTGCTAGAGCTCCAGCCACACACAAAAAGGCCAAGTACAAGTGCAAGGCCTTGAGTTCAAGGCCTTGAGTTCACACAGTTCCTATGTGAACACATACACAGAAAGTGTTTTGCTGAAATATCTGCTATGTAAATATTCATAAATGGTTCATCTCATAAGGAGAGTGGCTTATGGCATTAGAAATCTTTCATTTAGTACTTCGAACCTTGAAATCTGCCTGATAGACAGAATTGTACTCTGCTACTTTTTCCATTTTCTTGGTAAAGTTCATTTAACCCTGACCAGCTCCATGCTTGTAGGTTCTAGCCCTGTTTCTATTAATTGCATGATGCCGGCTTCCTGTGGGGGTGGTTACTAGTTGTTGAAATATTTTGACTTGTTATATTATTGAACAGCATCTTGCATTTAAGTCTTTATTGCCCACCTTTGCCACCACCATCATCTCACATCTGGACCAATAGAGTGAGACACGGGCTGTACCCTGGCAAGACTTTGTGGAGTGACAAATGGGTGCTATGTACCTATG
The DNA here is from genome assembly GCF_000151885.1 of Dipodomys ordii. NCBI lineage: Eukaryota > Metazoa > Chordata > Mammalia > Rodentia > Heteromyidae > Dipodomys > Dipodomys ordii. The sequence continues at coordinate 2,024,613 of NW_012267376.1, read as the reverse complement.
CCGTGATTTTTCACGCATCAGTTGACAATGAATGCGTGGTTTGATGTGGAAGTGGGGTAGTAAATATATGTGAGTAGCTCTGACAGGGAACAGAGGGGTTGGAGGATTTGTGAGCAGCAGGGCAGAGAAAACCTTCCTTCCTGTGTGCAGATCGTGGATGGGAAGCTGGATCATGAAGATACTGCCTGTGGTGGCCCAAGGAGGCGGGCCTTGGAAAATGTCCTTGGAAACAGGAGGATCAGCATCCTTGTGCAGCAGCAAAACTGAAGTTGTGTGAAAAAAGGGATATTTAAGAAAGACATTTCATCTATATTGAAGGAGATTTCTAAGGAAGGTGTTGGGGGAGCTGCTTGGTTTCTTGTTAGTGCTTATGGTAGGAATGCAGGGGTGCGGAGGGAGACGACCTGAGAGATGAAGGTGTTCAAACCTATACCCATACCAGAGGAATCATAGTTCTTATCCTTTCCAGATGGCCGAAGAGCCTAAAAATAAGAAATAGCTGTTGAGATCTTTCAACAAGAAAAGGCTTAGTAGGTATGAGTGTATACCCTTTTGCTAAAACTGTGGAATCATCAAAAGCTTAGCCTATTCTCTCACACAAAGCACTCTTTCAAGAGATTAAGGGCGTGATCCTCTCAGGAAGTTAAGGACCTTGTCTCTCAATGACCTCAGCAGGCGCCAAAGACTGAGTCATGATTATCTTGAGAAGAATTGTGGCTGTGGCTTTTGTTTAATGGAGTGTAATCCATGGAAAACCCACAAAGTTTTTAAGAAAATTGTTCCTTTGGAGACACATCCAACTTGAACTACGTGGTATACAGAGAGAGGACAAAGGGAAGGAGGCTACTGAACTTCTAAAATTCTACTATCCTTCCCTCCCT
>NW_012267376.1:1989758-2023682 GCF_000151885.1 Dipodomys ordii | reverse complement strand
TCCCTCCCTGCCTCCCTCCCTCCCTCCCTGCCTCCCTCCCTCTCTTCCTTCCTTCCTTCCATCCTTCCTATCTCTGTTTTGGAATAGTGTGTATCTTGTTATTAGAAATCTAGTATAGCTACTACAGGCATATAGCTACTACAGACATATCATTAAGTCCAACAAAATAAAGGAGCTATTCCAAATTTTCTTTTCTTTTTTTTTGATAATGAGGATGGTTATGACTTCATTCTCTTATGTAGGAGTCTTGTTTTACCTTAAGTAACTGCAATTTGTCTTTACTACTCCTTTACTACTTAATGAACACATTTTCCTTCCTTTGGGAAGAAGTAATAGTAATAGTAATACAGATATTCTTCGGCGAGTAGTAAAATTCTTTTACATTAGTGATTTTACTTATTTGGCAAAGCAATATTTTTGGTAAAGATTTCAATTCTCTTTTGAGGTTTATTTAGTTTTGCTGAATGCTGGAAAGTACCATTTCCTGTTATAAATGAAAATGAGATTTTGCTGGAGGTTCAATGGAGAAATTCCATGGGAGAAGTTCTTCACTGTTTCCCCTTCTCATGGTTGTTGTGACAGGGCTGACATATATGGAGACTGTGGACCAGTCATTGATCCAGTCATTGATTCAGTCATTGACCCAGTCATTGATCCAGTCATTGATGACCGGTGACCCCATGCTCTCCACAGCGTTGCAGGATGAAAGCTGAGATCACTTCTTTCTTCTTTTCCTTAAACTAACAGTTTACAGCACTAATAGGAAGGGAATCTATGCATTGAGCACAGATTCTTAGGTGCTTCCAAGTATACTTATGATCATCACAACCATCGTGTTTGTGAATATTGTTACCATCATTATTGCTTTTCCATTGTCCATGTGAGACGCTAGAAGTTTGAGGCTCATAGGACACAGTCCTAACCACAGTTGGCATGGAAGACCAGAATCCAGGTCATGAGGTGTGACAGCTTTTCCCTTTTACCCCATTTATAAATATAACTGCACCTTAGAGGTGGGTTATGTAAATGAATGTCTCAAGCTGTTTTGTATAAAAGCAGAGCCATAAATGATCCTTGACAGCACCTAGTTTCTTGTCTTCGGCCTTACAAATATTCTACTGAGTTGACTGTGGATATGGCAAGTAATTTATCTGCTCAATGGGCCTCTTGGGTCCCATAAAAACCAAATTTTATTTAATTTTGGATTAGAAAACTGTTTGATTAGGCGGAATCTAACATTTCCTCCTCCTTGGTACATTCCACTCCTGGATTGCTCTTACCAAAGACTTTAAAAACAGCTTCCCAAACAGTTCATCAGTCTAGGTCAAACTCTGTCCATGGCCCCCACCTGGGATCTGCCTCATATTCCCCGCAAATACCAGGCTGATTCTGAAATAAAAGACCTTTTTTTTTTTTTTTGCTATTGCTCTGAATCCTCAAAATGACCTGAGAAAGACAAAATTATATTTTCAAAATGATGAAAATTTTCCTCCCTCCCCCTGAGATCAGTGGGCCCTGGCCATGTTTTGTTCTTTCTTTCGATGAAAGCATTACTTTCTTGTCTTTTAGGAAAACATTCCCATGCTGCCACTTCAGAAAGTTAAACAGAAAAACATAGATGCTGAGAGATGTTGATTTTAACACTGGGTCTGAGACCTAGTGTTGTTGTGACTTTTGACTCGGCTCCAAGCTAAGCTTCCATGGCTCCCATGCACCATGAGTGTGTGCCATGGTTCATGGCTGTTTCCTAGCTGTGCTCTGGACATCTGGCTTTTTCCTGTAAAGCAGCTCATTCTTCACAGACTCCAAAATGAACAAACTAATTTCTGTGTGGTACTAAAGTGATATTTTCATCCCAAATGAACAGTTAAAATGGTCAGTGCTCAAAAAATGTACAGTGGTATTATTAATTTGCTTTTCAAGCTCTTGAAACATTTCATACATTTATTTGAAAGACCTTGAGATTATCAACAACTTCTATAAATATAACTGAATATAGAAATAGTTCAAAGCTTTTGTATTTTTTACTTTTAAAACTTGACTGGAGAACTAAGAAAATGCACAAATAATTTTATAAAGAATCCTGCTAACATGTCAAATTCAACTCAGTAAATACTAGAACCTTGGAATTTATTTCAGGGATCTTTTTATTCTTTTTTAAAAATTAATTATTATTTTTTACTATTGATAAGTAATTGCACAGAAGTGTTTCAATTCAACATGTCAGTTTGTAAGTACATGGTATCTTAATCAATGTCATAAATCGTCCCCAATTCTCCAAACCCCACTCATCCCTTCAAATGTCCTAGCTCTATTTTACATATATACAGTGAATGTTATTATTGTATTTACCCATCCTTCCCCTCTTCATTTGTCTACCCCATTTCCCTTGACCTCTTAAACTCCCTACATCACAAGTTCCAGCTTCTTGTTGCTAATTTTGTCAGAGTGTAAGTTAGTTGTTCAGAGAAGTGACACCACTGGAATCTTCCTCTTCGTATGCCATACTTCAGTTGCTATGTTGCAGAGATGTCAAATAATTATCTTAAAAAAACCCAATAGATTGCAAAAATCTAGAAACCCAGGCATGTAATACTAAGAGCTCTTCAACATACCTTATCAGGGTGAAAGAAAGAACACATAACGGTTGTTTAAGAAAAAAAGACACAAATATGGAAAGAGGTGGAATTAGAAGACTTATAGGTGAAAATGCAGTAGCACAGTGTTTGAAGGAAGGCTCTATTCAACAGATCACATTGATTTGGTGACTACGAGATGGGCCCTCTCCTGATTTCCAAAGGAAATGAAACAGAACATGCATTCTGCCCTCCATGTTTAATTTCCTCAGACCTTGTAAAAACTTCCAAGTGGGCACACTGTTATTCTCATCCAGACATCCAAGGTAGGTTTGTGAGGATGGCTCTTATCCAAACCTCTGCCTTTAGAAGTCATTTATAAAGAGATTTTATTATGTCCCTAAAGGACCATTGAGAATGACCTTGAGATTTATGTAAGCTAAACCACAAGTTTCCTCCATGGTCATCCCAGACAAATATTTACTAAAGACTGTGGGGTTGCTGTTTCTGAGGTGCCGCCTTTAACATATTCACAGTCCTATTTCCAAAATCTATGTTTTAGCAGGGTATTCAGTGACATTTTCTCCTTCATACAAGATCAATTAAAAGCTTTTGTTTCGGTGACTCCTGTTAGTAATACTTTTAGCAGCATGTGCTGCAATTTAAGAGCTTGGAGAGGAGAAGGCCATAGGAGGGGAAGACAAATCGGGAGAGGAAGGGCGAGTTCATACAGTTATAATTTTCCATGTTCACATGTGAAAATGGAACCAGGTACCTGAGGAGGTGGGGAGAGTGAGAGAAGGGAGCGAATGATGGAACGGGCAACACTGATGTAGATGCCTTGTGATCATATACTGACTTGTTGAATTGAAACCTCTGTATACACTACTTAAAAATAAAAAAATGAAAAAAAAGTTTTCTGACATTACAGACCCAGCACTAAGCATGAGAGGGTCACTGTCTATCATCACCTTCCTGGTTGAGCTGCCCGCCAAAAGCTGAATGTTCATTCTGTGGGTGACATGGTTCCAATGCCATGAAAGCCTCAGAAGCATTTTTCACATTGTGTATTGACAGGACAAGTGAATTGTGGGACCCACAGCAAGGTGACCCATGGCACTCTGTGGGGACTGGATCCAGGACCAACCCAGGATGACCAAATCCCTTACAGAAATGACAACAGTGTGGAATTTGCATATGTACTTCCTCCTGAAAACTTTTAACCATCTCTAGATTGCTTATACTAACAAAATGTAAATGCTGTGTAGTAATCATATGTATTGTGTAGGGTATAAAGACAAGAAAATCTGCTTTTATTCACTACTGAGACACTAGTTAAAAATAAATGTTGCTGGACGCTGGTGGTGCATGCCTGTAATACTAGCTACTCAGGAGACAAGATCTGAGGACTGCAGTTCAGATCCAGCTGGGGTAGGGAAGTCCATGAACTCTATTGCCAATTAACCACTAGAAAACCAAAAGTAGTGCTATGGGTCAAAGTGGTAGAACTCTAGCTCTAGTCCTGAGTGAAAAAGAGCTCAGGGATACCACCCAGGTCCTCAAGTTCCATCACACACACACACACACACACACACACACACACACACACACACACAGAGCAAATAAATAAGCTGGGTGCTGGTAGCTCACACCTGTAATCTTAGCTACTTAAGAGGCTGTGATCTGAGGATTGTGGTTTGAAGCCAGCCCAGGCAGAAAAGTCCCCATGAGATGTATCTCCATTTAACCAGTCAAAAACCAGAAGTGGAGCTTTGGCTCAAAGTGGTAGAGCACTATCTTGAGCAAAAGACCTCAGGGACAGTGCCTAGGTTCTGAGTTCAAGCCCCATGACTGACAAAAATAAATAAATAAAATAAAATAAAATATTGAGGCCATGGATAGGGAATCCATAGATATGAAGTTCAAAAAGCTTGGCATGAGTTGTCACTGGCTGACATTTGGAACCGGGTATACCAAAGTGTGACATGTCCTGTAGGAACATGATGAGGAGAGGTAGGTGTAGAAGGAATTTTTATCATACTGCAACAATTCATTGTTAATATTAAGTCAGTTTCTAAAGAAAGAGACCTGTTGTATGGAATTGTACATCATATGCTTATGAGAAAAACTGTCATTTTGTTAAAGTCAAAGATGTGTCCATTGCACATGCACCTCCATGTTCATTGTAGCACTGTTCACAATAGCTAGGATATGGAAACAACCCAGATGTCCCACCACAGATGAATGGATCCAAAAATTGTGGTATCTATACACAAAGGAATATTATGCAGACATTAGAAATGACAAAATAATGGCATTTTCAGGGAAATGGATGGAACTAAAAGAAATCATGTTGAGTGAGGTTAAGCCAAGAGCAAAGAGACAAACGGTACATGGTCTCCCTGATAAGTGGATGCTAAATCCAAAATGCTAGGTATACAGCAAAATTAACAAGACTTAAGAAACAATGGACTTCCACTCATCTGGTCGAATCACTACTAAATAACCCCAGGCTGCTGATCACATGTATGGTATATATGTGTACACCGGAGGGAAACCAGGAGGATGACACAGAACTAGAGGGAATCAGCGGGACCCATCAGCTGCACTGGACATTGACCAAAATGAACTAAGCAACTCAATGGCAGCGATGGGAGGAAGGGAACAAGTGGGAAAGAAGGAACAGCTGATGCTATGCAAAACAAATGTACATATCAACCAATGTGGAAGAAATAACTGTATTGCAAAGCTCATGAACTCATAAATGTTATAGACCACGATAGACAATTTGCCCCATGAAAGTTAGAATGTGTTTGTGATTTTAACTAAACATCACTATCCCATAATACTGTGAAATTTGGGAAATTATGTAATCACTTAATCAATATAAAGAATTTGAAAAGAAAAAAGGTCTAGCTGTCTTTGGATTCCAAAATTTCACAGGGCTTCCCACTTTTGCTTGTATTATGTAAATTAACCTTGTCTTTTATTTTTCTAAATTGCTCTTTGGGGTTATTTTCCTTATTGAGACTTGGACAGCTGGTAGCTCTGGTAGGACAATGTTGGTTGCAAGAACTGAGATAAAAGATACCAAAGATACATTATTCTTTGCACCCATTTGTCTATCTTCTATTCATTTGTCTATTTCCTATTTCTACACATTCATTTGTTGTTGTTGTTGTTTTCATTGCGGTGATCATTTAAAATGCCTGACAGAGCAATGGAAAGGGAGGAGGTGGTTATTTTGCTCACAGATTTGGAGACCATGACCATTTGGCCCCATGTGCTTGGGCAGACCAAAATGGCAGCAGGTATGCATGATGGATGCCATTCTTTACTTCTTACCAGACAAGAAGCAGAGAAAGAAGAAAAGATAAGGAACCCTGAAGAACTTTTTTTTCTTTTTGTTGGTCATGGGGCTTGAACTCTGGGTCTGGGTGCTGTCTCTGAGCTCTTCAGCTCAAGGCGAGCACTCTACCGCCTGAGCCACAGCACCACTTCCGGTTTTCTAGTGGTTTATTGGAGATGAGTCTCACCGACTTTCCTGCGCGGGCTGGCTTTGAACCGTGATCCTCAGATCTCAGCCTCCTGAGTGGCTAGGATTACAGGCATGAGCCACTGGCGCCAGGCACCTGAAGAACTTTTAAAGGCATGCCTCCACCGAGTAATCTACTTCCTTCAGCTATGGCCCACTTGGCAAAGTCTTCAGAACTGCCTAAAATAGCATCACCAATTGGGAGCAAACACCCACCACAGGAGCCTGTGGGAGGCAAATTTCATGTTCAAACTAACAATCTGGCACTTCAAATTTCAGGTAGCTGGTGGAGTTTGTAGCTCTCAAAGGGTCAGGAGAAAGGTCTGTGAAAGAGATGTTCATTAGGGATTTGTCAGTGTAGAAGGGGAGTGGAGCACAGCTGGCGATTGCCTTAGATAAAAGATGAAGGTTCTGGGAAGGTGCTGGAAGTTCATGCCTGTAGTCTGAGCTACTAAGGAAGCCGAGCAATGAGGACCCCAGAAAGCTCTCAAGATTCTGTTTTTAAATAAATTTAAATAAAATTTAAATTTATAGTAAGGTGATGTACAGAGGAGTTACAGTTACATAAGTAAGGTAAAGAGTACATTTCTTCTTGAACATTGTGACCCCCTCCCTTGTTTCCACCCGCTTTCCATCCCCCACACTCCCTGCCCCTGTCCCAAGTTGTAATGTTCATTTCCTGACATAGTGTCTAGTGAGTATTGCTGTTTCATTGGCTTACACTTTGTCCTTTGTCTCACCATTTGTTATTTCCCTTCCCTTCTCTAAATCAGATAAATGTATCTATACGACAAAGGATACCAAAATCAAAAGCAGTGACAAGAGGGGATAAACCAAAGGGGGAAAAATGAAAGAAAAAAGAAATAACTTCACACAGTACATTAGAAACAAAAACAAAAACCCCGAAAGATTTGTATCTCCAATGAATCACAAAAACAATGGAAGTGGGGTTGTGGCTCAAGCGATGGAATATCACCCTTCAATCAAAAAGCCAAATGAAAGCACAAGGTTCTGAGTTCAAGGATCAGTACTGACACAAAATGAAGCATTTCCAAGATGGGCTTGTCCTAGCCCATGGTAATAGAAGCATGTAACCCCAGGAGATCGGAGCAGTTCACACTAATGGGGTAGAAATAAGGCATGCATATTTGGAATGGCAGGTAAATGTTTGCATAAACAGAAATACTTATCTGTAGTACCCCAAGATGATTTTAGTACAAAAATTATAACACATGAAATAGAGGGAAATGTTCTTTCTGCTTAGGCAACTCCACCCACCCTCTCTTAGCACGACAGAGGGCAGTGGCTGACATAGCTGAAATGTTCATGCTGGTAATGACAGCAAGGATCTTTATAGTAACATATTATTATTATTATTATTATTATTTTGTCAGTCATGGGGCTTGAACTCTGTGCTTAGGTATTGTCCCTCCACTCTTCAGCTGGAGGTGAGCACTCTGCTGCTTGAGCCATGATGCTACTTCCAGGTTTCTAGTGATTTATTGGAGATAAACGTCTCATGAACTTTCCTGCCTGGGCTGGCTTCGAGCTGGGATCTTCAGATCTCAGCGTCCTGAGTAGCTAGAATTACAGGTGTGAGCCACTGGCGCCTGGCATAACATGTTATTTTTGAGGATGGCTTCTATACACAATTCAACTATTTTTCACTGAACAAAGTACCTCCTTAAGATAGTTTTCATGTTTAACCATGAAATGACATTTAGCCTATCTCTTCACACATCTGTGACCAGAGGACAGACTTAATCAATCCTCACCCAAGTTCTGCTACAGAATGTAGTGAAGAGAAAGACTTCATCTTTGACTCCATTTCATGCTAATTTCATGCAGTGAATCATAGTGGTATTAGAAGGAAATGATCGATTTCAAGTGGTTCACAGCCTATAAGCTGGCTTTTGGTAGTCATAAATTGTCGAACAACTATTTAAAGATAATAAAAACAACTATTTAAAGATAATAAAAGATAAATTAAAAAATTACAAAGAATAAAACAGAATCATTAAATCAAATTTTACAACTCAAAATATTTTGCTTTGTTCACAAAACAGTTTAAATTATCACTGTATTTTTTTCTCATGAGTAAAATTGAACTATTTTAACTCAGTTTTTTTTTTTAAGTTAATAGGCTGGGTGCAGATGGCTTACACCTGTGATCCTAGCTACTCAGGAGGCTGAGATCTGAGGATTGAGGTTCAAAGCCAGCCCAGGCAGGAAAGGCCGTGAGACTCTTATCTCCAATAAACCATTCAGAAAACAGGAAGATGCACTGTGGCTCAAGTGGTAGAACGCTAGCCTTGAGCTGAAGAGCTGAGGGACAGTGCCCAGGCCCAGAGTTCAAGCCCCATGACCGACAAAAAAAAAGTTAATAGCTAATTTCATAGAATATAAGTTGATATATTTTATATTTAACTGTGAATTAAATATTTTAATATATTTGTCCACATGGACCAATTATGTGATAACCATAATAACATAAAATACATAAAATCAAATGTTGCATGCATCTACCTTAGAATTTAGGATTAACATGATCTCTTAAAACTGTTTTGCTCAGCATTGTCCTGTACTTAAAATATTTAAGTTATTCTGGGCACTGATAGCTCACATCTGTAATACTAGCTTCTTAGGAGCCTGAAATTTGAGAATCATGGTTTGAAGTTAACCCAGACAGAAAAGTTCATGAGACTCATATCTCCAATTAAACACCAAAAACCCAGAAGTGGAGGACTGGATCTCCAATTAAACACCAAAAACCCAGAAGTGGAGGACTGGATCAAATGGTAGAATGTCACCTTTGAGTGAAAAAGCCAAGCAAGAGGGGGAGATCTTGAGTTCAAGCCTCAGTCCCAGGACATATGTGCATGTGCATGCGCATACACATACACAAAAATATTTAGATTATAAAAAATTTAGTTGTTCTGTCAAATATCAGGAAGTGTTCTGTTATAATTTTAAGATGTTTAATGATCCCTTATATCTTGAAACACTTTACAAAGAGTTTGAGCTACATTAGTAAGATATTATGCTTTTTTTGAAGATTACTTTTCATATCAGCTCTTTAAAATGCCTCAAGAAAATGTTTCTTTAGTCTTAAAAAGTAGTGAAAATTTGGTGCATAATTACTGTCTTTTCAAGATTTATTGTACATCTTCAGGACTTTGAAAAGTCCTACAGAAAGAAAGCTATTATTATAACATTTCCCAAATTCTGTGGACAATGATATGAAATATCTAATAATAGTAAAATAACTCTTAGAACATCCTGTAGAAACAATATCCTTGAACTTTGTCCTAAAGGGCATGGACTTACAAACTTAATTCCCTTTGCCATTTACTTTGTAATTCAGATTGTGTGGTATTTTTTTTTTTTTGTCAGTTGTGGGCCTGAACTCTGGGCCTGGGCGCTGTCCCTCAGCTCTTCAGCTCAAGGTCAGCCCTCTATCACTTGAGCCACAGCGCCACTTCGGCTTTTTGTGCTTATGTGGTGCTGAAGAATCAAACCAGGGCCTCATGCATGCAAGGCAAGCACTCTACCACTGAGCCACCTATCCAGCCCTGTGTGGTTGTTTTGGAAGGGGTTTCAAATCAACATGTCAGGTTATGAGCGCAATACATCTTTGTCAGTGTCATACCTTTCATTATTCTCTCCACATCTACCAATCACCCCAAGGTACCTGGTTCCATGTGACCATCTGTTTATTATTATGACTGTATTCTCCTACATTTCCTTACTGAGCTAATTATCAGCCTTGATTTTCCTCTCCTGTTGTTATAGTCAGTGACTGAACACAATTAGAACTTCAAAACTTCTTAAAAAAATGTAGTGAAACTATTTCCCAAGCTTGTAATGAGGTCTGTGAATGGAAAATGTCAAATAGAATTCATTGCGTCACTATACCAATAGCATTTCATTTTGTCAAAGGGAACAGGTATTCAATTATAACAGAAACAGGAAGCGAAATAGAGGTCACAATGGAACTGTCTCACAGCTACTGAATATGGGATTCAGAAATGAATGAGAACTTATGCTGAAAACTTCTAGAGCAGTGAAGTAAATCACACCTGCAGATGGTAACAGCAAGTGTTCTGAATGCCACTGGACTTAGCCAATGAGTGAGTGGTTTTCTATGTGTTCAGGCAAGCATTTTTTATGTATGTTATTCACTTCAAGAGCAGCTGTGATGAGCTCAGTTTGAACATGGTAGAAACTAGAAGATAGGGCAACTTGCCAGAGCTGTATATGCTCAGCATCATCCATGCTGGGTGAGATTTCAAGATCAAGGAGCGTGACCTGATTAGAGAAAAAGGAATAGGATCTTTTTAGTTCAATCTAGCATGTTGATTTGGTCCTATCATGGACTATTGCTTTAAAAAGTCTCTTGTTTTCACTTTACTCAGAGTTTTGTTGGTTCCAGTTTTGGCTTCAGCTTTGTAGTTGGCCCTGGGTCACAAGCTATGACCAGAGACTTAGGTCAGCCCCCAGGAGAACCTGGCTTGAATAGCTCCGAAAGCTCTTCCTTCTCGCTCCTGCCCAGTTGCTGTTCTTCCCTTTTCTAGGTCTGAACATAGCCACTGGGATTAGACCCAGAACATCACACAGTTGTCCATCTTGAAATCCATTTGCATTCTACTATGATCTTCTCTTCCTCTCCAGGGCAGTCTTCTGGCAACATTGTGGTAGTATTTGTTTATGAGATTCATGGAGACAGTGATTTGACCTACAATGTCATGCACTGTCATCAACTCTAAATGGACAACTAAAATAAAGGAATTATCCAATTAATTCATTCATCTAAAATTTATGAGAAACATTGCAGGCATCTGGCCAATTTCTGAGATTGTCTGGACCTTCACTCTGGGGGGTTTGCACTGTTTCAGATCAATGGATTGTGCTATGTTTCTAGAAGTTGTTAGAATTTCTTCTTTGCCAACAGTTTTTGATTTCTCACTTGCTAGCTGACCATGTAAGGTTTCTGTCTGAAGGATCTTGGGAACAGGTGATCCTGGAAAACACAGAGTAAATGACATATTATAGGGGAACCAGAAAATACATAAAGATGAGCCATTCAAACATGTTCAGAAGAACAATTTCCTATGCATGCTACTGCATAGATACAATAAAGTTAGCATCTGAAAGTCTCATCTTCCAATTTCACATACTACTGCTAGTACTACAGGTATTCATTGTGACACATTGAATTTCTTCAAGGTGATTGAGTAGATTAGTTGCCTGTCTCAGTCGAAGAGAAGGCAGCCAGTGTCCTCTCATCCTGAAGCTAAGATGGGACTAGTTTACCTTTCAGGAATGTCCAGGTCTTCCATTCATCTGTGACTCCAGCACATCTTATGTGTATTGTAATTGCAAGTTTACTTCTTGGCATTCTACCCTTGTTCTCAGTTCCACAGGGCAGGATTGTGGTTAAGTAGGCATTGACTCAAAAATGTTTGTCATATGGAAAACGCTTTATTAAGTTGTAATCAATTATAAATGCAACACACCATGCTGTATAAGTAAGTGGAGTCTGCAGTTCAGCTGCTTCTTGCCAGCTATCTGGCCTTGGCCAATGTCCACTTCTTGGTAAAGCCAGGCCCATCTGTAAAGTCAGCACAAGAATGGAACTCATCTCAGAGTGTTGCCAGACAAATTAGTTGGTAGAAAAAAAAATGACTTACACAAGCTAATGGAGTTTAGCCTCAAAATGAAAGCAACTCAGAGGGCAGAGAACCAGGGAGAAAGGAGCCACCGCCTGAAACTTGGAAAACGGAGAAAGGAACACATTCTATTCCAGTTGTTAAGTCGATTTTATTTAGATTCTTTTTATTACGTTGAAAAAACTCTGACTCACTAAATGATCAGTCTCATGGCTACAAGATTAAACTTCCTATAATTTAATTAGTATTCCTTTGCTAAATTAACAAGGCTGTAATGTCCTCTCACACCAAAGGCTCATTTTTGTTTTGTTGTTGTTTTATGCCAACCATGTTCCTACTTGAGAGTACATTTCCTATCATATGCAATTCAAATGAATACTTATTATGTGTACATAGGTATATATATATATATATATACACACCCACATACACACACATATATGTGTGTGTGTGCGCGCACGCATGTGCGCATGTGCGCACGTGTGTGTGTGTGTGTGTGTGTGTGTGTATGTGTGTATCCAGTCTTAGATGTTTCTGTCATGTGGGCTGTAGAGATTTTTTTCTAAGTCTACAAGTTCATTATTTCTTTCCCTTTTTCCCCCTTTTTTTTTTTTGACAGTCTTGGTTGTTTTGGGCCTTAAAGTTGTGAACTTCCTTCTGCCTTCTCAGAGCTGTCTTAACATTGATTTAGGCCTTTCTTAATGGCTTTCATTAATGTTCTGTCTTTTTCTATTAACTAGTATTTTACCTCTTTAAAACCTGAGTTTGGGGCTAGAAAGGTGGCTCAGTGGTAGAGTGCTTGCCTTGTATGCATGAGCCCCTGAGTTCCATTCCTCAGCATCACATAAACAGAAAAAGCCAGAAGTGGTGCTGTGGTTCAAGTGGTAAAGTGCTAGCCTTGAGCTGAAGAGCTGAGGGACAGAGCCCAGGCCCAGAGTTCAGGCCCCACAACTGACAAAAAAAACAACCCAAAACAATAAAACAAAAACCTGAGTTTGTACTCAGGGCCTTGTGCTTGTTAGCTGGGGTTTTGATACCTTTTGCCCAGCTGACATGTTTATAGCTGTCTTCTATTTTCCCCCATCTTTTTCAGTATTTTTTTTTATCAGGGTAGGGGTAAGATTTTTAAAATGGCTTTTGCATGAATTGTGATTATTGAATATTTTTCCTACTTCAATCTATATAATGTATTGTATTAATTAATCTTGTTTATTAAACTATGCCTGACTTCTGAGGGTAAGTTCCAATCAGCCATCATGGGGATTAGTTCTGTTTTCCTTCAGATCTGCTAGGCCACAATACCTAGAGGCGTGGCGGAACACTAATTCCATTGTTAAAATGAAGGTATGTTTTCAATTGGGTTTGTATTGAGGTCAATATAATATTTGTAAAGCAGATTATCCTCCATAATGTGAGTAGGCCTTATTAATTAGGTGAAGACCACAGGAGAATATGGCCTGAGAGACTATAAAGAAGGAAGTCAACCTCTGGGCTGTGTTTGAACTTGTGCTGGGACATTGATTTGTCCTTGGGCTTCTAACCTCCTGGCCTACCCTGCAGACTTTGAACTTAACAGCCTTGAGGCCAGATGGACTTCTCCATTAAGATAAATCTTCCTCTATGGGTACAAACCCCTCAGTGGCTCAGTTTCTCTGAAAAACCTTAACTAGTCAAATTGATCATTATGCTTACATAATTGACTTTATAATTGGTTTAATAAGCTCTGGATTCAGTCAATTAGAATTTTGTTGAGGATATATGCATTTGATTCACTAATGGTATTAGTTTATAGTTTCCATATACTAAAAAAAAAATCTGGCTTTTGTTTCGGAAATCATTACCCCATAGAGTGAGCTAGATGTGGTTCTTCCTTTTGTGGAAGAGTTTGAGAAAGAATGTGGTTAGTTCTTTATATTTATGGAAGAATTCACTAGTGAAGATCTATTGTTCTAAACTTTATTTTATTATAGTTCTTTTTAAATCACTAAATCATTACTTTGCTATACAGAATAGCTATATATTTCTCTTTAAGTCAGTTTTAGTAGTTTCTCTATATATTTTCATAGAAATTTACTTACCTTATTTCACTTTTATAATTTTCTGACATGTACTTTTTGGTAGAATCCCTATACAATTTATTTCATTTCTATAAGGTCTTTAATACTGCTTGTATTTTCATGCCTGGTTTTGTAAGTTGAGTCCTTTCTTTTTTTTTTTTTCTTTGTCAATCTACTTAAAGCTCTGGCAGTTTTGTTCAGGTAATAAATATTTTGTTATGCTTCATATTGTTAGGTGTTTTTAAAATTTAATTTTATTGCCAAGGTGATATACAGAGGGGTTACAGTTACATGTGTAAGGTTGTGGGTACACTTCTTGTCGAACATTGTTACTCCCTCCCTCCCACTTTCCCTACTCCCCAGTGGTACCCCCCTCAAGTTGTACAGTTCATTTCCAACATATCATCTTGTGAGTATCACTGTTGTGTTGGTTCACCCTTTGTCCTTTGTCCCATTGTACTGTTGGGTTTGTAAAGGTTATGTTCAAGTTTTTTTTTTTCCATTGTTTTCCCTGTGTTTCTCAGATTGAAAATTTTCGTTGCCCTACATCCAAGTAGAGTGCATTCTTTTGTTTTTGGTAGTAGTGACTATTGAATTCAGTGCTGCCTGCATGCTGAGCAAACAACTTAGCACTTGAGCTTTAGCCCTTAGCCCTTTTGTTTTGTATTTGTTTTTGATATAGGTTATTGTTGTTGCCTAGGCTGACTGAGCTCGTAATCCTCTTGTCTGCCTCCCACAAGTAGCTGGGATTACAGGTATGTGCTATCACACCTTACTTTAACTGACTCTTCATCCTTTTATCTGCTTTGGAGCCTTTGTAGTGAAGTTTTCAACTAAATTATTCTTAACTCCTGATTTGCATTTCATTCCACTTTATAATCTCTTTAAAATGTAAAATGCTGACATTTTATTAACTTGTATATTTTTATTGATTGTAGTCCTCTATTGATGAGATATAATTCTTTAGGTTTTCAAGAATTCTCTTCTAGTTCATTAACCATCTGAAATATCTGGCTTAAAGTCTTTGTCTACTAGGTCTGCTACTGAATATCTTCAGGAAGGACATTTGCTTTATCTTGGTCCTTGTTTCTTCGTATGTCTGATAATATCTAATTGATACGTGGACATTGAATATTACAAGATGGTAATTATGGAAATCAGATTCTTTCTTCTTTCCTTCTGGTTTGCTGTTACTGCTTGTAGTTGCAATTATTTTTTCGTGTGTGTGTGTGTGTGTGTGTGTGTGTGTGTGTGTGTGTATCTGTCTATCTGTCCTGGGGCTTGAACTCAGGGTCTGGGCTCTGCTTCTCAGCATTTTTGCTCAACGCTGGTGCACTACCATTTGAGCCATACTTCTACTTCTGTCATTTTGGTGGTTAACTGGAGATACAAATGTCACTGTTTTTCCTGTCCTAAATAAATTCAAACCTTGATTCTCTTCAAACATTGAACCTCTTGAGAATCTAGGATCACACAATTGGGCCAGTTGCTCTTGGCTAGTTAAAATCTTTAATTTCCTTGTTTTATTACTTTTCTGAACTTATTTTGTTTAGTATGCGTTTTTATAGCATATGACTTCTCAAATTTCTGCTCCATTAGCTTAAGGGCCCGCTAATCATTGGGTAGGAATTATATGTCTAAAGCCTCCCAAACAAAATAAATGTATAAGCAAATAAACAGATACATTTTTATCTTTGCATAGCAGTTCTGTGTGTGCTGGGACATGCCTTTAGAACTCAGTCAAGGAGATTACAACTCTCTCTTGGCCTTAGTTTCTGCCTTTGAGGCCCCCAAGGCCCACAGAGATGAGAGGCTGGAGGCTTCTCCAGTCTTTCTGAGCATGTGCACCAGGCCTTCAAGATTCCCAGAAACAAGTCAGAGCTTTTAAAAGCTTTTATTTCCCGAAACATGTTATTCTCTAGCTTTTTCTCCCAAATTTTCAATCCATCACTTTTCCCCAATTTACTCATGGCTTTAGACAACAACAGCTAAACCATATGTGTTTTTGTTTTTGTTGTAAATACCCCTAAGGGGGTAATAGCTCTAGCGCTGAATGAGCTCTCAGTTAGGCAAGATAGTTATGCCTTTTGGCCAATGTTGTAGCGAGCCACTAAAGTGAGCAAAATAAATAATTACAATTCTTAGTGCTGATGTCTGTTTGATTCTGGTACTGGGAAATTAGGCTTTACTTTTAGGACTAATGCTAAACTGGGGAAAGAGGATCTGAGACTGGAGTAAGTTTAATTCACACAGAGTTCGTTGCTTGGTGAGTTTGTAATTTTTTCTTTAATAACTGTGCATCTGTGTTTCAGTTGTTTTCCAAAGTTCCTAAGATATGACTCTGACAGTGTTGCCAGCATTTCTGTTGCTTTTCTAAGAACCCCCAAATTTCAGTTCCTTTCTCTGTTATTCTCTAGAACATCTCTCAAATTTTCTAAATACATGTGAATATCATCTTAAAGTGAGATCATGTTCTTAATTCTTTGCTTTGAAATAGCAATTGCCAGCAAGTGAGCACAATGATAGAAAAGAGCAGTTCATGTGCTGGAAGCTTGCTCCTCAATATAATGATCTTGAGAGGGGCTGAGTCCTTCTAAAGGTGGAGCCTAGAAGTGGGTGGTTAGATCATGGGATGTGCTCTCCTGCTTGGACTCTCTTTTTCTGTTTCTCATTTTTGTTGGTCATAGGGCTCTAACTCAGGGCCTGGGTGCTGTCCCTATGCTCTTTTTGCTCAGGGTCAGCACTATACCACTTTGAGCCCAGCACCGCTTCCACTTCCAGTGTGGTTAATTGGCAATAGGAGCCTCAAGGACTTTCCTGCCTGGACTGGCTTTGAATCATGATCCTCGAACTCAGCCTCTTGAGTAGCTAGGATTACAAAGCATGAGCCACCAGTGCCTGGCTGGATTGTCTTTCTTGAAAGATTGGGGTCAGGACTAGACAGGTGAATGTGAGGACTGAGTTGTTATAAAACGACTGTCTCCCTTTTGCCTTCTTTCTCACACAGGTGCTGTTCTTCATGCACCTACTTGCTTTTCCACATTCCACCACAAGTTGAACAACTCTGAGGCCCTTACCAGAAGCCAGCTCTAAGCCTTCGGTCCTCCAAAACTAAATAAATAATCTAAGTAAACTTTATTTCCCCCTTACTAATTACCTAGCCTTGGGTATTTTGTTATACTAACAGAAAACAGACTAATTATTGGCTATAATGTCACAGTCTATGCTGATATGTCTTGAAGGGCTAGCAAAACATTTCTATCTAGTTTTAAAAGAAGTAGCAGTGCTGTCATACAAATGGACTGTTAAGCTAATTGGCTTTAACTTTGGCTTTGCCATTGTGAGGTGGCTGAACTTGGGTTTTCGTTTGCATAATCTTTGTATGACTCAGTGGCTTTGTCTCCATTGCTCTAACCTCCTGGTTAGAAGTGAGTCAGATGGTTCAGCTACATCACAGAGGCATAATTATCCCAGGATGTGTATACTGAAGAGGGGAGTGTGGACTTTTGGGACTCATCTTAGGGGCAGTCTAACACACCAAGTCACATCTTTCTTTTGCATTGTTTTCTGTATTTCCATTTTTCCTCTCAGTGCTTCAGCTAGGATATTTCCTCCTGGATATTTATGACAGTGCTCAAATCATATATAACCCTCCGTGGCTGTCTTTCTATTGTTAAATCTGTCTCATAAATTCTTAATTTAAGGAATCGTGTTTTATGTTTTTTTCTTCCTTAAAATTATAATTTGATTATTTCTATAGGGTACAATTCTCATCTCATTTCTTTCCCCACTCCCCCCACTAATTTTTTTCATCTTACTGACAATATTAAACACTCATGTTTTAAAGCCTTGCCCTTTTAATTACAACAGGACAGGGTCTTTCTACATTGCTGTTTATTTCCTTAGCTATAAAATATGTAGTCCCATCCTTCAGATTAAATAGCATTTTTAATGCAATTTTATATATTTAAAATTTTTAAGATGGGCACTGGTGGCTCATGCCTATAATCTTAGCTACTCAGGAGGCTGAGATCTGAGGATTGTGATTTGAAGCCAGCACGGGTAAGAAAAGACGTAGGACTCTTAACCATCAGAAAACCAGAAGTGCAGCCATGGCTCAAGGTAGTAGAGTGCTAACCTTGAGCAAAAAAGCACAAGGACAGTGCCCAGACCCAGAGTTCAAACCCCATGACTGAGGAAAAAAGAACAAAAAACAAAATGAAAAAACAACATGTTTAAATAGGGATACAGATTGACCCAGTGCAACAATGAGATGTACAAGATGCTATGTTGAAAAACGAAATTTACAATTTAGGCGAGGGTGTGGGGGGTGTAGGGGAGTTGTAGTTGAGGAGGTGGGAGAGATGGGATAGTAGAGGAAAAACAAAGGAGGAGGCAATAATGCTGGATAAGAAATGTACTTATTACCTTGCTCATGTAATTATAACCCCTCTGTACAGTATTTTCACAATAAAAAACTTATTTAAAAAAAAGTCTCATCAAAGTCTTTGCTGACTTTTGGAGAATTTCTGCTTAAGGTTTTTGCTTTTCACCCTTCATTACTCCATTGTTTTATTTTCCTAGGCAGGAAGAGAGAATTGTACAAAAATAAGACAGAGATTAATAAAGTAGGAGGAGATGCTGGAATATTACACAGGTTGTTTTGGGGTAGCCACATTGGTGCTCTGAAAGTAAAAATTAATTCATAGCAATCTCTACCTGATATGTCTACTGGTTTAGAGAAAATTCCACCGAAAATTCTAGTGTGTTCTGCAGGCTTCTCTGTGATTGCTCCTATATGTCCACGTCCCAAGTCCATCCCTTTGACTCTGCCCTCTGTCCTTATGTCCCAGACCTGCTGGCCTCTGGGTCAAGATGAGGACATCTTAGAAACACAGCATTCTTCTCTTTCCCTGGAAGCAACCTTCCTGAGGGTTCTTGCCTACAGCTCGCTTCATGAGGCATTGGCACAGGTTCCGAATCTATAGCTGTCACTCTCTCTTCTCTCCCTGTACACGTATGGGGTAATATAAATTTTGTCTATGATTCATTTTTTTGTTTGCTACCTTCAGTGCAACCTGTGTTAGATCAGGGGGTTCTCCATCTTCGTAGTTTGTTTCTGCCAGGACTAGAGTAGTGCTTGTTTGGTGCCGGGTGGGCAAGTGATGATAGCTGCTGCTTTAGATGACTATTTGTGAAATACATGAAAAATCCAGATTGCTGCCGTGAGACTACAGCTGACCTCAAAAGTGTATAAATCCTCCCCACCAACTTTGTGCCCAAAATTTATCTCTAAAAGGATGTAAAAATTAGTCTTTTCAAAGATGATTTAGGAGTGATAGGGAAAGGGAGGGAAGAATATTCTGGGCAAAGCAAAGAGCTATGAGAAGATAGGGAAGAGCCCAGTCTTTTTCTTACAATCTCTACAAACCTATTAAAATGGTTTAAACCAGGGGATATGTGTGTGTGTTCATTATTTGATATTGCAATCAATTCTAAATCCAGACATACTTTGTAAAGATAATCCACTTCATGTTTACAAGGGCAAGGAAAAGGGTTTCCAAGAGAGGGAATATGCATTGAGGCGAGTTTCAGCTCAGCCAACCCAAAGTCATACAAACTTTAAAAAGCTTTAACAAATTGAAATGTACGATGTTACACTGTCTATAAATACTGGAGATCAAAGAAGTCTGTATGTCCAGCAAATCTTCCAATAGTGAGCCAGGTTCAGTGCCTCAGTACTGAGCGGCAGAGAGGAGTGACAAACAAGACTTCAGTGACTGCCTTCCCTATGCCCTAGCTGAGCACAGGAATGGGATTGCACAGGACTGGTAGTTGAAGACCAACTGTAACCACAATATTTAGAGGACATTGTTCATGATCCATAGTTCAATGTTTGCTGAAGTTAAAACTCACAAACATTTACAACACCCTAGGAGAGATCAAACTGGAAGGTACCTGCCCTTTGGGATGAAAACAGTAACCAAAATTGCTGGACCACACAGCACTTCTGCAGTCTCACATGCAGGCTTCTGAACACTGCAATGACTCACAATAAATTGATTTAACAGTGTTAGTCCTATGCCTTGCCAAGGAAAACCAATATTGAGCTGTTTGTTTTCCAATTCCTGTCAGAGACCTTGATGAGAAGGTGGAGGGAAAGTGAAGGGCAGGGACAGGTCAACGATATGTTCTTCGCTGCACTAAGGACATTTTTTTTAATGCCTTAAGATTTCATTCCATTTCTCCCCCAGTTCCTCTTTTGATATACTCATCACACTCATAAGACTGCTGTGAATGTTTGTATATCAGTTCCTGAGATTTTTGGAACATTAAAAGAATGGAGAATCATCACTATGTTTTTTTGTACACTTACTACCGCAGACATTGGTCACAGCTTGGACAATGTCCTGATGTAGGTCCTACTAGTGACGTTTACTAACCTGTCATGCTCTGACTTCTAGATTTCTTAAAACTGAATATGACAGTGATTTGGGGGCATTCTCAGTTTGTTACTAAAACACTAACTACATTAATATGAATTTTGATATATGTATTACCTGTCCTTTTTTTTAAAATCCCTATCTATTAAATAGATCCTGATGCCCAATGCTTTGAAGTGTGGCCCAAGTAGACATCATGAATAACAAATTTACATTGTAAGAGTTAGACATGTGGCGAATAAAACACATGAAGAGTCATTGTTAGCACTCAGACCCTGAAGAAAGCGTGGGAAAGGTTGTTTGGTATTGAATCTAAAGCCACCGATGTGGGCTTTAGATAATAGGGTTTTCAGGATGAATTCATTTACAGTGAGAGACAATAGAGCTATAAAAGAAACTTGAGTTATTGACTGTGACGTGATGGCCCGCAGGGGGCAGCTGAGGTGTGGTGCGGTGCGTTAAGATGGGTGGTGTAAATGGTTAGGGATAGGAAATGCTCTGCAGGGAGCCACAGGCTCCTGTGCTCAAGCCCCTTACAGCCAGCCCATGCTGCTGTCTGCCCAGGATCTTTCTCTTCTCTGGTTCTCCTTAGAAGGCCTCCTGTTTATCTGCAGTTTTAGAGCTCTGAGCCTTAATGTTACAAACACCAACCTCATGAACTCACAGCCTGTCAGCCTGGAATCTAGGTAGAACTTCCTGTAGTTAGCATACAGTAATCCATCCTCTGTCTACAGCCTCTGTTAGAAGACTTAACAGCTGGGCTGGGATGGTGGCTCAGTGGTAGAGCGCTTGCCTTGCATGCCTGAGACCCTGGGTTCGATTCCTTAGCACCACATAAGCAAAAAGAAAAAAGCCGGAAGTGGCGCTGTGGCTCAAGTGGTAGAGCACTAGCCTTGAGCTGAAGAGCTGAGGGGCAACGCCCAGGTCCAGAGTTCAAGCCCCACGACCGGAACCCCCCCAAAAAAACAAAACAAAACAAAGAAGACTTAACAGCTAGGAGAGCCTCAGAATGCTGAGGGCAAGGATAATTTGGGAGAATCCCTCTCTCAGTCATCTGGCATTTTGGATGGTTCATTAAAAAGGCATGTACAGGGAGATATATATATATCCCTGTACATGATTTCTCTTTATTACTGTGTCATTCTTCATCTTCTTCTTTTTAATGTGTCTGTGTGTGGAACAGTCCAGAGGCTTGACATCAAGGCCTGGGCATTTTCCCTGAGATTTTTTTTCTCAAGGCTAGTACCTTACCATTTCCAGCTTTTTGGTGGTTAATTGAAGATAAGAGTCTCACAGCCGGGTGCTGGTGGCTCACGCCTGTAACTCTAGCTACTCAAGATGCTGAAAGCTGAGGATCGAGGTTCAAAGCCAGCCCTGGCAGGAAAGTCCATGAGACTCTTATCTCCAATAAACCACTAGAAAACCAGAAGTGGCACTGTGGCTCAAGTGGTAGAATGCTCGCCTTGAGCTGAAGAGCACAGGGACAGCGCCCAAGCCCAGAGTTCAAGCCCTACGACCGACCCCCCCCCCCAAAAAAAAAAGAGTCTCACAGATTTCCCTGCCCTAGCTGGCTTTGAACATTGGTCCTCATACCTTAGCTTTCTGAAGTAGCTAGGTTTGCAGGCATGAGCCATAGGCTGGTATAATTTTGTCTTTCACTATGATAGTATTGGGTAGTGAGAGACTTACAAATTGGCTCAGGGTTGTAAGAGCAAGGGTTGTATTAAAGGAAACAGAAGTTAACTGGGTTTTAGTGATACAACCTTCCTGTCATTTGAAGTCACATAGTATCACTTGTAATATAGTTATATAACAAATAGTTAAATAACTACATCTTCTCAGGTTCAAAGAGAGAGAAAATATAATATATTAAATAGTCAAAAAGGTGTTTACTGAGAGTATTTTATGATCCATACAATAAACTCACTTGGGAGAGATGGAGGCAAATGAGGCATATTCTCTGTCTTCAAAGAGCTCCTAATTTGTAAAGAAACAAAGGGAAATAATTCCCAGATTGTAGTGATTATGACAGTATGGCAATTGGCAATTGGATTTTGTATCAAAGAAAGTAAACTAATGAATGAAATAGCATAGAATACAGAGACACAGGAAACTATATAGAATTTTGATGAATGATGACAATGTTATGGTAGGTCATTGTCTAAAGGAAAAAATGTGTAATACATATATCTAAGCAAATGTATTTCTACATGGAATTAATTACATAGATTTTTATCTCCTACTGCAGGAAAATTAAGTCCAGATGGATTAAGAACTTAAACGTCAGAAGCAAAGTCCTAAAAGGAGTAGAAGCAGTATCAGTGAAAATCATTCTGACCTTGGGGTTGGGAAGAATTTCTTGAGCAAGAGACAAAGAGAACTAATCACAAGAGAAATGATTGATGAAGTCCACCCAACAAAGATGAAAACCATCTGGTTCTTATGGACTGCTTTAGAAAAATTTGAAAAAAAAAAGATGTTCTTAACACATAGATAAAATAGGGCTAATATGCATCTTTATTGCAACATATTTTTATTGTGTATGTATCTATTATCTCTCTACAAATCATGTACTATCACTTATCTACACCTATCATCTACCTCTCTCTCTCTCTCTCTCAACCAATCTGTGATGTCTCTGGCTTTTGTAATGCTCTTCTTAAGTTAGGATACTATCATAACCAAAATATAAATCAGTAAGTTTCATCTACTGTGTTCTGGTGAGCACAGAATTTGACACATATATGCTTACTGTCTGTCTGAGGCCTAGACTTCCTTCCATTGTAGATTGCTTCCTCCCAATATAGCTCTTTTATTGTTGGTCATAGGGTTTCAACTCTGAGTCTTGACTCTATCTCTGAGCTCTTGTGCTCAAGGCTAGTGTTCGACCCACTTTGAGCCACAGATCCACTTCCAGTTTTCTGGTGGTTTATTGGAGATGAATCTATGGACTTTCCTGTCCTGGCTGGCTTTGAATCACGATCTTCAAATCTCAGCCTCTAGAGAAGCTAGGATTACAGGTATGAGCCACTGGTGCTTGGCTTGAGTTTACCTTTTAATATTTCCTCAGAAGTCAAGTAGCTCCCTTTTTAGTCTGGAAACTTATTTTTTCCTAAACACTTCTTTTTCTTGTTTGTATGATTATTATTTAAAACAATTTTTTTTTTGGGTCCGGTCGTGGGGCTTGAACTCTGGGCTTGGGCATTGTCCCTCAGCTCTTCAGCTCAAGGCTAGCGCTCTATCACTTGAGCCACAGCGCCACTTCCGGCTTTTTCCTCTTTTTGCTTATGTGGTGCTAAGGAATCAAACCCAGGGCCTCAGGCATGCAAGGCAAGCGCTCTACCACTGAGCCACCTTCCCAGCCCCTTGTTTGTATGATTATTTGTGTGTTGTACTCGGACTTGAGCTTCGAGCCCTGGGCTTGACTTTTTCACTCATCATTAGCATTCTATCACTTGAGTCATACCTCCTCTTTCTACCTTTTTGCTGGTTAATTGGAGATAAGAGTGTTGGCTTCCAACTGTAATCTTCAGATCTCAGCCTCCTGAGTAGCTAAGATCACAGGCATGAGGCACAAGCACTTGGCATCAACATTTTTTAGTACTCAGAACATATTAGCAAGTCTTGGAATATAATGATATTAACATGTGCTTCTGGGGAAAAGGAGAGAGAGAGAGAAGAATATTTGACTTGAAGGTACAGACACACATCTGGACATTGGTTGTAGATGAATGATCTCATTGTCATCATCATATCAGAGGTGGAGAGACAAAGTCGAATTGGAAACACACATCTGTTCCAGGCCACATCTGGGCCACTTTTTGATGCTGAATATTAAAGTATACATAATGAGATAGACTTTCCATGTGCTCAACTCATGCCCTGCCAGGCAGGTGAGGCCTGGTGGACACATGTCTGCCTTTCTCTCTGCACTGTCTCCTTGGCGTGCTGCAGGGAGGAAGCCCTGGTCTGTAGACTCTTGGACTCATCACTTCTGAAAGGACCCTGTTTGGAAATTGGGTCTGAGCAGAACTAGAAGAAGTGTCATTAATGCAAGTGCAGAACAAAGGGACAGGACACAGAGCAAGGATGTGATTCTGATTAAACATAGGAACCCCACTGCCGAACTCTTGCTCACTCCAAGATGTGTGGCAGGGTGCCCAGGCTTGTGGTTGCATATCTGGTTAGGCAGGGGTGACTTAGGGGCTGAGCATCCTTTCCTGAGATGGCATCCTTAGCTCTGAAGCCCAATCTCCTCATCCACACAGGTAGAAAGAAGCATGACCTTGAAATGTGTTTCTCCAGATTCCTGGAATCAACAACATAAAATTTGCCTTGGCATAAAAATGAGAGATTATTAAAGACATTTCAGTCATCTGCACCAATCTAAGTGGGCCAAGAACATGATTGTAATTTTCCTGTTCATACTACTGTTATTTGGTGGCATGTGTGTATGTGTGTAGGGGGGTGATTTGCTGTGTGTTTATGAGGCAGCGAGGTATTGTCATTTCTGGCAACATCCATTCAACTAACAGGAACAGAATTTCTTCTTTGTCACAGAGGATAGCCAGGGTCTCCCCAAACCTGGCTCTTGTGCTAGTGGAGTGGGAAGGGAGGTACCTAATTCATCCAGGTGTGATGCTGGCCTAAGTGGTGCTTCAGACCTTATGAGTTAGAAGACCAGATCCTATCACAGGATCCAAGGCTACTCCGAGCAGATCAAGCTTTCACACATAGAGTCTGATCTTGTGTTTACCTCATGCTTCCTGCTTTGCCCTTGTGACCCCAGAGGAGTGCTACCTGCAGCTTCTTGTCTTTCTAATCACTGTCTACTCACTGCTGCCTCCATGTCTGCGTGCTCTGCTTCTTACACCTGCTACCTTGATGTATACGGCACTAGCTTCCATTTCCAAGGCCCTCACTGTTCTCCAGCAAGGAAGAGGCCATGCCCTTGCGCTCACTAGCTTCACTACAAAGGGGTGCTCAGTGTGCAGTGAATGTGCTGGGGTATGCACTAGGTTGATGGGCTCCAGAACACTGCCATGCACATACAATTCGATTTTGGTCTCCTAAGTTCCCGGTGTCATTGCTAAGGATTGCCATAGGAACTTGATATTTCTACCAATCTAATATCACCAAAATACTCATTTTTACTATTTGACCTAAAAACCCCACCACTGGGATATAACCAGAGGAAATGAAATGGTTACATTGAAGAGATATCTGAACTTCTTTGTTCATTGTGTCTCTGTTCACCGTGGCTAAAATACAGAATCATTGTGAGTGTTCACCAACAGATGAGTGGATTAAGAGAACATGGCAGATATATGCAATAGAATATCATTCATCTGTAAAAATAAGGGAAATGCTGTTGTAATGTCAATATGGGTGAACTTAGAAGACAATATCTTAAGTGAAATTAGCCAGGACAGAAGACAAGCCCCATGTGAGCTCGATTGTCTGTGGAATTAACCATAAAGAGGCATGGGTGGGGTGACTAAGGGGACTGGAAGAGGGAGACATGGTGGTAAGAATCCCTCTTTGAAGGAAGTTTCTCTGTCTCTCTCTGTCTCTGTCTTTCTTCTGTCCATCTGTCTGTCTTCTCTTATTTTTATGTCAGTCCTGAGGCTTGAACTCAAGGCCTGAGCAGTGTTCTGAGCTTTTGTACTTAAGGCTAGCACTCTACCATATGAGCCACAGCATCACTTCCAGCTTTTATATATATACATATATATTATATATACATGTATAATATATATGTATATAAAACATATATACATATATATTATATACATATGTATATTATATTATTTTATTTTTTTTAGTGTGAAAATACCGTACAGAGGGGTTACAGGTAATGAGTACATTTCTTATTGTTGCCTCCTCCTTTGCACTTTCAGCGTTTTGGTGGTTAATTGGAGATAACATGGTCTTTCCTGCCTGGGCTGGCTTTGAGCATGATCCTCAGATCCTCCTGAGTAGCTAGGATTACAGGCATGAGCCACCAGTGCCCTGTATGGGATTTCTGTTTCACACATAAATCTGTTGCACAATGTGGTGAGTATAGTTAATAGGAAGTGAATTTCCAGTGTGTCACTCCAAAAATAAGAAGTATTTGAGTTGATGGGTTTTTCCGCATTGTATTCACAAAATCATGAGTTCTCTTTGTATTCCATAAATATATACAATGATGGGCTGGCAATTAACAATAGAATTTGAAAACAAAGAAAGAACAGCAGACTGGCCAGATAACAGGGAAGTGTCAACATCTTGGCTCACTCAGGAAGAGGCCACTCTGAATTCCATGGTGCCAGGCTCCTCAGCTCACTAGCAAGTCTGAGAGAGGAGGAGACAGAAGATCTGCGGGCTAGCCCAAGGGACAGAGTGTGACAGGAGGGGAAAGGGGCCTTCTTCCTTGCTCTGCTCTTGCCCTCAAACCTCTGGGTGAGGTTTGAATTAAGGGAGTGAAGAGATCAAGAAGTAATGCAATTCTTCTGCAATTCCCATTCTTGGCTGTAGGTGGGGATTGTGGGAGAAACCTGCATTTGGGGTCCTGAATGCTTGTGGCATCTTAACACTGTGGCAATAAACAATTTGCTGCATTTGTGTTAAGAATGAGGGTTTGGAGTAAGAATAATCCTAAGTGTTCTACCCAGATGAACCTAAGTCAAAATCTTCATGCTTTATTAGTGATGTGATACGTGGCCAGCTCTGTCCTTGTGTTTGTAGCACGAAGTGACAGAAAGTTGGGAGAGTTTTGAATTAAGTTGCTGCCAGGCTATGGGGTAACTGAACCTGATATAGAATTTTTCTTTCGTGTGGTGAAGCTGTCTAAATATTTAGAGTAGCTCTCATGTGTTGGGCCCAAGGCAAGCATAAGAGACAGAAGAAAAGATGAGCATGGGTGTGGCTGATCCAGAGAGCATTTCCATCTGACACTCAGGCCAGCGATCTGTTTCTGTTGATAGGTCATACCTGAGATCTAGCATGCTCCTACCTCAGTGCCAGCTGGACCACAGCCTCCCTGTGGAGAAAGGCAAACAACCTCCTCCTTCCAAGGAGGAAGAGCCCAGTGGAGATGTGCGTTATTCCTTGAGGTCATTCTTCCCATGCATTGTGACGTGCCCAGCTGCACTCCTATCTGTCTGGTGCTAGGAAGGGCCCAGCTCAGAAAATCATCTCAGAAAACCTTCTGTCATTCTTGTTTTAGTTCTCTGAGTACCAAATTGGACAGAGAAGCAATTCATTTATAATGCAAACTTTTGCCTAAAATATTGATACGTTGAATTTCTTTTTTTTTTTTGATACGTTGAATTTCTGATGCAGCTTCCTTCCCCCTTCCTCCCCCTCCAACATTGACACAAAGATGGATACCATAGTTAAGATTCAATTTGACTGGGATTTCTCTGTGCTTCATGGATTTAGGGTTGCTTACTCACCCCAAGAGTTATTGTATTCTAGCACTAGTTCACTTAGGGTAATAGTGGCACCTGTCTCTCAGGGCTGTCGTACAGAGTTCATATCCTCTGTCAACCGGGAGATGTGAACTTGTATTAACGCTTACCCTTCATGAAGGACTCAGTAGACTAAAGGTTAGTTTCCAGCTTCAAGAAACAGTTGAACTGAATTGTCAATTCTGTTGATCTAAGGGTGTCATTGTGAGGAATAGGGGTTTTAATTAATTAACTAATTCATTTTTATGCCCAATACAGGGGCTTGAATTCAGTCTGGGCACTGTCCCTTAGTTTTTTTCTGCTCAAGGTTAATGTTACAGCATTTAAGTTACGCTCTGCTTGAGGCTTTTTGCTGTTTAAAATCAGAAAGTTAAGAGTCTTACAGACTTTCCTGCTCAGGCTGTCTTTGAACTGTAATCTTCAGATCTCAGCCTCCTGAGTAGTTCAGGTAACAGGAGCAAGCTATCAAATATTTTTGTTAGTGTCTATTTAGCTGTACAAGGCGGTTTGCTATGACATTCCCATATGTACATGCAATGAGTCCCTGATGAAATTCTCACCTCCATCTCTCCCTGCTTCCTCTAGCCAGCTTAAAACAATTAAAATAGATTTCATGGTTCTATTTGCATACATGTATGTGAAATTATATTAACATTTTCAGTTCTGGTATTCCTTTTCCTGTTTACCATGTTAATATGTATGTGATTTAACTTCATTACAATCAGTTTTGTTGAGAGCTGTTTAATTAATGATTGCATGTAGAGTTACGCACCACTGTATTGACTGCAGTTTGTACAATAGCCATTTTCTAAAACCTTCAGAAGATACACATGCTTCATACCCTAGATATTACTGGATATAAAGGATGTATCACACATATTTCTCCTATCTTGTATCTTACCTATTGCCCTAGCTCAAACCCTGAAGCTAGAGCCCCACAGACACAAGAGGGGAGCTCTGGAAGACATGAGTGCTTGGTTCCCCTCTGAAACCTTGTCTTTTTGCTGTGTGAATGCTTCCAGAACCTTCTACAGGCCCCACCCAGGATGCCTAGGAAAAGAGCATGGGTGGGGGTGGGGAGGGCAAGCAGGAAGACTAAGAAAGGGAACCTAGCTTAAATATAAGTTCAGCAACAACTCGCAATGGAGAGCTCATAATGGAAAAAAAATTGTTAAGAGAAAGACAGGGACAGAAGTGACCACACACCACACACCTCAGAGTGATGAGTGACGATGCGCCAGCATGTTGGGTGATACAAATTTACCTTCGTAGATTTACTGTTGAATACGTAGTACTTCTCCTGTCTTCACCTCTTTGCTGGGGCCCCTGGTTTGTGGTTACCAGGTTCATTTAATTGACCAGGAGCAGCCTGATGGCCTTGCAGGCACCACACAGCAAGACTGGAGATCGGATGCCCAAGTGAATGGCGGGGAGTGCCAGGCAGGAAAGCAAGATGCAGCGCAGATTACCAAATTACTTCTTATTACTCATGAGTTCAGGCAGAACACAAATATTTGTGTGTTTTCTACTTTGGTACTTTGAGCATTTCCTAACTACCTAAAATTCATCAAAGCTTAACGTTCGCACGAGATTTGTGGTCATTTGTTTTAATTTCTTACATGCACAAGGAGGACCAGTGTTCTTGACTCGGCTTTGCCAAGACGATTTTAGTTCCCAAAACCTAAATACCAATGCTAGTTTTGAAGACCTTGTTTACTCTTGCCACTTTGTGAAAATTGCTATGGATTTGCACCCAATGCAAAGAATTCTGTCTGAAAGAACCCATGAAGGTGTGCTTCATGTAGAAGATTGATAATGCTAGGACCAAGTAAGAAGGAGGAAGGCAGAGCTGTCTGACTGGAGACACAGAACAAGGTTAGATTCGCTTTTTTATCATCACAGCTCAGATTTCTCACCAGGAAATCTTCTCATGTGGTTCTTCATTTTGTTTCTCGTGTCTCCGTGTCTGTGGTCTCTCTGTCGCTGTCTCTCTCTCATTTTGGTAAACAGTTGGAAAGTCATTTCAACATAAAGGCTGGGTTTTTCCTAGTCAAGGGGATTTTTCAAAGGATTTTCATCCTTTCCTTCCGTGTCTCAGCCATGCTAGAAATCACTGTGGGTAATTGTTTTATTGTTTGATCTCATGTCCTTGTCTTTTATTTTCTTAAAAAACATATGTGGCTCCCGGATGTTGTTCATGAATGTGAGTCTCAGTGAGGCAAACTTGATTTTCGTGTTTCTGCCTGGCCTAGAATCAGAATGGTTGGCAACAGGTCTTCTTAAAGTCACCTTTGCTCCCAAGTCTCATCTGGGCTGAGAAGTCTTGTAGTTACACTACCAAAAGCATCCTGTGTTCCTGTCTCCTATCTCCGGTATCCCCGTATAACCTCTCCACAAAGTGAACTCATAGCTGGCACTTCCCTGAGCGCTGAAGGAGCGGGAGCCAGGGCAGGCCAGCAGAGCTGGGAACCTTTGCTCACCAGCCTGGGAAGTCAATCAGCACCTTTTCTTCCACACCAGGACAGCTACATAGGCCACCCAGGGCTCAAGGAGAGCGCCAAGACTGCCTCTTCATGGGAGAGATGTTAAAGAATTTGGGGCTAGACTTTGAAACTGCCACAGACAGATCTCTGGCCACAAATTATGTACATTCTTCCGACATAAATGATCAAAGCATATGCTATGTATAAATAGCACAATGAAAACCACTAAAAACCATTGAAAAGGAGGGAGAGAGAGAGGAGGAGAGTTATAGAGTAATAGATGATGAATTTGATCAAAGTACATTATATGCGTGTATAGAGATGCCACCATGAAATTTCTTTGTATAATTAATTACACGAATATAAAGAGTTGCCTCTCTGCTTCCCAGACACCAACTTGCAGCAGTGTGGATGCAGAAGACCTTCTATTCCTTGGTGAGACATCCCAGGTCCAGCTCTTCTAGAGACAGTTTCTCTGTCCATCACTTACCAAGCGTATGACTATGCTGCAGAAGTGAGACACCAGTACAGACCCTCCCTTCAGAAAGGGGAGAAACGAGGGACCTGGATTTCTCTGCTCTGCACACAGGAACCAGCTGACACTTGCTCAGCTTTGAGAACCCAGTCCTGCCTGGGAATGCTTCTTCATGGCTTCCTCCTGGTTCTACTTACTTTTCTTAGTCTGATTTCTACTGTGTAAGAATTACAAAGATTAAAGTAAAATAACCACAGGTTTATTATCTCATAGACTCTGAGTTCCAGAACCGAGGCCCAGTGTGGCTGGGTTCTGGATTCAGGGTCTCCCCTGATGGATCATTGATCGGGTAAAGCCTGCCTGGGTAGCCTTTCTGTCTTCTTTGTTTTTAGTTTTGTTTTTGAAGAAGCATGTTCTTTATTGCAGCATTATTTCTAGTTCTTGTCTAAATATTGAGTTAGCATGCTTTGGTCATAGGAAGAGATTTCATTGTGACACTGTGATGCGTACTTCAGAGGATTTTGAGCAATTGCACTCCCTCCTGTAAGGTTTTAACTCTCCCTCTTTCCTTGCCCTTCTCTCCCATTGTTTGATGGATTTCATTATCATATTTTCATCTATCTATCTATCTATCTATCTATCTATCTATCTATCTATCTATCTATCTATCTATCTATCTATCTATCTATCTGTCTGTCTGTCTGTCTGTCTGTCTGTCTGTCTGTCTGTCTGTCTGTCTGTCTGTGTCTGTCTGTGCTGATAACTACCTAATCAGTCCCTCTTTTACATTTATATTCCATTGTCATCCTCCTCCTCATCGTCACTGTCATCATCATCATCATCATTGTTTTAGGTCTAGTTTCCACAAATGAGGAAGCACACATGCAGTTTTTGGCTTTTTGAACTTGGTCTATCTCTCTGGACATGAGGAACTCCAGTTTCATCCATTTTCTTGCAAATGAAGTAACTGAGTGGAATTCCATGGTATATAAGTACCATATATATTTTTTGATGCATTCATTTGGGGGCACATTGGCTGATTGGACAGTGTGGTTATGGTGAACAGAGTTGTAATAAACATGGATGTTCAGGTGTCTTTCTTGTATACCAGACTTAGTCTTTTGTGCTTTTTTTTCCAAATTATATTTTTGTTATTTTTAAGTAGTTGTACAAAGGGGTTACCATTTAGACTTTATTAAATATATGCCCAACAGTGCATAGCAGAGTCAGAGGGACGGTCTATTTTTCAGTTTTTCCAAGGAACCTCCGCACTGACTTCTATCATTGCCACACTCCTTTGCATTCCCACTGGCAGTGCATGAGGGTTCCTTTCTCTCAGTCTCCTCATTAGCATTTGTTGTTGCTTGTTTTCCTGGTGATTGTTATTCTGAGAGGGGTGAGATGGAATCTTACTGTAGCTAAGAGAGTTGACTATTTATCTGTGCATGTTGGCCATTTGTATTTCTTCTTGTGAGAACTCTGTGTCAATCCTTTCCCCATTTACTAATTTGGTTATTTTTTATTTTTGTTCTTCATATATTCTGCACATCAAGCTTTGGTTAAATAGCTGGTGAAAGTTTTCTCCGATTATGTAAGTTGTCTTTTAATTCTGGCTATTGCCTCTTTTTTTTTTTTTTTTTTTGGCCAGGGGCTTGAACTCTGGGCCTGAGTGCTATCCTTGAGCTCTTCAGCTAAGACAAGTGCTCTACCACTTGAGCCACAGCACCACTTCCATATTGCCTCTTTTGATGTTCAGAAAAAGAATTGAATATGATACAGCCCCATATGTCCATTTGTGTTCTTATTTGCTAGGCAATTAGAGTCCTATTCAGAAAATAACCCTATGTTCTATGCCTACCCCTTTCAGAGTTTTCCATCATTTCTTCTGTTGTAGTTTTAAGGTTTCCGGTCTCACATGAAGATCTGTGGTTCACTTGCGGTTAATTTTTGTACAGTGTTGGAAGTAAGGGTCTACAATCAGTCTAATGCGTAGAGATGACTGGTGCTCCTAACACCACTAATTGAAGATGCTATCTTCTCTCCAGTGTACGATTTTTGTCTTTTGTCAAAGATCAGATAGCTGTGTGGTTTAATTTCAGGATCTCCTATTATGCTCTTTATGTCTGTTTTAGTGCTGATACACCTGTTTTTATAAGTATGGCTCTGTGTCTTAATTTGAAGTCTAGTATTGTGTTATCTCTGCATTTCTCTCTGTGCTTAGGATTCTCTGTTTGGGATCTTTGATGCTTCTCTATAAATTTTAGATTCATTTTTTATTTCTAAAGAGTGAAATGGGAATTTTGATGGAAATTGCACTGGCTCTGTAGATTATTTTCAGTAACATAACCATTTCTAATAAGATGCACATGAGAGATATTTCCCTTTTTTTGGTGTTTCCTCTCCCTTTCTTGGAGGCTTTGCAGTTTTTGTTGTAGAGGACTTTGGCTAAGTTTATACTTAAGCATTTTATTGTTTTATTTGACAACCTCACATTTTTTGAACCAGTTGATTCAGGACTCAAATCATATCTTCAGATTCCTTTCCTGGATCACAAATAGCTACATGGGTGTGTTCCTGTTCTTTAGAGGCTGGGACTTAGGAGGCATGTTAGTCCAAAGCCTTCTTTTCATTGTGTAATTATATCATTGCTTCTGTTAGCCCAAGCAAGGAGTGTCTCCATAGTTCAGGTATACTCAAGCTCTGCGATTTCCTTCCAGGGTCAGGGACATTGACTCCTGGGAGATGCCCAAGCACATATCTACTTAGATGAGCCTGTCTCTTTTTGGTCTCCTAGACAAGTTTCTCAGAAGCCCTATTTCTTGGACATCTCTCAGAAGCTCTGATTCTCCTAGGTAGAACCTGAGGAGGCCCAGATGATAGATTCTTCATTTATTTACCCTCTATCTGGTGAGGCACCACCTTAGATCATTCTGAGGTCTTAACAAGTGATTTCATAAGCCTGACTTTGATTTCAGGATCTTTCTTTCAGCCTTGTTTGACAGCTGCATATGCTAAGAATAGCAAATAAGTCTTGTTTTCATGCTTGTAAGACCTGGTGGCTTCTTATAATTTCCTTTAAATTTTGTATAAAAATGAAGTAGCCCCCTCATGTCTTTATTTTTTTTTTTTCAACTTTTCTGATTTTATTGTAAAGATACTATACAGAGGGTTACAGTTACATGAGTGAGGTAATGAGTACACTTCCTCTTGAACATTGTTAGCCCCTCCATTG
>NW_012267376.1:1921715-1983708 GCF_000151885.1 Dipodomys ordii | reverse complement strand
TCTTCTCTGTTCTGAAATTCTTTTCTTCTCTTTCTTTTTTTGTTATTTCTCACCTCTGGTTTTTCTCTGAGTGTTCGTCTTTTTGTTGTTGTCGGTCTCTTGGGGAGATTAAGCGTTGGAACTCGAACTCTCTTTTTGGTTGGAGAGAGCTGTGGCGTTTCCCTACTGCCCCGTCGCCATCTTGGTCCCCCCTCCCCCCTCATGTCTTTAATGCTTATCTAATTGTACATAGCTAAAATGCACCAGCTACCACTCAACCGCTACTTCCTTTTTAATTTTTTTAAACCCATAAGTAGTTGTACAAAGAGGTTTCACTTCACCAGATCAGATTGTGAGTACAGTGCATCTTGAGCAGTGTTGCTTCTTCAAGTGTCCCTCTTCACGGCCTCCCCAGTTTCCCCAGATCTTTCCTTACACTTGTCCTTTCCTTCATCACACTGCATGTGACCTCCCTGTTAAACTTCCTGTCACTGTACAACAAGCTGTCCTGTTGCTTCTTCAGTCTCTAGTACTACTGCCCTTCCTCAGTCCCAGGCACTCTGAAGAGTCCTGTCACTCTCCACCTGTTACCTGGTCACGAAGCCACTTGTTCACTTTCAGAACAAGTCTTGTTCTTACTCGCTTTCATTGTCTACATCTCTTCTGGTTATGTATAACCTCTGACAAACAAGGTGGATGCAGGAGCTCTTGGCAGTAACAGTGATAGAATCTGGAGATAGATGGGTTTAGACAGACATTCTACACTTACAGTCTCTTGTGCTTTCACACAGATGCATTAAGACTGCTTCCTTCCTTTGTCTGGTGTGGTGTCCTGGGTGGAACACATCACACATTTGAGAGTTGGAGTCCTGGGTTTCTTTGGGCATCTCTATCTCTGCCTCTCTCTCTTCCTCCTTAATTCTCTCTTTATGTATCCCAGTTTCAGTGTGACCAGAATTAAGTTGTGGCAAGTTGTTCCTAGATTATGCCTCCTGAAGAATTACTTCTTATTTGTTAACTTTTCTTCGTTGCTTTTAATCTTTGCCATCTTTGTTGCAAATAGATTTTTACTCAGTTTCTATATTTATTTCATTGCTTGCTTTAGTAATCATGTTTGCACCATTTATTTTTATTAACTCTTTTATGGCTTGGTCAATTTTATGTGGGCCACACTGAACAAAAGTAAATACTGCCCCCAAACAGTGGAGTGAGGGTACAAAAATGAGGTAGATTTAGCCCTCATTGGATTTGCATTTGCAAGGTGAATGCCAAAAGAGATGCCACTCGAAAGGGAGAGGCTACGCAGAGAGGAGGACAGGTAAAATCCTTTGCATGACCTACTTATTTTGGGCTATAGGACAGGGAGAAATTTTGATCATATAGAGACTGTAGCATACACATTTTACAAAGAGGGAGTAGCTTAGAAAAAATTTACAAAAAAATCAGTAGTTCAGCAGCTCTACCCCAGAGAAGAAGAGAGGATTATTCCTCTCAATGCTGTGCCTAAGAAAAATCAAAGAACAGAAATGGACTGTTCATTCATATCTGTCTGAATTTCTTTCATGTAGTTTAGCTCCATTATCTTTACCTAGTGCTTGATCTGTGGATATTATTGTTATCATGTTATAATAATAATGTCTTCGTATTATTTGATTACTTAATCTCTAGTTACCTTACTTTATTACCATGTGTCTTAGGCTGGCCTGGGTTTCAATTCTCAGTCTACTAGCTTAGAATTCAGAAACATCAGTTTATTCCTCTGAACATTTAAAGAGCACTGGTTGCTTATTAAATTATTCTACTTTAGTGATGAGTCAACCTGAGTTTTATTTCTTTGATTAAAAGCAGCTAGTTTTGATTTCTCTTTGCTCTAATTATTCTTTACTTTAAATTTCCTTTGCTCAGTTGGCAGATATTACATAAGCACAGCAGGGAGCTTTTATTTAGACTTTTTCTGTATTAGTGCAAAATTCACTTTATAATACAAGGAAGAGAAATTCCAGGGTGTTTGGCTATGTGTTGCAACTTTCTTTCCTTTTGGTCCATTTATCTTTGAACCTCTGGCTCCACAGTTATGTCTTCAGAGTGCTTTTTGAAACCATAATACTTCTCTGTCCCCATTTTCAGAAAATTCCCTCCACTTCATGCCTGAATTTCAGTTGGTTACTCTTGGGAATCAAAGCAAAAAAGAGCCTTTGTGCATGAGGTTTACAATCCAAAACATGAAATTCAGGGATTTTTTTTTAAAGAAAAGTTTAATCATTCATTTAGGGAGATTTATTGTCAGCTCTTAATTTAGTGGAACCTGTAAGGCTAAAAAAACAATTATCCTCTCAAGAAAGAATGAGGTTATCTTTACCTGCATAGCTCACACCATCTTTCATTGCTTTTATCTCATGTGTTTAACATCTTCATTTATAAAGGAGGAAACGGAGATCTCGAAAGGTAACCTACTTGCTCCAAGTATCAGAGCAAGAAAAAAGAGCCAAGTATCCCCGTGAACATTGTTCTCACTGCTGTTCAATTAAGAGACTATTTCCCCCCACTAAAAACAAAACAAAACAAACACATAAATAATAACTTTTTCTGTCTCAATGCAGATGGCGGTGATATCTTCCCCCAGAATATTGAGCAATTGCAAATGACTTTTTTTGCCCCTCCACACTGAAGAGAAACCACAACTTATTATAACAAAACTGGTCATTGCTCTCGCCAAAGTATTTCATCAGTCTCTGGCGTCCATTACATCTGATATGCTTATCCAGCATGACTGATGGCTTGGTTCTTAATAAGTAGGCAAGTTAAACAGAGAAGTTAATGACAGGAGATTTTTTCTTTGGCTCCAGGGCTCGGCATGCACAGACAGGACTCTGCATGCATTCCCCAGCATGGGATGATAAGATATTTCAACTCTGCCAGCAGAAGCCAACTCCATTAATTAAGAACACATTGCATGTTATCACAAAAGATGTTTTTCCCCCCTAGGAAGAGTTACCCTTTGGCATGTATGCTGAACGTGAAGAAGAACAGATAGTACGATTACAGACATGACTTTATTTCAATTTAGGGCAGCAAATATTTAGGATCAGGATCAGGATGAAGACTTTAGCAGGGACAGCCTTTTACCACCATTCTACAAAGGAAAGACTTGGGTTGCTGCTTTCATTCCGTGTAGGCTGTCTCTGGTAGGTAAACATTTGTTCAATCCTTCTTGATATCAGGGCTTTAACAGGATATGGTCTTAAAATTTAACGAACACTTTTGAATATTCTTCTGTGCTTTAAACAAATTACAAAATAAACGAGGAATGGACCAATAAAGTGTTTACAAAGCTGCCAAATGCTGAAAAATTCTAACAAAATCTCCCTAAGGGAGCGCAGTGGGTCAAAGGGTTGGGGCTGTGTTGCATGGCATTAGGACAGTCTGCTTTCTAGCACGAATACAGACCCGTAATATAAGAGAATCTGGGAACTGAAACCTGACTAGAGGCCATCATGTTAACACCCAACCCAATGTAGGTATTTCCAACACCCCATCAAGCAATTTTGTAACTTCCGCTTGTATTCAACTGTGAACCTCATGATTTGACAAGACCAATGTATAGACTTCCAATCTCCAAGAAGTTCTCTTTAGCTTTTTTGCCCACTGCTGTAACACATCAATCTTTTCCATTTGGAGTTATCTACTTTCTCCAGCCCTCATTTTCTCATGCCCAGGCCAGGTCTCTCCCATGAAGTATTAAGTATTATCCCAGCTTTCTGCAACATCCCAAGTCTTTTTACCATATGTCACAGGTCACCCCAAATCAAGCTTTTCAATCTAATCCAGTAAACATCTCATCCTTAAGTGTCTGTCCTATGCTTGCATTCAAGCTGTGTAATGTTGATGTTTAGCTAGCATTCTTGGTTCTTCTCACTTATGAGGCAATGATGAGCCCTGCTGAGCTTTTCTTCCATGGATGGTGTTTTAAATAATTCCCCCTCTGTAAGGGTCATTTTGAGCAGGGGGCCTTGGGGCAAATGCTTTCATCCTCTTAAGCCTGGCCTCATTAATTTCACCCCTTTATGCAGTCATTTAGAGTCTTTTAAAAGATGACTTTATAGTTCTTGGGATTATATGTGTAGCCTTGCTTTGTGGCCTCTCTTGACCTGGTATCATGCCTTTTGTTTCCTGTTAATATACCAGTGACTGAAGGTCCCAGTAGGCTGAGCTGACCCTGGCTCATAGTTACTGGTTATGTGCAGAAATGAAGAAAAGTGATTCTAGGAGACTTTACTTAAAAAGTTATAGCAATAAAATAGATCTCTCGCATTTGGCCCATCCAACACTGAGACCCTTATGTCTTTCCTTCTCTATTAATTTTGATCTGGTATAAACAAAAGGCATGTCAAATGATGTCAAAGAGCTATAGATCATTTCCTAACTATGGAAAAAAAATCAAAGAATTGTGCAGGTCAATGGCTCACATCATATTTATTCAAAAAGTACATAAATATTGCTCCACCAAGTGGCCTTTCTCTGGTATCTTATGAACCCAATTAATGTTCTGATGGAAAAATGGTACAATAAAGCCAAGTCACCTTCTCTGATCTTGGCTCTATGGACACCTCTGCCTGCTGTTCTCGTTACACTAAGGCTCCACTATAGAAACTTCAACTTCTGAATTTGCCAACAGGCTTTCCTTTGATCTAGAATGCCCTTTCATTCCTGTGTGTCTGCGAATGCTCTTGTCATCCTTCAAGATTCAGTGCAAATTGTGTCTGCCTAGAATGTCAACTCAATGCCCCCTCAGGGGGCCACGTGTACAACCAGCCGCACTTGTACTGTCACACAGGGCAAATTTCCTACCTCACTGTACACCTATGTATATAAGCAGTGGCCCTTTTGTGAGTTCTTAAAGCAGAGGCTCTCTACTTGATTTCCTTCTCTTTTTTGAGGGGGAATAGTACTGAGGTTTGAACTCAGAGTTTCACCCTGGCTAGGCAGATGTTGTATTGCTTGAGCCATACCTCCAGCCTTTTTGCTCTGGAGATAGAGCTTTATTTTTGTTCTCATCAGCCTGGACCATGATCTTCCTATTTTATGACTCTTGTCATAGTTGGGGAGATAGGTACATACTACCATGCCCAACTTTTCTCTATTGAAATGGGATTCACACAATATTTTGCACAGGCCAGCCTGAAATCACAACCTGCTAAAATTCAGCCTCCAGAGAAGCTAGGATTACTGGCATAATCTTTATGTCCATATATCTTCTACTCTCGCCTAAAGCATGGTGGTTTCTGGGCTAGCACTGAATTAATTTGATTGTCTCTGAACTAGTGAGAGTGTCTTGGTCTTAGACTGTTCCTTTTTTAAAAGGCTCAACAATGGAAGAATTGAATCAGGCACCTACACTTATCACAAAGACATTGTGAATAAAAATACGAGTGGGGTTTGAATACTCAATTTGAGTTCAAATACAAATGGTTTCCTCATATTAATTTTTCACTTGAATAGAACTTTACAGAAACTTACTTTAATGCATTCTCTACTTTCTATCACTCTTTCAAACTCAATGTTGCACATATAAACTTAAAAAAATTGATGAGAATACCAGTCTTTGCACTTTGTCTCCTCCCTACTGCTGCTTGTCAGTAGCCCAGGATTCCAGATCAGGTGTTTAAACAACAGTTTCCTCATCTATAAAACAGGAGCAGTAACAGCACTAAACTCATTGGATACAAGTGGTGAGGAGTATGATATGTTAATATTTTTTTCTCTTTTATTTCTTATTTTATTATTTTTAAAAATCTTTTAACTATGTAAATATTTCAAAGAGCTTCAAACTATGTAGTATGCATTCTATAAATGTCACCAAAATAGACTCCATTTTTCTCCTGATGGATGAGAGAGGTTTCCATGAATTTTAGCCTTTCCTTCTCCCTACGTTATTACTTCTAAGCTTATTTCTTCATGTATAGATCTGAGACATCCTTTAAGGATAAGAATAAAATGTTGCTATGAGTAAAATATGCGTAAAGAGCAAAATAAAAAGAGTAAAGGAGTAAAACATGACTGGCTGGAGAGTAAACAGAAAATATTCATATCTTCAATGTATTTAATGTCACTATTTACCAGCTGCATGCTCTTGTGGCAGGCACCTAGTGAGTTTAGAAAGCTTTTCATGAACATGTTCATAGAACTGTTGACTGCATATAGCTTTTGAAAAAATTAACTTACCTTTTAGGTCTATATTAACCCAAAATATATTTACAAAGAGCCTGATATACATCATTACTCTTCTAGGTGCCTGAGTGACAGGAATAAATGCTACATATTATAACTTCCCTCTTGTAGGATACTCTCACCTCATTGGAGAAGACCGGCAAACTACAATGAAGAGAAAGGTAGCAACCACCAAACCCATGAAGTGCTGCATGTGAATGCAGAGGAGACCTGTGGATAGCATAATCAAAGAGAATGTATCCCAGGGGTTGCTAGCTCAACAGAGGCCAGAATGGCTGCAATAGGCAGGTCAAGTGACACCCTTGGGAAGAGTGTGACACAATGACACAATAACAGTCACAGCTATGACATGATGACAATCACAACCACAACTCTCTTTCTCTGTGTGTGTGTATGTGTATATATATATATATATATACACACACACACAATAATATATGTGTATATATATGTATATATGCATAAACATCTATATATGTGTATGCATAT
This sequence comes from Dipodomys ordii, assembly GCF_000151885.1. Taxonomy (NCBI): domain Eukaryota; kingdom Metazoa; phylum Chordata; class Mammalia; order Rodentia; family Heteromyidae; genus Dipodomys; species Dipodomys ordii. The sequence goes on along the minus strand of NW_012267376.1, from coordinate 1,977,012 downwards.
ACACATTTATAATAGTAATAATTGAAAATATATAATGATGATTAGTAGAATCAAGAAGTTATCTAAGGTGATTTACTTACAAAAACTATGAGTAGGTGCTATAATTATTTTTATATTTGACAAATGAACCAACATAAGAATGAAGTATCTTGCTGAAGGTCTCAACTAGCCTAAGGAATATGTAAGATTTGACTGAAGACTCTAGGCTTCCAGGTCTATGATTTGAACCCCCATACAATAATATCTCAGCTTTACGAACAATAACTTGGCACGTCTATCAAACAATATGAATATTTCGAATAGAGTGTTGATGAAGTGATTGTGAATGAAATGATTCACCAGCTACTCAAGAGGTTGAGATCTGAAGATCCTGGTTGGAAGCCAGATCAGGCAGAAAAGTTCATGAAACTTATATCTCCAAGTAATCACCCAAAAGCAAGAAGTGGGGCTGTAGTTCAAGTTATACAATGCCAGCTTTGAGCAAAACAGCTAAGCAAGAGCACAAAACCCTGAGTCAAGTCCTTGTACCATACACACACACACACACACACACACGCACACATGCATAACACATATCGTTTTACAAGAACAAATAGTATAAAATTTGAAATGACCTGGTGTAGTCTATGCAAGCTGATTGAAGGAATGAGAGTTGTTCTCTCAGCTTTTGGGATATTTATTCATAGTTTTAAAATATTTTATATTGGCTTGGGAATCATTTAACAGTTTATACATGAACACCTCTTTTATGGCTCTAAAACATCTTTCTTACACATTCTACAATTTATAAGATATATAAGCTTATAAAAGATCACAGAAGCCCCAACAGAAGAGGACAAAAAGAGGAGGGTAGGAGAGGAGAGTGGAAAGGAGAGATGGAAAAGAGGGAGTATAAAAAAGAGAGAGAAAGAGAGACAGGAGGAAGGAAGGAAGGAGGGAAGGAAGGAAAAAGAAAAGGAGGTAGAGGAGAGGGAAAGAGAAGGAAGGAAAGAGGGAGGGCAGAGAAGGGAAGGAAAAGGGAGAGAGGGAAGGAGGGAAGAAGAAGAGGAAAAGGAGGAGGGGGAGGAGGGGGAAGAAGAATAATCCATTTCTGAACACATGCAGAGTAGTTCAGGCAAGGACAAAATTATGAAAACAGTGTCTAATAAAGTAAATAAAACCTGCAAAGGAACAAGGGTATTGACTGAAAAATAATATAGTAGAATAGAAATGTCTTTACAGTTTCCAACTCTACACTTGAAATACTCTTAAGGATCTAAAGGTTGTAACTGATGACCAAGAATTTTCTCCCCAGAGGGGCAACATTTTAGGGTAATGGCACTTTTTAAAATACAGAGTGACAATGTTTATTACCAGCCCATCCCCAGCAAATCTACTTCTGAAGGATGTACTTTCTGAAAGAAGAAATTGGAGCTGGCAGAAAAGATTGACATGTGAGAAAGAACATTCTTTAATGATTTGAGATCTTTACCAGGCCATGTGCAATGCTTTGTGGGTGCATGATGCATCCACACAGCAACTTGCTCACCAACTATACTGAGAAACAAATACATGGACAGGAATGAGTGTAACCTGTAAACCAAATCTGCTTAAGGGAGCCAATCAATGATAACATGTGACAAAATGCGACATAACCATTTGATTGATTAAAGATACACAAACCTTATTTGCTCTTCAAGGTAATGACACTACTTGTGACCCTGGGGTGTGCATTCTTTCCAAAACTGGGCAGCTCTCAGAAGCTACATGTCCTAAAGATTAAATCTGTGTGTGTGGGGGGGGCTTGAACTTGACCTATGTTTTTTCACTCAAGGCTTGTGTTGTATGACTTGAGCTACAACTCCCTCCTATCATTTTCCTGGTTAACTGGAGGTAAGGCTCTCTTGGACTTTTCTGCCCTGGTTGGCTAGCTTTGCACCATGATCCTCAAATCTCAGCCTTCTGAGGAGCTCGGATTACAGACTCGAGCCACCAGTGCCCAGCTAGAAAAGATTAGATTTCAAAGAAGAAGAAACCGGAAAGTGAACAGCCATAGTCATAGACAGTAGTATTTATTCAAATACTGATTTAAAGTTTTTTTCCAAATTTCCTACAACTACTATGTTGTGATGATGATGATGATAATGATGACTTTCATGTTTATCATATTACTATTATTGTTATCATTATCATGCTGGGTTGAAATCCAGTCAATTAATATCCTAATAACTGTGAGAAAATGCAAATAATTCTCTTCTATCTCAAAAGGTAATTTGTAAAGAAAACAAATACCACCAGGTGCTGGTGGATCATGCCTGTAATTCTAGTACTCAGGAGGCTGAGATCTGAGGATCATGGTTAGAAGCCAGCCTAAAGCAGGAAAATCTATGAGGCTCTGAATTTATTTGACCACCAAAAAGCCAGGAGTGAAGCTGTGGCTCAAGTGGTAGAACACAAAAGTGTTGAACATAAAAATGCAGGGACAGCACACAGACCCTGAGTTCAAGTCCTAGGATATTTTTTTTTCCAGAAGAAACAAGTTACTGTTTAATATTGCTTCAGGGATAATAATAAAAATCATTTTCTAGACATCCCCCCTCCCCCGGTTCTTTGAAATATTGTAAGAGTGATTACCTTAGGCATGAACGTGTAACATATCCAGGTCACGGACCACTGGGCAGATTCTGACCATGGTATATAACATATGAGGGAGGTCCACACTGGGAGGTGTGCAGGGTCCAGAGCACATGGGGAAATAAGGATAATTACGCTACGGTGGGACAGCAAGAGAGGAGAACAGGAAGACAAGAGACATTATGGACAATGCACTGCTGAAAGGCATATATATATATATATATAACATAGACTCACAGACTCATAAACAACCCCCTAATACCCCCCTCCCCCAGGTGACAGCGGGTATATGCCAGGGCTGACCTCCAATTTTGATCCACCTGATCTCTGACTTCTGAGTATCTAGGATTATAAACGGGAGCTACCAGTGTTTGGTTACTGACCTTAGTCATTATATTTATGGAATTTCCTGGGGAGAGAGAAGGTAAAGAAGGAATTCTGGGAGAAAGGAATACCTTTCAGAAAGGAATATCATACTGAATTTTCTCAGTGTTATTTCTAATAGAAGAGGAATTGTCCATAGACTAACAGCGATTGATTGATATAATTGACCTTCACAAGGTAGCTTCTATTCCAATGTTGTAGACTTGTCATTGTATGAAATTCAATTCAGTGGCATTGAATTTCACGGCAGCTTCATGCTAAGTGGCCATACTGAGATTGGACAGGGAGTCACAGCTCTTTTCTGTAAAAATTCATATAGTGCCAGATGCCAGTGGCTCACACTTGCAATCCTAGTTCCTCAGGAGGCTGAGATCTGAGGATCGCAGTTCAAAGCCAGCCCAGGAAAGAACACCTATGAGACTCTTATCTCCAATTACCACAAAGCTAGTAGTGGAGCTGTGACTCAAATGGTAGAGTTCTAGTCTTAAGCAATAAAGCTCAGGGACAATGCTCAAGCCTTGAGTTCAAGCCCCAGGATTGGCACAGAAAAAAATCCATATAGAAAATATTGTCTTATTTTGAATGTGACGTGTCCCCCATAGGCTCACACTTTTGGAGGTCAGGCCTCACGGGAGTGCCTTTGAAGTCACTGGTTCTGGGTCTGTTTTTTAGATGTTAATCTAGGGGTCGGTGTCCTTCTCGAAGGACAAAATTGTGGCAATGACAAAAGTGCCACAAAAATTTAAAGCCCTCAAATGGTTTTACTTGTGACCCCAGAGTCAGGCAGCCTTTCATTCCATCAGCTAGAAAGAGTGCTCTGAGGAGCCAGGTGGTGGGGTTGGTTTATAGACAGAGAGAGGCTGAGAAAGATGATTAGTGATTTCAAAGTCAATTTCTTTATCAGGAAGGGACTGGAACTGATTGGTTCCTATCAGGCAGTCTGGGTTTCTTACAAAGATTAAATCAGAGAAGATTTCACTATGAGCCCAGTGGCAAGTAGCTTTGTTGGGAACTTCTGCTGTAATTATGACTTATCAGAATGTCAGATAAGTCGTGTAGTTTCAGGTTGGTGATGTAGAACTTTAGCATGAGTAATTCCATTTTTTAAATTTTTATTACTACAATTGTACTATCCTTAAGTAATTATACAGAGGGGTTTCAAGATGACAACTTATGAGTATAATACATCTTGATTAATGTCACCTCTTTCATAGTTTTTCTCTCTGTTGGGGGCTGTTGTAATATTCTTGTCCAAAAATTTGTACCGTAACACTCAGTCCTCCATGTAATGATGATCAGAACATGGGGCTTCTAGGAGATTCCTTCCAAGAAGCACAGAAGGGAAAATCAAACAGAAGCAGTGGCTTTACAGTAGAGTTCATAATAGAGAAAATACATAAAGGTTCCCTGTGCCCTCTCAGCATTTTTTTCTTTGAATCAAAAATTCCTCTTTAAAAACCCCAAAGGTCATCAAAGATGAGGTTATGGTGCTCTTGGGGTATGGAGAAGTCTCACTGACAGGGTTGATTTTGAGCTAAGAAAGGGTGAAGAAGAGTTGGCATCCCATGGGGAGACTAGCAGGTTTAAATAGCTGATCAAACTGTTGATACAAGGTTGAGAAAAAACATGGTCCCTGAGAACTTCAGCATCACCATGCCCTAGGGATCTGGGTGTGGGTGAGGAGGGGGACCTCGTTAGTCTCTGTCCAGGGTCTAAACTTCCTGGACCATGGAAATAGTTGGAGATATCCTCAGACGATTAGCATGATCAGACTTGTGGATTTGAACGGTTATCTTCTGTAATTTTGTAAAACTTTATTTTAAAGAAAGTTCTCATTGTTCTAGTCCATTTCACCCCAGCCATTTGAGAACCAATAGGGCTAATTCTGGCCCAGCTTCCTCTGGGTGTCTACGTGGAAGGAAGCCCCCATGTCCCAACCCTAAAGGCCCTATGTGGATCTTATAAGGAGGTTGAAGTTACTCCCTGTAGGCCATGGCGGCAGCTGTCTCAAACTCGTTTGCTAATTGCCTGGAACCTTGGCAAATAGGCTCTCACCTTCTCCACTTCAGACATAGTTCTCAGTAATTAGTAATCAATTACCACTCTCCTCCTGAGACAAGGGTGATCTGTTCTCCTCACCAAAGCTGCGCTGACAGGCAGCTGAGTCATATCTTCCTCAAGTCCGCCAAAAACCACACACCAAACAAAGGGGGAGAAACACAAGAAAACTAAATGATCTGCATGGGGCTGTGGATTCCAGATAATTAGATAATTATCCCTCCCTGAAAGCACACCTTGCCTTCGAAATGAGGAGATTTGGCAAAAAGACTGCTGCTGTCAGGCCCTGGGTCCTTTTGTGTCAGAGAAGTAGCTGAACAGGAAGATTTAGTCATCTTTAATTCTAGCTTCAACCTTCTTGCCTCCTCCCTATAGCTCTGTCTTTCATAATTCAAACTCTGCACTATCCCCAGAGAGAATATTCTAAATGGAATGCTGTCCTTTGGGGGACTAAAAAAAAGGCATGTATGTGTGTTGGGGTGAGGGTGTACTCACGTTCATGATCAAACCCAGATGTATACAGAGGACTTAATAGAGCTCTTCCTGTATTTTCAGTCTCATCTCTGCCCTATGCCAGAGGCCTTAGACATTACAAAAAGACTGGGCTCAATGTCATGTCTGTACAAATCACTTTGCTATGTCAGATGCACGACCTTCACTGCAGGTCCTAAGAATAAGACATCTAGGTACGCTTCAAGACAAAGTGTTATTTTAATGTAGTCTAATCCCCCTTTCTTTCCCTCTCTCCCTCCTTTTTTTCTTTCCTTCTTCCCTTCCTTCCTTCTTCTTTCTTTCTCTTCCTCTTTTTTCTTTCCTTCTTTCCATGTGCCATCTAAGAAACTGTGGCCTATGGTCTCATAGAAACACACCTATTTTCTCTTAAGGAAACAGACTCTTAGATTTAGATCTCTGAAACATTTTGAATGGATTTTTCTATATAAGTAAGTGGCCAACTTGCTCTCTTGGGAGTGGACATTCATTGTGTAGAACCTTTTGTCCATATGACCATTGTTTTTCCACCAAATGATGTGGCATCCTCCTTGAAAACCACTTTATCCTAAATGTTGTATTTATTTCTGAACATCCAGTTCTACTCCATTGACCTGTAAGCTTATCCTTGTCTTTGTACCACATTGTCTTGACTATTGTAACTTAATAGGATGCTTTGAAATTGGCAAATTTTTCTCTACCTTTTTAAAACTCTTTTGTGTATTTGATACGATATGCATTCCAATATGAATTTGGGGATCAATTTGTGTATTTCTGCAAAAATCACATTTATATTTTCAAAAGAGACATTGAATCTGTAGAGCAAGTATGACTATTGAATTTCAACAGTATCAAGTCTTTTGATTCATGCACATGGATTGCCTATCCACATTTAGAGGGATTCTTGGGCTTTTTCTCAAAAATTTTTGCACTTTTCTGTGACATCCTATACTTCTTTCATTAAATTAACTCATTAACAGTTTTTGGTAATATTTCCATTTTTTCACTTTACTTTTAGATGATTCCTTGCTAGTGTATAGAGATTTACTGAGGTTGACCTAGTTTATTATCATGTGTGTGGCTTTGTTTGGGTTATTCATAGAAAAGATAATGTCATCAGCACAAAGAGGTATTTTCAATACTCTTTTCTAGTCTAGATTTTTCTGGGTCTCTTTTGTTTCTTTTTATCTGAACCTGCTAAATCCTTCAGGGAAGTGTCAGACAGAAGAGGTGATAGTGGCTCTCCTTTGATACTTAGTCCTGAGGTTTGGGAAAATACTTCTGGTGGATCTTTTGCCACTGCATTAATATTCTCTGTGGCTTTTTCCTAGATGACGTTTATTGATCTTGCAAATCCTCGTTTGTTGCGTTATTTTTTTTCCATCAGGACAAATGACAGGATTATAACTACAAGTTCTTTGTTTATCATTTGAGATGATGGGGTGGGGTAGGGACTTTATTTCTCTTTTATTCTGTGAAGATGGTGTATCACAGTGATGGATTCTTGTCTGGTGGGCCAATGTTACATTTCTGAAATCACTCTCTCTTGGTCAGGAAGTAAATCCTTTTAACAAGCTTCTGGATTTGCCTTGCTAGTATTTTTTTTTGGGGGGGGTCTGGTTGTGGGGCCTTAACTCTGGGTCTGGGCGCTGTCCCTCAGCTCTTCAGCTCAAGGCTAGCACTCTACCACTTGAGCCACAGTGCCACTTTCGGCTTTTTTTTTCTGCTTATGTGGTGCTGAGGAAAAAATCGAACCCAGGGCCTCAGGCATGCAAGGCAAGCGCTCTACCACTGAGCCACCTTCTCAGCCCAATTGCCTTGCTAGTATTATCAGATAGACATGGAGGCGATTCAGTGGAAAATACCTGTGAAGAATGAAGAGGAAGGAGAGACTTCCTTCCTATCATGGCTGCTCCAACACCTGTCAGAGCAGAGAGGGCAGGAAGAATTCAGAAGAAAGAGACGTGCCTGGGATGCAGATGTGAGTCTCAGCCAGGCTGTTGGGGAGTACCTAACTAACATACATGGTGCCTGCTGGAGAGACTCACACAGGATAGAAATGTTCAGGTCACGATGTCCAGCCACTGGCTGAGAAGCCAGAGCATGCAGGAACCCAGCCAGGTACTACAATTGCTTCAAAGTTGGTGTCTCTGAAATCTGCTGGCCAACGGTACCCACTGCAGCTGGCCTCTCTGGATGTCTCATCTGTGTGAAGTCCATGGTCACCAAAACTGCATAGGAGGTGGGAGGAAGAGCAGTCGTCAATGTCTGCAGTGGAGCTGACTCTCAGGAGCATTGTGGATGACTCATACATTGAGCGCACAGGCCTTGCAGCAGATTTATAGCTCCCAACAGCCCACGTTCCAGCTCTCTCTGAATCTGATGGGCCAAGGAAGGCCCAAAGTCTCATTGCTTATCCAAGGATCTCTGCATGAACCTCCTACTTTGAGTGCTGGCAGTTGTAATTTGTTGCCTTTATTATCTTGTAAAGATGTTAATCTCGCAACCACAGCAAGGGGTTGCTTCTGTGATTGATTCTGCTTCACCACTTGACATGTCAAAGAGCTTGCAGAATCTCTGTGCTGCCTTGCCAAGGTCCCTGCATTCCTCCTCCATCCTAGCGAAAGCGAGGAGACAGACTGTACAAGCAGTACCTTGTCGCACTCTGGCCCTTGGCATCCATAGTGAGTCACAGGGAAGGGTGGGGTGAGCAGCCAGGCCTTTTAGCATTTTATATCTCAGCTCGGCAGACAGATAGGTGTGGATCCACAGGACTTTCACTAAGCTGATGCCCTTAACATGGGCTTTGCCTACCACACCGAAACATCCATGGACAACTCTGAAAAAGTGGACTATGAGGATTGTAGTTGGCTTCTTGCCACACACATCTTCCTCTGCATTGTGGTCCAAGGCCAGCTCTGTTGGTCCTATGTCCTTAATCTACTCCCTTAGTCTATCCATAGTTTGTCTCCAATATTCTTGCACCAGTCACTATGGGAATGATCACTGGCAGACACTCTAGCAAACAGCTGGCTCACACATCTAGACAGAGCTTTCAGGACTATTGTTGTCAGAACTTTCTGCTGTTGTTGGTAGTAGTGGTCATAGAGCTTGAACTCAGGGCCTGGGTGCTGTCCCTGAGCTCTTTCACTCAAGGCTAGAGTTTCACCACTTTGAGCTACAGCTCCACTTCCGGTTTTCTGGTGGTTAATGGGAGGTAAGAGTCTCATGGACTCTCCTGCCTGGGCTGGCCTTGAACTGCAATCCTTAGATCTCAGCCTCCTGAGTAACTAGGTTTGCAGGGGTGAGCCACCAGCATCCCGCTTCAGTGTGACTTGTTTACGGCAGTGCCTGTGCCCCTTGGGCGGATAGTGTTTTAGACATCAGATGAAGGCCTGGTCACAGTTGTGATCATGAAAGTAGCAGACTGCTGCTTTCCACATCAATCTTTCCAGTGTTCTGAAAGACTGGCTTATGAATGGAACTGGAACTTGGTTCTAGGTGGTTTTACCTGCAGTGCTGGTGACCTGGTCTTCTACCAAGTATAGCCCTGGGGGTGAGCAGTAGGATGTGTGGCTGCCTTTAAAACTGGGGCTCTTGATGGCTGGGTTCCTTCTCCCATCTTCTGCCAATGAAAGCTACAGATTTGACAAAAGTCACTATCCATGAAGAGAGTGACAGACACACAGAAAAACACAAACCAAGCAATGAGGGCATTTGAAGTATGCCTTCAGCCTTGAAGCATGCTTATTTCCTATTGCCTTCTTGCTACTTAACAACACAATCCACTGCCCAGCTCACAACTGTTCTCTCTGAGCCAAAAGTTTGGGGATGACTTGACTTAACTGGCCCCCCTTCTTAGAGGTCCACAGGCTGAAATCAAAGGTGACACTTTACTTTGGGGTGGTGAAGCTGAAACCACTCTAGGCTCATGGAGATCGGTAGAATTCAGATATCTGAGGTTGCAGGGCTCTGTTCCTGACTAGTTGCTGGCTATCAACAGAGTGGTTTCCAGCTCTTAGATGCCACTTGCATTCCCTGGTTTGTGGCCCCTTCCTCCAGGTTTAGTAGATTCCATCTCACACTTTAAATTTCTCCCACCTCCTTCCTACCTCAGTCATCCTACCTCCTCTCCTCCTCTTCTCTCAGGGAGCTGGAGACAGTCTTCTGCTTGTCAGGGCCCATAAAAATGTTTAGACTCATCTAGAAAATTCATAGAATCTGTCAGTTTTAAGGAACTTAAGTGAGGCACATCTCATGACCTGCAGCACATTCAGATGCTCTAGTGTGTGGACATCTGAGGTGAGGAATATTAATCCACCTACCACAGAGAGGATAAGGAAGAAGGAGACAAAAGAGCCTACAGTTGTAGAAAATAAAAACAGAGTGTTTGGGGAGGAATAAAGGAGTTACAAAGGGGAAGGTGGCTCCAGGTAATAAATATAACATGAAGATTTACTCATAGGATTTATTGCATGTGGCTTGAGTAAAATGGGTCCATATAATCTGAGACTCTGAGACACCTATTATAATAGCTGGCCCCACATTTCCTATATGGTGAGTTACCCCCCCCACCTCCAGCACTGAGGCCTGCACACAAAGTTCCAATACCAAAAAGTACTTGGATCCAAGTGCTCTAATTGAAGAGGGTAACATAGAAATGTGCTTTTCCCACAGAAGATAAGCACAATGGAACAGGTGCACCTGGGGAGGGACCTGCTCAGTTACTCTGACCTTGTTTCAGGTCGGTGGTGTCAGGGGAAGAGGCATCTACACTGCCCTCACTTAGAATGGGGGTCACCTACACGGTGGGCCCAGGTAACTCAGCCAGTTTAGTCTTCTCAGCTGTAAAAGATTTTAGATCTAGAAGACTGTAACAAATCTCAAGAAAACATTGGTAGTTCTAAGTCATTGATATATGTCTTGAACTTCTCTTTTCTGAAGTTTTTCTCCTTGTCTGGGCAGAAACTTGCAAGAAATAGGGGAAAAATTAATTCAACATCTACAGCTCTAATAAGTAGTGTCTTAATAACGAAGTACTGTTAACAATTCCACAGTGAATGGCCTCTCATATGAGAATGGAGAGGAAGTCATTGGGAGGGACGGAGGGAGTGTCAACTGGAGAGGAAATGAACCTTACAGTCCCAGGCACAAGCATATGAAATAGATCAAATTCAAATATTTTTGACCTAAAAATATCATTTTTTCTGTCCATCTGTCTATCTTTTCTGATACTGCATTTAAGACTCATTACTTGCTAGGAAGGTGCTCTAAAAATACTAACAACATCATAAGAGTTTGAATAATTCATGAGAACTTTCTGCATTATTCCAAGATCTCTCATGGAAAACAGAACCTGAGCCAGTGTCTGCAAGAACAAAACCAAGATCCATCAGTTACTTGAAAATATATGTTTTGAGGAACAATTATAGGTACAGCCAAACAGCCTACAGACAGAATAAGCTATTCTCAGAAGAACTGAGTTTCTCATCAGTGGAGAAGATCAAGAACAACCTGGACCACCAATATTAATTTTTTTTCTGTAAAGTTTGTAATCCTCTCTATCCCTGAGATTTGGAGGTTTTGATTGCAAGAATATAAACAAGCTTTATTTAACATTCAAATAACTATTATAGACTTTTATTTTATTTATTATTATTATTATTTTGTTTTTTTGAGACAGGGTCTATCTTTGTTATCCAGGCTGGCCTAAAGCTTATAATCTTCTTTCAGTTTCACAAGTGCTAGAGTTATAGGCATCCACCACTATACATGACTGTAATTGGTAAATTTTTAATGATTATTAATTAATAGAATGTGGTAGGTTAGCTAAATAAATAACTTATTTATTTAGGTTGACAAATATTTATTTCACATATTTCCAAAATCATTACTTACTTAGTAGAGTAAGGAAAGGTGTACATTAGGAAAAGTGTAATTCCTAACCATTTTGCATTATTTAAAGTACATCTCAGTATCCTTTACATTCATAAGGACTTTTTAGATGAAAGTACAGTAATTTCTTGGCTTCTTGAGCACTTCTTTTTCTTTCGGTGATGGTCATGGGGCTTGAACACTGGGACTGGCTGCTGTCCCTGAATCTCTTTTGCTCAAGGGCAGTACATTACCACTTGTGCCACAGAGCCAGCTGTTCTGGCTCTTCCTGAGTAGTCTATTGGAGATATTTATTGGGGAGTTGTTTATTGGAGCCTCACAGACTTTCTTGCCCAGTTTAGCTTCAAACAGTGATCCTCAGATCTCAGCCTCCTGAGTAGTAGGTAGGATTTCAGGCCTGAGCCAAAGGCACCCGGCCATTCACACATATTCTAAGTCAGAGAAAAATATTTTAATGGTCTAGTTATACCTTTGAAGCCAGGTTAATCCACACAATACTCCTGGTAAATTTCACACCAGAGTTATTTAAAATCTTTTGACAGTAAGTGATAATTGTTTTGTCATTAATTTATTTAATTATTTAAATCTTATGGAAGAGCAGGCTCTATAACCTCAGCCCATAGTAGTAATTAATATCAAGTAAAGCTAGAGTGTATCTTTACCCTTTCTCCATAGGCAACGGATTATATTAAAGTTTTAATTCTGGGCTGGGAAGGTGGCTCAGTGGTAGAGTGCTTGCCTTGCATGCCTGAGGCCCTGGGTTCAATTCCTCAGCACCACTTAAGCAAAAAGAAAAAAGCCAGAAGTGGCGCTGTGGCTCAAGTGGTGGTAGAGCACTAGTCTTGAGCTGAAGAGCTGAGGGACAGCGCCCAGGCCCAGAGTTCAGGCCCCACGACCGGACCAAAAATAAACAAAAAAAGCCTGAAGTGAAGCGGTGGCTGAAGTGGTAGAGCACCAGCCTTGAATGAAATAAAAGACAAAAAAAAAAAAAAACCTCGACAACAACAGAAAAACAAAGCACAGGGTCCAGGCCTTGAGTTCAAGCTCCAGTACACATAAAAAAAAATAAAAAAAATAAAGTTTTAATTCTCAGAGTCAGTGATGGGCAGATGTATTCATTACTTTGATTGTAGATCAGAGTATTTGAGTAATTCTTGAGTACGGAGAAATGTAAATCTGTGGATTATCTTTTCCCTTCAAGGTAAGCTTTTGAGTTCAATGTAGCTTAATTGAGCAGAATTTAACAGAAAATGAACATGCTAACTCCAGGTTAGGTAGTCTAGCCAATCCCAGGGCACCCCAAAGTAGCTTAGCAAAGAAGCAACCTTGAAGTTAAGACAAGTTTTCAGACTGATGGAGCTCGTAGAAAACTGTCAAAGCGAAGGGGTCAGTGATTGTCCCCCATTCTGGGCTACAGCGTGGCCATGATGGGGTGTAGCTTGGAAGGAAAGGAAAAAGAGAGGTTATGTCTTCAGTGTGGCAGCTTCCCCATGGCCAGGTCTCTATCCTATGCCCACTGAGCTGGCCATTCGGGATGGTGTCACTTCCTTCCCCTGCCCCCATCCATCCCCTTCCTCCCCAGAGCCCCAGGGGGAGAGCTCTTGTTTGGCCCAGTTAGGACTTTCTGTGACCTCAGCTCAGCCTGCTGAAGGACTCTAGTTCAGCTGGTGAGAAGAGCACCCAGGGAGCCTGGGTGGCTTAGAGATCTCCCATATCCCAGTGCTCCCTTTCCACAGGGGGGGTCTTCTCCTATGTACTGTAGGTGTCTCCAGGCCATGGTGAATTCTCATGTGTGTGTGGGGTGGGAGAGAGGGTACTGAACAGAAGAACTAAGAAGAACTAAATCATTAAACACGACATGGATACAGGCATGGAGCATTATTCTTGGCCCTCAAGGGCTCTTTATGTTGCCACTGAGACTGAAGGATGAGGCCGAAGGAGAAGAACACAGAATGTGGGAGGCACCTGACCAAGCTCAGGACACAAAATTTCAAATTAGATTAAAAGAAGGAATGCATGCCTTTCCCAGAGCTTTTCACTATACATCATCCTTATGGGAGTTTTCTTTTGTGATAAGAAGAATGATAATAATCATGTTTGAAAAATTGGTTTGTGTGATCTCCTGGGAGGGAGAGTATCCAATATGTGCCAACTTTGTAGATGAAACAAGGCTGATAAACATCTTAATTTTTTTTGTTCTCTTTCTTAAGTTTGAAAGCTTGGGTTGAAATTACTTTGGGGGAACAATTGGATGAAACTGCCCTCCTACAAAAGACAAAATAAACTTCCACAAATTATCCCAGTTTTATCAGTGCAGGGGGGAAGTATTCAGATTTATAAATGTTATACTCAGAGGTTAAGATACTTAGTGTTTACTTTATAATTTCCATCCCCATTTTTGTTTCCAAATTCCTTTCCATTTTCAATTCAGTTCAATTCAATGATCTCTTGGCCCTTGCAGTACTTGGGGTGGTACAAACGTGTTTGAGATGGAAGTTCTATACTCAAAAAAGCACAATGCAAAATCCCCTTGGCTCACTTAGAATGACTATTAGAAAAGAAAAATGTGGACTAGGACTAGAGAAAAGAAAACTTGGTGGAGCCATTCTATTTTAGGTTATGTTTTCAAAGGTTTCAGTGACGTTTACTTGTCCCCATTTTTTCCATCATTACAGGATTATGTATGGTGGAAAATGCTCACTTCATGGGAACCTATAAGGGGGGGAGGGGAGAGAAAGGGGGAGGAAGAGGGAGAGGGAGAAGGGGAAGGAGAGGGAGATGGAAAGGGAGAGAGAGAGAGAAAGAGAGAGAGAGAGAGAGAGAGAGAGAGAGAGAGAGAGAGAGAGAGAGAAACTAGGTGCTGATGGTTACTTAGCTACCAGCTACTCAGGAGGCTGAGGTCTGAGGATCACAGCTTAGAGCCAGCCTGGACAGGAAAGTCTGTGAGATTCTTACCTTCAATTAAACAGCAAAAGTCCAAAAGTGGATCTGTGGCTCACTTGGTAGAAAGCTAACCATGAGCAAAAAATCCAAAGGACAATGCCCAGGCATTGGCCCACATGCTCTCTGCCTGGTGTTACACACACACACACACACACACACACACACACACACAGAAGAAGAAGAAGAAAATGAGGAGGAAGAAGAGGAATTTATCAGTCAATCCATTTTATACCATCATGTGCCATCATGTAAGATATTTGGCAAACATTTAGGTTTGCAATTCTAGTTAAGTATGTTTGACTATTAAATCTGCATCATTAGATTTTTTTAGGTTAAGATCTTTTTAAATGCTAGTTTGAGTGCTTGATTCCTTTACCATTTAGAAGCCTATTTTAAATTATTTTAAAATTATGGTCCCCCTACTTCCTTTCTCTTCTTTTCCTCCCTCCCTCCCTTCCTTTCCCTCCTTCTTTCCTCTCTTCCCTCCTTCTTTCCTCTCTTCCCTCCTTCCTTCCTCCCTTCCTCTCCTACATGTACTTCTTACATGCTGAGTTTTGATGCTTTACAGATGTTAACCTATTTAATCTTAGTGGTGAATGCATGCTGGAGAGGTGTAGAGTCACTTCCATCCTGTGGACTAGGCTGGGAAAGATGGAGAGCCATTTCAGTGGTCTTGTACAGGAAAGCCTTGGGAAAACAGTACAGAACTCACCCCATTTGTATTTTCCATTCGCGGAATCATTTACACAGTGGCTATGTGGAGAAGCCAGTTCTCAAGCTGTTCTTGAACTTGAATGAAATGATCGACAGCCCAGTTCTTCAGTCCTTAGTGATGCTCTGCACAAGACAAACAGGCACATGACAATCTACACAGGTTTAGCCCACCTTCAGCTGCTCTCCAAACTCCACCTTCTGGTGCCGATCTCCCTTCTCCAGCAAACACACCGCCTCCTCCTTCCACTCACACCCTATGCCTATCCCTTATTCTTTTCCCCGACAAGCCAAAACAGCTAGGATGCTTCCTCCTCAAGGTGGGTTAGAATCCAGCCACAAACCTTCCCAGTATGACTTTAACTTTCTTCTGTCTCTCTGTGTAGCAGCTAACCATATAGAAATTAAGACTCATTGCAGATAGGCTTTGTTCCTTCCTTTAGTGGAAGAAATGCTATACTTGACAGGTAACTAAGAACCTGAGCAGATTTTGCTGAATTTTCCCCTCTATTATATTAGCTCAGGTTCTTCCTATCCAGTCTTTAAACTTTTTTTCACTAAGGAGTTGTGCAAAGGGGTTGCCCTTGAACAAAGCAGTTTATGAATGCAATGTATCTTGATCATTGTCACCACTTTCAACATTGTCACCTATCCCTTTCCCCTCTTTGCCCACCCACTCCCTCATTTCCCTAACTTTGTAGGATATATTTCTGCATGGCTGTCTGCATTTCATTGAACCTAAGCACACAGGTAGGCAGCTCGCTTAGCCTCTTTGCATTCTCAGTCTGAAGGTTCCTGTCTCATGTGAGAATAGAACATACTCAACTTGGCTTTGTTGGAGTAGTGTTAACCACAAACCTCTGTGAGGGGCAGAGAGGGAGAGTTCCTCTTTTCTACCTTGCCTGGGTGGGAAGATCCCGAGCTAAGCACTTGGTAATTACTTGAAGCTGATGACTGAATCATTGATGACAGGATTCCTCCATCCTGTCTTCCCCTGGGTGGAAGGAGAGGGGGTGGCTGCTTCCTGTAGCTGGGGTTCTTCAACCCCTCAGGGCTTCCCTTTCTGCTCACATAGCCCTCCAACATGCTTTTGGACTAAGTCAGCAAGTATAGAAAGTCAGAGGGGGTCAGGTAGGGAGGCATGATTCCTCCAATGGCTTTTCCGGTAAAGAGAGGCTTATGCTCACAGGGGTGTAGGGTGGATGGAGCTGTTCCTGCAGACCAGAGATGCACAGTTCACAGGACAACATTCCCTCCCGTGCTCTGCTCATATTGGCAGCACACACTAAAACTGGGATTGTACAACAATGTGAGCATGTGGTCCTCCAGTAGTGTTGGAACAACAAGACTACAAGCCAAAGGTGATAGTTATAGTGTGGTGCTGAGGACAGAAAGTCCCTGTTGTGTGAGAGCTTTGCCCTTTGTCATGAGATGCCCAGTGTTCCTCCTTTCAGGACTGAGTACGATTTATTTTATTATTTGCCAGTCATGGGGCTTGAACTCAGGGCCTGCACACTGTCCCTAAGCTTCTTTTGCTCAAGGTTAACACTTGAGCCACAGCACCATTTCCAGGTTTTTCTGTTTATGTGGTACTGAGGAATTGAACCCAGGGCTTCATGCATGCTAAGGCAAGCACTTTACCACTGAGCTAAATCGCCAGCCCCAACTGAGCACAATCTAAACCATTTAGTACTGTGTGAGCTAGTCCTATGACTGGATCTTATGAAGGTAGGAAGTTAAGCAGATAAATGAAATCATAACAGCAGAGCCAAGAAAGAAAATTGTCTTTCAAGTTTTGCTCTTGGGATCCTGAGATAAGTATTATTGATTCAGGTGAGTATGTGCAGATGGCAGGAGAAGCTGATAAACTAAAACCTGACTGACAATGAAACAGGGGCAGGGGGCTACATAAGAATGAGGAAGTGAAGACAAAAAGATGAGGAAATATGGAGGAGACAATGTATCCTTGTCATTGTAACCTTACAGGAAACAGAAAGGATATCAGTCCTGTCCTCTGGGAGTTATTTCAGCTCTCACTGTTTGGGCTAAAGTCAACCTCTGTCACAAAGGAGGCCACAATGCCTGACATGGGCTGGAGTACTATCTTGTCTATGACATATCTATGCCACATGCTCTCTTTCTCTGTCATATTTTTTTCCTAATAAGTGTCCCTATCATCTTTATTTATGTTCATGTCTTACCTGAATTCTTCTCTTGCAAGACACAAGGATCGAAGTTGTTTATCTACCCTAAACTTTCTGGTGGGTTGGCTGGGAAATTAGGGATTACATATGTCGTTTTCTGACTGGGACTCAATGAATGGCTGCATAATCTACTACCTAAAGTAAAAGACTATGGTGCTTTTTTTCCATTAAAGTTTCAAATGTTTACCTCAGTTTAATAGCAACATTTGTCTTTTAATTAATTTCATCTGGTATTTTTTTGTCTCTGATATTTTAAAATAAACATTATAATATTTGTTTAATAGTCTATGCCTGTGCTTAATTTGCTACATTCTCAAAATTTGGTGTGACTAAGCTATATTTTCTGCTAATATTACTAAGACTGTAGCAGATAATCCATGAGACTGTTTGCTTCTAGGGGGATTAACTCCTCCCCCACAAGGAGTTAATCACAGAGGAAATTGCTTTCTTAAAAAGCATTCATGGACATAGAACACGATGACTGGAATGTGGGTTACCACAAATGTAAGGAGCTAACCACAACCATAAGCCCTTAATGCTCTTCAGAAGGGTATTGCTTCCAGAAGTTTCTAAGTTCATCAGTTTCTTGGCCATTTCAATCATGCAACATTTACTCATATAGTGGTTACTTGATTTTGCTTTAATTAATACTTCCTTTATTGCTTTTCAAGATTAGTCTTTTTGAAATGTTGGTTATTATAAATATTTCTTTTTAGGATGTACACTTAGATTCAGTCTGAATCTGTCTAACTATGTATGAATCTCTTTTAATCTTAGATATGTCCATAATAAAGAAGAAGAACATTTGTTTTGGCTTAAACATCCAGGCAATCACACATGCAATCACACACACATGCACACACATATATACATGAACACACATACACACACACACTCATACAATAGCTATATATAGAGAGACACACACACACACATATATAATAGCTAATATGGACATCTCTTAGCAAACAATAGTAAGTTACAACAAAGCTACAACTTAAATAAACTATCAGCTGAATTGCCAAAAAGAAATTAAAAATTAAATTAAAAGTAAGTATCAGATATCAGGAGTGATGTAAACATTATTGAGATGATAATGAAAGCTAAAACAATGTGCCACAGTTCAGGAAAAGTATCATAAAATAAAGAAATGTTGAAATTAAGAGTATAAAACTTAAATTGCATGTAGAAACAAACAATGAAGAGAAGGAAAGGCAGTATGTAATGGAAAGGATGATAATAAACATGTCAACATAGGTAAATGATCAATAAAGGAGTAGAAAAGAACCAAACAGTAACTCTGGATTTGAAAAGTATACTAAATGAACAACTCATGGTTGAAAGCAGATGGGAGGCGAGAAGGGAAAGAAAATAATCAGTGAACTTGAAGATGAATCAATTATGAGAATCTAATCTGAGAAACAGAGAGGTAATACAGTGGAGAAGAAAATTAAATGAGCAGAGCTGGGAAGTACTCCCCTTCTAGACAGGGGTCTGACATAGTAGTGGAGGTGGTGGAGAAGTTAAACAGGAAGTTAAGCAGATTAGAATTTTATGGTGGGAATGCTTACACAGCTTTGACCTTATACCAAAATACCTAATTGTACATGCTTTCAAAGTAAGTTTTATGTGAGCAGAATTGTATCTCAACAGAAATTAATTGCTTAAAATACTTTTTAGAATATAATCTTATAGACTAGGTGCTGGTGGTTCATGCCTGTAATCCTAACTGCTCTGGAGGCAGCAAGCTGAAGATTGCAGTACAAAGCCAGTCTGGGCAAGAAAGTTGGTGAGACTCTTATTTTCAATTAACCACCAAAAAACTGGAAGTGGTGGTGTGGCTCAAGTGATAGAGTGTTCGCCTTGAGCTGAACAGCTCAGGGACAGCAGCCAGGCCCAGAGTTCAAGCCCCACAACCTACAAAAAGGAAAAAAAAAGAATATAATCTTATACAGATAGAAGAAAAAAATTATGTTTTCTAAGGCTTCAGCATGTCAGGAAGCTCACACACAGCCCAAGCCCCATCTGAGGGGACCTGGGTAATCCTTACAGCAATCTCAGAACCCTGGGGACCTCTTCTTCTCTCCAGCCCCTTTCCTCTGACTTTCCACTTATTCACTTGTCAAATTATTGCCTGTCTGGGTCTGGATTACGAGCCAGTGAGAGCACCTAGGAAGGAGACCTTTTTCTTCTATCAGAAAGTAGAAGGAATATTAGATATAATGGCCAAATAGCAAAAGAAGGTGCTGTTGCTTGAGCCATTGACCCTTCTGGGTGGACACTCCTTAGGAAGTGCACACAGGCTGGAGATGTCCTGTGCTCCACACTGTGTCTCTTTGGGCCTGAGGGAAAAAATGCAAAGGCCAGATGAGAATTGGGTTCATGAGCACTCAGCACTGCTGTGATACCAAAGTAGAAGCTGGGAAGCTGGGAAGGTCAGTCAGGGTGGATGCTTTGAGTCCTGAACTTGAAGTCATTTGAGTTGGGTGACTTGGGGTGACGCACACAGTCAGTGGAAGTCATCAGACAGTGGAGAATACATCTGTTCCTTGAGCAGCAGATGAGTGGCTCTTAACCTTTTTATAACTGTTCAGACTGCCTAGCTATGTCCAACTCAGTTCCAGGAAAGAAAATTCCTAGTCACTAACCAAATGGTCACTGCACCTGCACCGGATGCTTTCCAGTGCTGCAGTGTCACTTCACCAATGCACAAAGCACAGAGTACTTCACTTTCTAAACTCAACCTTTGAATAACTCAGGTCAACCAATCAATGCAAAACCCATAGCTGGAAAACCCATCCTAAAGTGTTCTTGAACATCAAGTTCAGGGCTTTGGGAACAGAGAGTCATTTTGGGTGCACCTGGGTAGCCAATAGAAAGATGCACACATTCTTTGCATTTAGAAAACAAATTTCCAATGTATTGTAAGAGATGAACTCTGGCTTTCTCTTTCCCATTAGTGGTTAGACTGTTCTAGTTTTATCATATAATCTACAACATATGGTGCACTTTAAATAAAGGTGGGTTTGTGTCCTTGGTCCTGCTAATAAAATGGAACTGTCTTGCCTCAGACTTTGTGGCACCATCACACTTCTGTGAATGTTAAACCGAGCCACTCAGATGGGAACTTTTATTGGCACCTATCAGAGCCATCTGTATGTGAATCAATCTCCTGGCTGGCACACACATGGCAGATTTCTTTTTCTTAAATACTTTTTTTATTGTAAAAATACTGTACATAGGGGTTAAGGTTACATGAGCAAAGCAAGGTCATGAGTACATTTCCTATTAAGCATTGTTACCTCCAGATTTCTGCACAAGCCATTTAGGAAAAAGCAGATTCGAATTAAATCATTTGACCTAAGAATTTGTATCAGTTCAAAGGCCTTTTCCCCACTGTGGGGTGGGAGGGGAGAGGTGGGGACACCCCACCAACCTTGCTGTAAACTATCTCTGCTGTGCATTTTCATCTTGGGTCACACCTGGAAAGAAGGGGGTCACCTGGAGAGCACATACCTCAATGGGGTGAGTCCTGGCTTGTTTTCTACCATGGGGATTCGTTCATTAACACTGTATGGCTTATACATGCGCTTACTTTTACATTCTTCTTTTCTTCTTATATAATTTACGTTTGAGACTGTAAACACAGCAGTTTGGTTCCATGGTGACAGAATACACAATGGGCAGGCAAGTCTCTTTAGAAATGAAAAAAAATAACAGCTATTAGGGTCATATGTATATATGAATGCCACCCTGTCTTCTAATATTTGTTATTGTGAATGATCATATTTTTGTAGCTAATACAGTTATTTACAAAGCTGGAAAAATAAAAATTGCTAATTTGAAATAAGATGTGTTTGTGACAATAAACATTTTAAAATAATTTGAGCTGCTGGCTGAGTTGTTATCCTCTGTTGCTTTCCTCCTCCTCCTCCTCCTCTATTTCCCCTCCCCCTATTTTTCACATAGCTAGGTGCCTGGAAGTCTAGCCATTCTGGAGACTGAAATGCAGAGGAATCCTGTTTTGAAGCCACCTCGAGCAAAACAGTTTACTGGGGTCTATCTAATTTGAAGAATTAAAAAAAATCAGATTTCAAGATATATAACAAAACCATGCTAAGACATTTTGGCATTGGCTTAAGGAAAGAAATGGCAGAAAGAAAAAATAGCAAGAATAGAATCACCTCAATTTGGTTAAAAGTGTATTAAGTCAGCACCAGACACGTATCAGATATTGAGATGACAACTCTTTGTCTCTCTGTCTCTCTGTCTCTGTCTCTCTGTCTGTCTGTCTGTCTGTCTGTCTGTCTGTCTGTCTCTCTCTCTCTCTCACACACACACACACACATGTTCTGGGGAAAGACATGGAGGAATAGAAAATGTCCTATACTCTGGGTGGGGGTGTATGCAGTATGGCCAATTCAACTGGGAAATTAGTTTCTCAGTGTCTTCCCAGTCTGAGGATTCACATCACCTAGAGTAGAATCAGTGATTTTATTCCATGATCACTGAAAATGTGTGCAAATATGACTGATAAATATAGGCATGTTCTTAGCAATCTACTTGTAACAGGCCCAAGCTGCAAGCATATCAAATATCCACTTAGCCTGCCTATATAAAAATTGTGTGATATTATTCTACAGAAAACTATAGATGAGTGGAAGGGAAAGAATTGCTACATGTAACCTCTAACAAGAATGAATCACACAAGTGTAATGAAGAGTAAGGGAGTTGATGCAAAAGATCACGTAATGTGTCTATTCATTCACACAAATTCTCAGTGCAGGACACTGATCTCTGGTGATGACCTTACATCAGTTCATACTTTTTTTCTGGCTTGAACTCAGGGCCTGGGTGTTGTCCCTAAGCTTTTCTGCCCAAGGCTAGTGCGCTACCACTTTGACCCAGATCTACTTCCGGTTTTCTGGTTTATTAGAGAGAAGAGTCTCACAGACTTTCCTGTCTGGGGTCTGACTTTAACTGAGATTCTCAGAGCTCAGCGTCCAGAGGAGTTTACAGGTGTGAGTTCTGCAAGTTCTTACTTTTGAGAGAAACTAAGGACTGTGATATTGTGCACAAAGGTATCTCCAGAACTCAGTATCATTCATTTTACTATTTTTAGCTACACACAAAATATTTGCTCTGTAGGTACTTTATCTCTAAATAAAAAATACATAAATGCAAAGGAATTTAATGCCAAATTATCTTCATAGATTCTGACTTTTCTCTGATTCTCAAATTTCTCCTTACTGCATGATCAATTTTAGACTGGGGATTTAGTCATATAATAATGACCACTCAGGGTTAAACACTGTATCTTACAAAACAAAATGACAGAATAACTATCTCCTCAAAGTTTTAGCAAAAAAATGTGAAGTTTCACTTTTTCTTTTTAATTGTAAGGTTCTGAGGTCCAGACTAGGCATTGTATGAACTGGCAAAACATTGCTAATATGTTTCCGAAAGTGCAAAGGTACTTTTATTTGAGCAAGTGAGTTTCAACACCATCTTGTAAAAAAAAGTGAGATGCTACTATCACATGTCAACTAGTTCTGACCTGAAATAAGCAAAGCAATTATGTTCATATGAATCCAAATGAACTGTTAATTTTTGTTCATTTTTGGTGGATTATATCTAACACATAGAAAGTTATAAAATGACAAACAGATAATATGGTTCATTATAAGTTATTTAACAGCATGCATATATGTTTGCACTATCTTGTTCAATTCTAACTGCTAACAGACGACATAGTTGTTACAATTACATATTACACAAGAAACAATGCATAGAGAAGTGAAGCCAACTGACGACAACACTTGTAGCAAGCTTTGACACCAAGCCCATGGTGAAGTCAACAACTATTGGGTGGCTCCAGTGCCATTTTCAGCCCCTCAATGGTACTACACCAACTTGAAATATGAGTGGACAAAGAACACAGGTTTACAGGCCAATTCCTTAGTGGAATGCCTATGGGCTAGTCTATACAGAATAGTATGGAGGTGCCCAGCACCTCTGGATTAAGAAGATTAGGCAGAGTGCCTCTTATCCTGACACATGGCTGCGAGTGAAAACTGAAGAAAGCTGCAAGAATCCCTTCACTCTCTCTGAAGGATCTGTTACCCTGCTTTGTGGAAGTTCTCTGCCATAGGTTACCATACTTTAAGTGATTGGTTTCAGAAGCCACTTTCATTGCTTTTGAGCTATAACTGGAGATGCGCATTCAAGTCATGGCTGAGTTTTCCATGGAGCCTTAAGCCAGGAAAGTACAGCAACAGGAATCCAGACCTTGATGAGAGGTCAAACTTTCCAAACTCTCTGTCAATTCAAAGGTAAATGGTAGGGCAGTTAGCTTTTGCAGACACAGATTTGAATAAAAATGCCAGCTAGTATTTTTAAGCAAAATAAGATTGCTATTTTAAAGAACTATCTAGATCTAATCAGTTAAATTCAAGGCATCTTTTTGTTTGAAATTAGAACGAAATTAAATATAGAAAAAATAAAAGTTCACTGAACACTGTAGGTCATGCTTGTTATCCTAACTACTTAGGAGGCTAAGACTGAGAAAATCACCATTGGAGGCTGGCGAGGGCAGAAAAGCTAGTGAATGCTCTTTTGAACACATAGCTGGATGCCATGGTATGTAGCTGTGTTCCTAAGCTATGGGGGATGTGGAGATTCTGTGATCCTAAGCTGTATGGGACACTGAAATTTGGAGGATCCTTGTTATAGGTCAGCCAAGGCAACAAGTCCATAAAACCTCAGCTCCATGGAGAGAAGCCAAATGTGGTGGCATATCTGTATTCTCAATAGTGATGGAAACCTGAAGCAGGTGAGCTGTTGCTCAAGCATGGGTCCCAGTGGGAAGCAAATCCTATTCTAAAAGTAACCAGTGAGAAACAATGCTAAAAAAGTGGCTATGTGGTACTGCACCAGTCTAGCAAGCAGGTTCAAACCCCAGTATCACTGCCAAAGGGCAGGGGAAAAGGAAGAGGGAGGAAATACAAGTTTGGACATAGATCTCATTATCATTGTGATGAGGAAAACAATCATCTTTATTCCTAAGATGTACAGGCCCTAGATACTAGATCTTGTCACCATTAACTTACACAGAGACATTATGCATGATTAGCATTGGGATCCTGAACTATGGAGATGGTCTCCAGTTATTCACATTCAACCTTTCATAATGATGCAAATCCCAAAGAGCAGAAAACCTTTCAGGGAAGCTGTGGTCTGGAGAAATGTCATTGAGAAACAAGTCAGAGCTGCTATGTTTTTAGTCCTGAAGACAGAGGAAGGTCAGCACACAAGAAATGTGAGCCAACTGGTGAAGATATGGATTCTTACCTAGACTTCCCCAAAATGAATACAATCCTCAGGAACCTTCATTGAACCCACTCCTGACTTTTAACCTATAGCACTGTAAAAGCATCAGTTCATGTTGTTTTTATCATTAAGGGGAGGAGGATATTTTATTAGGGCAGCAATAGAAAACAGTAGACAAAACACTGCATACTATTCTTTCTCCTACTAGTGCAATTAGTCACTTGTTTTAACAATAGCATAAATCATTCTGTATTAGTCCTCATCAGTGGGAATGTAAACTTGTCAAACCACTCTGGAAAGCAGTAGGCAGGTTCCTCAAAACAATTAAGCACAGAACTAGCTATGTATGATCCAGCAATTCCACTCCTGGGTATTTATCCAAAAGATTACAAACCAGAATACTAAAGCCATCAGCACCACCATCTTTCTTGCAGCACTATCACTATAGCTCAAGTATGGAATCAGTGGCAGATAGCCCTCAGTGGACAAATGGGTCACAAAAATGGGGCATTTTTATGAAGATGTGACGTATATACAAAATGGAATTTTACTCTTCATTGGAAAGAAAGATATAATGCCATTTGTAAAAAATGGAAAGAGCTGAAAACAATTATGTCAGTTGAGTAAGTCAGGCCCCAAAAGACAAAGAATATATATTTTTCCCATGTATGTTGAAGCTGGATTTTGCTTATAAACTTGTAAGTAAATACATTGGGTGGATACATTGGGTGGAATGCAAGTATATACAACCATATTACTGAAAATTGGTAGATTCAAGGTAGATCTTAAATATTGTAATTCTTTAGAAAGGCAAATCAAAGTTTAATAAAAGTAACTCCAGGAAGCGAGAATGTGAAAGGGGTGGGGTGGGTCAAGGGGAAAGAGTAGAGGAGTGAAGAGGAGAAAAGGGGGGAGGATGCAGCCAAGAATCCAATGTATACCCTACAAAATTAATACTCGTGAGGGAAGGAGTGGGTAGAGAAAGGATGGATGAAAATGTTGGAAGAGGTGACATTGATCAAGATATATTGTACTTATAAACTGTTTTGTTAAATGGTAACTCCTTTGTATAACTTAAAGATAATAAACAATAAATAGCAGTAAGAACCATGGGTCTATCCATTTGTATTTGCAAAGTACCCTCTTGCTTAAACTTATTGCTTCTTCTGGTTAAAATATTTTCTCTTTGTTTTTTGAGCTTCTTTAAAGTCTTCAAAATACGATCAAATTACCTTTGAGCATGACCAACAGAGGCAGAGCTGGTCCCTGGGCTTGCTGGTTCCTTGATGGATAACTGCATGGGACTTAATGCATGGCAAAGCTGAACTCTCATGTCTAAGTCCAGTATCCACAGAGCCTGTTGAGTTCTAACATCTTCTTTCAGCCCTAATTTGGTATAGGGGCCTGGTCTACTGTGGGGAGCAAGGCAGTGTAAGTCAGAGTGGACTCTGCTAAAGCAATGCTGGGTAATAATCAGCATGGTTCCTTAGTAGCCACACCAGAGCAGGTGAGCAGGTCACCTCTACAATGCCTTGGAAAATGAGTGAGAGAAGGAATAACAGTAGTGATCACGTGAGAGGCGATAGAGAAATTTCCCTTATCCAGCTTTGTTAAAATTGGAGAATGGGTTATGTTCAGCTGCACCAAACACCAAAACTAGCAAAGCTGAAAAAAATAGTCCATAATCCATAACCTTCATCTTGACCTTCGTGTACGTCTAGTATTCGCTCATCCCAGAAGTTCAGGCTAGGAACAGTGGTGGATATTTAGATGCGAGTGTGGAGGCTACAAAATTGGTTTTCATTTATTTTTTTTTAATAAAAGGAAAGATTCTTGAATGGTAGCTCTCAATGAAAGAGTGTCCAGCTGCTTGCTGGTGGTTGAGGCTTGTAATGCTAGCTCATCAGAAGACTGAGATCTAAGGATCATGGTTCAAAGCCAGCCCAATCAGAAAAGTTCACAAGACTCTTATCCCCAATTAACCAACCAAAAGCTGTAAGTGAAAATGTCACTTGGGTGGTACAATACCTACCTTGAGTAAAAGAGCCAAGCAAAATCCAGCTTCAACAAGTTTTTGAGTTTTTAGCTCTAGTATTGGTACACAAACAAACTAGCAAACAAAACATAGTTTTGGTGAAATGTGCAGTGAACCAACAGCCTGAGAATGAACCCTGGTTTAAAGCTTTGCTTAGCATCTGAGGTCATGCCTAGGAAGGCACTGAAGCATTGAGCCCCTTTCATATGAGTGATGATTTGCAGTGAGATCAAAGACACAGGCTAGAGATTTGGATATGGGTGGATGGCTGAGAGAGGGCTCAGAATATGTGATGCTATTTTAAGGGGTCATATCCTCTATAGGCCTAAAGCCAATTCTCTTATAATGATGGGATTTCTAGTAAGTCTTTTCCTTTGCTGAACTTCCTGATCTACTGAGTCTGCGAGCTAAAAGCCTTTGCATTTCCAGCCCCAACCACCTCACCCTGAGTTTTGGCAGATCTTGGCCATGTTCCCTTGGTGTCCTGTATCACCCTGACCATGATTGATGTCTGTGTCTGAATTGTTCCTGAGAGCAGTGGCCATGTTTGATAGAGTTCTCGTTCCTACCTCCAGCTACAAAGACAAATGACATAAACACAGTCAGAGTCGGTGATGGCAATGAGGTCATTCTTCAATTCAGAGATTGCTCTGGCTTTGGATTTGGGAGGAAAGGAGCATGAATAACTGTCATATATTGAGAGTTCTATTTATTCGTAAATTTAGTGTGTGTTTATGTGCCCATCTGTGTCATGAAATGATCCTTGTCTTGGCTTATTGGTTTGTCTGAAGTGGCTAAGATTTTATGACCAAAATGCGCAGAATTATGAGTTATTTGCAAGCTCAATGAAGTTTATTTGTTCATTTTGCAAATTTGTGTCTCCTTTATTTTTGGTGGAGTTTTGGTACATGCTGTTTCTTGGGTTTTTGGGCTTTTATTTGTAGAAGTTTAATATTTAGGGTGGTCTGTTCTCTTGTTTCTAGGCATTCGTCTGGGACAATATGGGATGGAAATACATAAAAAAATAACAGCACAGTTTGGTTTAGGGTTACGAAATGGAGGGATCTTCAGAACTGAAGTTTCAGAACGTTCTGTAGTTCTTCAAAGAAGGTCAAGAGGCATTGTCTCCATGACTGCTTGGGGAAGCAGACTGAAGCCAGATGAGATGGATTTAAGACTTGCATTTTCAGAGAACTGGTTTGGACTCGAGAGATGAGTCTGGAAGTAAATGTAAATCTGTTACTTAGCAGAGGGACAACTGACAAAAGAAGATCATTTCTCTGAGCCCCCGTTGTTCCTTCTTCCATTTACAAACTAGAGATCAAAAATTCAATATTAAAGCTAGACTCAGAAAAGCCAATGCAATATGGAAGGAGAATGAAGTGACTGACTTGAAACCACTCAAGTCAAAGACTTACTATGAAACTGGAGTAGTGAAGACAGTGTGGAGTTGGCAAAAAGAAATAAATGAATAATAAACAAACAAACAAAATAGACAAGCAGACAATTTAGATACGGAATCATGAGATGATAACTGTTTTGCATATCCTATCTTGTCAGACCTACTGAAAAATGGCTTCCGTGGGAACTCAGAGCAGGACTTTGCTCCTGCCAGGTATGATGAGGGAGTCCCGGGCCTCTGACTGCTGGGCACTGGATTCGGACTATGAGGCCGCACTGGGAAGCAGAAGAACCCCTTGTTATTGCTGGGTGGGGTGGAAATCAAGTCTGCCCACGTGGCATCTATTGATACCATGAGAAATGAAAGTCCTAGCACTTTACTTGGCTTTCTCTGCTCTCTGTAAAGAAAATGGCAGGTCTTTCATTTCAGCTTTCCGGTCTTAGAGACCTGGCATTTCCATGGGCCACATCGTGCAGGTGGGGCTACAGTGTGTATGGTGTTTGGCTGGAGTCAGGCTTTCATTGTGTGAAAACTTCCAGCCTTCCTCTTTGTTTGCCCCCCCTTTTTTTTTTTAAAAAAAGATATGCTGTCTATGCCTGTAGTGTTTGCAAGTTTTTCAATTCTGGAGCTCTGAAACTCACAGGGCAGCATAGAGACCTGAGGAGCTCATCATCACGCTGTTCCTCAGACTCTGAACTTCCTCTCCAGCCAGCTAGTCTCTGCTTCCTATCTTGCAGGGTTTCTTGGCTTTGTGTTAAGTAGGTAGTAGCTTCGAATTTTCATGTTATTTAGTGGTAGAAATAGGAGAAACCATGTCTGTTCCATGTTTGTAGAATCCAAGGGTCAGTGTCTCTTCTCATCTTCCCTGAGTGCATTGTCTGTACCTGGGCCCTGAGGTTGATTAGAGCCAGGACTTTAGGTAACTAGGAAGTGCACATGTGAAAGATGGCTATGTATCCATGAGAGACACAGAGCCCAGTGATTCAGATGAGAGTGTGTTGAGGTAGTGTGTGCAAGGCCAACTGCAGAGGCTCTTGTTCTCTACGCAGGAGTTTGTGCCTTGAAAAGATCTGGGTGTGAGCAGATTCCTGGGTCAGACGTAGGCTATATGCATAGAGATGGGTGGTGTGTGTGTGTGTGTGTGTGTGTGTGTGTGTGTGTGTGTGCGTGTTTGTGTGTGTGTGTGCGTGTTTGAGGGTTGGTATATTTGGGCATGTGTAGGCAATATGAGTGCACATGTGGGGTTCAGTGTGAAGCCAAGAGTCTTAGGAAGATGAAAGAAAGAAAAAGAATTTGGGGGCCCAAGAATTTCTGCATCTGGTAGAGAAGCTAGCCTGAGAAGGCACAGCCTGGGGGTGTGGGGCCTGTTGTAAGAGTACATGAGGGCACTTCAAAGCCTGTGGGTGTACGTGCAAACCCACGTGGAGAGCAGAGAGTTGGCGGTGTGCATAGTGAGTTTAAAATCCATGCCAATACCACACGAGAGGGCAGAAGAAGGAAAAGGAGACAGAGGAGAAATAGAGAGAAAGAGAGAGAGAGACAGATAGACAGAGACAGAGACAGAGAGAGCCAGACAGAGAGAAACAGGGCGAGAGAATGTGAGACAATGAGAAGAAAATGAGTCTGTATCCAACAGATGGCGGTGACAAGCATGCCCTGGCTGTGTTTTGAAAGGGTGTCAGATGTCTGTGTCAGCCCGTGAGTGATTTGTGTATGGCCTGTGGAGCTGTCTACCTGTGAGTGTGAGGCTGGTGTGTGTGCGGTTGTTGGGAGGTAGGCTGTTGTGTTTGAGTGTGTGTTTGTGTGTGTGTGTTTGTGTGTGTGTTTGTGTGTGTGTGTTTGTGTGTGTGTCTGTTGGGAGGATGACTCTGAGTGTGCTCCAGGGCTTGACTAGGTGCATGCAGCTATGCCTGTGTGCATCATTATGGAATCAGGGTGCATACAGAAGTATAATGGACAATGTATTATTTTTAATTCACGAGGACTTAAGAGTTTCTGTCCCAGCAATCATGGTGCATATGGGGGTCTCTGAGGGTCAGGAGATCTCCATTTATCATCAAAGATGTGTGTGGAGCTCTGGGCAAGACAACAGGTTTCTGTTGATATGTACTTTTTTTTCTCAAGGCTGGAGCTCTACCACTTGAGTCACACCTCTATCTACTTCTAGCCTTTTTGCTAGTTAGTTGAAATTAAGTGTCTTATGAACTTTTCTGCTCAAACTGACTTTGAGCCATGATCCACAGATCTCAGTCTTCTGTGTAGCTAGAATCACAAGCATGTTCACTTATTTTTTCTTAGAAATATTCTCAAAGGAATGGCCATCAGTATCTGGCTTCCATGTCCCTTTCACTAGACCTTTCCATTACTGCTGTTAGTTGCAAAGAACAAAATTAGACATATGATACAAATTTAATTCTGCCATTCTAAAATAATTTAGACATACGACAAAATTTTCATTCTGCCATTTTAAACCCTTGTCCTGAAATAGACTCAACATCCATTTATACTTTTAGTAATTTCAGGGCTTACAAATACAAAACCCAACCAACACCAAAGCTCAGCCTGTGCCTCTGGATCTGCAGAGAACATAAAATAACATGCTGCATCTTCCAGCACAGCAGGCGGACAGGGAGCTGGGAGAGTCCCTGGCCAGGGCCCGCAGGGCCTCCACAGCTGTGTGTACCTGACCTGGACCATGAAGCAGAAGGGACTCAACATCCACCCTTCCCACTCTTCAGTGGCATCCCTAGTCTTTCTCATGGTAAGAGCAAAACTCCTTCCCTTACTCAGGCGTGGCCTCAACCTGTCCTCACAGGAGTTCACAGGAGGTAGCAAAGTCCTTGGCTGGCATGGGACAATCAGGTCTACCAGCGATCACTTCCCTCAGATCTGTGCTCCTTTCCAACAGGCACACATTTTCTTCTGGACCTTTTCTTGTTGTGCCCTCTCCAGGGTCCCAGAAATGGAGTTTCACCCTTCTTCAGCCAATACCATCTTGAGAGCTGGTCTGCCCACCCTGGCCTTAGCCACCAGCTCCTTTCCTCTAAGACTACTTGGGCTCACACCTGCTGTTCACACCTTCCCTCTGCATCCTTCATCTCACATCATCTGCCTCACAATGTGCCTGACACTGCTCCCTGCCAACAGTCCACATGTCACTCTCTGCTTTGGCAAGATCCTCCTCGTGCATCTCTCCCCGCCATTAGCCTCTATGATGCCCACCCTGAGACCATACCACTTTTATTTTTTATTCCTCCTCAGATAGAACAAATGAAGTGAAAACATTAAGAAATTAGAGATGAAGAGCTCTCAGCTACCTGACAGCTCACTGTAGTGTGTGCCTGGTGTTGGGAAGTTAGGGGAAGTCAAGGCCAGATCAGTGTGCACTCTAGTATAAACTCGTTCATTTGCTCTTAAAGGAATAGTTAGGAACCGATTGCCTGACCCCTGCTAAAGCACAGTGCACTTTAAACTCCCGTGCTGTTTGAAGACAGTGGTTCTCAAGCCTCAAAGACATGTAGCATTGACAGGACACACTTGTAGCTGTCACAGAGGGTGGAGAAAGACCTGAGGTAGCCATTGGTACCTAGTGGGCAGAAGCCACGGATGCTGTTGGAGCACAGGGCGGTCCTCCAGGACACCGCTGACTCCAAGTGTGTGCTGAGATTGAGAAGGGAAGCAAGAAAAAGTGGCAAAACTCATGCATATCTTCTCTTTGTACAATAGGGAACATTGACATAGAGGAAAAGTGAAGTGGAAAAGGGTAGGATGGAATAAAAGACATTGCACTTGGTCAGATGGGGAATGAGATCCAGGTGGAAAAGCCCTTCTATCCCTGGGGAGCTTGCAGGCAAGACTCCAGAAAGACAAGGAAGAGACACAGGTTCCCTGGCTTCTGGGGGTGTGCCGGGCTTTCTGTTTCTACTACTGAGTGAACAGCCCTGGGGTCACAGAGGCCTTTGTTCCAGATGGAAATGGTGGTAGCTCTTCAGATTGGGGTTTTGGGACTTAGACAAAGTGAGCAAAGGAAAAGGCTTTGCTCAACCTGAGTTCTGTATTGTTAACCTCAAATCAGAAGCAAAGTAGAACGCTGAAAAGGAGTCAAGGAGAGGAAGAAAAGAAGAGCAGTACAGGTGGAGGTAGGAATACCTAGGGAGTGGGGAGAGAATGAAAGAGTCAGACAATTAACAGAACTATGAAGAAGTTGGAGATTTACCTGACCAAGGGAAGTGGGAAGACTCAGGGTGGGGATGGGGAGGACATATTGGGACAAGGGGAGTAGTGAAGGACTCAAGAGAATGTTTAGGATCAGGAGACATAAGGGAAAGGGAGCCCAGAGAGTAGAGAACAAACTCAGGTCTAAAACTATGCACGGACAGTAAGATGGGGCTGGTTGCTTTGGAGGGAGAACAATGCCATTGAAGGGGGTAATCGGCACTCAGAAAGAATGGACAAAGAAGGCATTGATGAGCAGGGAGTGCAAAAAGGGGCTGGGGGGGGCCTCTGTGGAGTGGAAGAGCCTGTGGATAGGAAAGGATGTGGGTGGGTGGTTGGCTGGGAAAGGGAGTGAGCTCAGGCTTCCTGGCACAGAAGACATGCTTTCCCAGAGGATGAATTACCTAAATCAAGTCATGAATAGCTGTGGTGCCGGTCCAGCAGATAGCATGCCTCTATTAATTGCCCTTTACTTCCGTGAGCAATAAATGGGGCCTCATCTCACCATGGCTCATGAGATGAACATTTCTTTATATTCCGGTTATATCCTTCTAAGTGGAACTATAAACCAAAGGAGCATTATCTAATCTTTTTTTCTGAAAAGAAAACATCTGATTACAAAATTTTGCATTTCCCCCAATACCTGCAAAGAACTCACCAGAAGGATTTCAGAGTTGGATTTTGGAGAGGTTTTCCTGTCAGATGGTTTTGGAACGTGTCATTCACAAGCAACATTGAACAGTTTTTCTTGGGCCCAGGAAAATGGGAATATGTTACGGTGGTGAGTCACATAACCTCGATGTGGATGCTTTTTCCTAGAAAAATGATGAGCTTGAAAGGGTGCAGACAGACATGAAAAAATGTTCTGGAGAGCACAGTGCTCAGAGAAATATTGCTGTGGTGGAGATTTAGAATATTTTAGGTAGAGTATCTTTTCACATGTCTGCATACTTGTTCTAACCACTGGTGTGTCTTCTATCAAGTTACCTATCAAAAATTTTCGCTATTTTTAAATTGAATTATTTGCTCTGTTGTTGCTATTGACTTTTATTTTTATGACATTTACGCACATGTATAATATATTTTGATTTTACTCACCCTCCAACACACACACACACACACACACACACACACACGCACACACACACCATCTTTTGACCCCTCTTTCTGGTTCTTCATTGAGTCACATGTTTTTTCTTATACAGTCTGAGTGTTAATTTTTCAATAAAGATATATAGCTTATAAATATTTTTTTAATTTTGTAGGAGGCTTTATCACTGCAGAAGCAATTTTGCTTGGTATAGTGTCATCTATCTACTTCTGCACACATGCAGAAATTTCTGTGCATTGGGGATTATTTTAATGAAATTATTTCCATGAAGAAATCTATAAAGACTTTCCCTGATGTTTTCATTTATGGAAGTTACAGGATCAGGTCTTATATTTAATTATTTAATACACTTTGGATTGTTTTTGTGTATATATTGTTAAGTATGGGTCTGATTTCAGTGTGTGTGTGTGTGTGTATACATGGCTTGAACTCAGGTCCTCTCACTCTTTGTACTTGGCTTTTTCACTTAAGGCTAGAGCTCTACCACTGGAGCCACAGCTCCACTACCAGCTTTTTGCCCATTAATTGGAAACAAGAGTCTTGTGAGTTTGCTTCCCCAAGCTGGCTTCAAACCTTGATTCTCAAATCTCAGCATCCTTAGTGACTATGAGTACAAGTATGAGCCACCTTACCTGCCACCCAGCTTCATTCTTTTGCATGCAACTATGCAGTTTCACCAGTACCACTTGTGGAAGATATTTTATTTTTCTTACTATTATTGACACACTTGTTGAAGACCAGTTAACCATGGATGTATAGATTTATTTCTGGGTTCTGTTGACTCCATTGGTTATATGTCTGCCTTATATTTTAATTACTGTGACTTTGTAATATATCTTGAGATGACAAAGTGTGATGTCTCTAGCTTTGTTCTTCTTTTACAAGATATTTTTGGCTCTTCAGGGTCTTCTGTGGTTTCTATGAATTTTGAGATTACTTCCTCTATTTCTGTGAAAAATGCCACTAAGATTCTTCACAAGGATCACATTGAATCTGCATTAAAGTATACAAATCAATACCACAATGAAATGTCACCTAATGCCTGTTAAACTATGACAAAGAAAAACTATGATGTGGAACCCAAAACCATACTTACTTTCAGTAGGGATGCATAGTTGCTATGAAAACCAGCATGGATCTGTCTCAAACAATTTAGAATAGAACCATTGGGTGACCATACATCTGAGTATTATCTAAAGTACTTGAAAATAGGATCCTGATGAGATATTTACAGTCACGTATTCATAGCAACATTATTTATAATAGATCTGAAAACACTCTGAGAATTTGTCAGTGAATGAATGGAGTAGACAAACATGGCATGTGTACATGTAATATTCTTTAGCCTTTATAAAGAAAAACCCTGTCGCTCATCAAAACACTGATAAACCAGGAGAGCATTATTACTAAGTGACAAGCCAGTCACAGAAGAACAAATGTCACACATGTAAAATCAAGAATAATCAAATTCAGAGACAGAGAATGGTTGCCAAAGGCTGAAGAGAAGAAAAGATTAGAAGTTTCTATTTACAAGTCACAAAATTTTAGTTAGCAACGTAAGTTCTAAAGATCTGTATGCAACATTGTGTTTCTAGTTTAACAATATGGAACAGTACACCTACAATGTATTGACAGTCAATCTCCTATCAAGTGCTCTGACCACAATAAAGACATTTGGCATAAATTTAGGGGTACTGTTTAAATAGGAGTATTTCAAGCCATGCCAGGCTGATTCTAATTTTGTTTACAAGTGAGGAATACGGGCAACACTTGCATTAGTTGCTATGATCAGAGATTGTTTATCATGATCTGTTTCCTCCTCTCATGTTCAGATGTGGAAGACAGTACATACCCTCTAGTACATTAGCTGTGGATGCAGAGCCATCATTCTCCTAGGACAAACTAAGCATCTGTGAAGAATCTCCAGGAAACACTTACTTAGAGAGTTGGAGAGAGTACTGGATATAGAGAGGGACGGTTTTCTGATTCACGGACTCATCTGGTTTGATACCATGGTCAAGGTTAACTCAACATTTTACATATACTTTAGTTTTGCAAAATTGTGTAACTTACAATGTTAGGTATTTTGCCAGGTTTTAAAGAGTTGAAATGACTGGATCCTTGTCAAAGAATTTATTGAAGCTAATGAAGGAAGTAATTATCAGAGTGTCTTAAGTGGAGAATAGAAAAGCAGTGTGTACCTAACCCGAGAGGAGCTGGCTTTCTGACTCACTGGGTTGGATGGGCTCTCAGGGTGTCATGTTCAATGACCTTGGCCAATTGCCAGGTATATGCCAGGCACCCTTTATTAATCATTTAGGTCGAGGTTCACAAATCTCTCTAAACTAGTCCTAGGTCTTGAACTCAAGGCCTGGGTGACTGTCTCTGAGCTTTTATGCTCAAGGCTAACCTTCTACCACTTGAACCACAGCTCCTCTTTCAACCTTTTGTAGTTAATTGGAGATCAGACTTGTGGACTTTCCTGCCTGAGCTGACTTTGAACTGAGATCCTTGGATCTCAGTCTCCTGAGTAGCTAGGATTACAGGTGTGTGTCACAGAGCCTGACTATCTCTCATTTTATTAAAGAGACTGCCTTAAGAAAGTTCAGCAATTTATCTGCTAGGATGATTTGCATGTATCCGCCCACAGTTTGTGTGTTGGGAATTTAATCTCCAAATTCACATGTTATTATTATTTGGAAATGAGGCCTCTGGAAGGTGATAGTGATTAGATGGGATTTGAAGATGCCCCTTCCTCCATGGTTGAATTAGCACATTTGCCTAATCTTGCCCTGGAAGCCTTCTGCCATGTTATGATATAAAAGAAGCTCTCATGACACTGCAAGACAATGTTGGTGCTATGCACATTGCATTATCCCAAACCATAACCAAAGGAACTTTTCTTTTTATAAAGCACCTACTCTCTGGTATTTTTTTAAAAATAGCAATAGCTATTACCCAAGATGAAAAGCTGGCAAGTGACCAATCTGTGAAAGAACCAAGAACAGCTTGGGACAATGTTGGTGCCTCTTCTTCTGTATGAGGTTATGCCAATCTGCAGAGAATCCTGGCTGAAGTCAGGTGAAATAAAAAAGTCATTGGCTGGTGTCAGAATGCTAATGGGAACCTTTTGCTTTAATTTTTTAATTACTTTAGAAATATTGTTATGATCTTTAAATAGTTGTCCAAAAGAGTTGCTATTCAACAGGCAGTTTATGAATATATCTTGATCAATGTCACTTTTTTCAACATTCTTACCCATCCCTTCCCTTACTTTTCTTAATTTTGTAGGATGTACATTGAGTTTTCGACTGAATTCTCTACCTTCTTGTCTTTATTGTTTTTGTAATTTATTTTTATTATCTTTAAGTTGTTACATCTTTTTTATTTTTATTTATTTATTTTTGTTTAATTTTAATACTTTTTGCTGTAAAAATACTGTACAGAGGGTTACAGTTACAAGAGCAAGGTAATGAGTACATTTCTTATTGAGTATTGTTGCTTCCTCCTTTGTTTTTCCCCTACCATCCCTTCCCTCCCACCTCCACAACTACACTCCCCCCTCCCCCCCCCCCCCCCCCCCCCCCCCCCGCCTAAATTGTAAAGTTTGTTTTTCAACATAGTGTCTTGTACATCTCATTGTTACAATGGTCAACCTGTATCCCTATTTAAGCATTTTGTTTTTTCTCTTCCCTTCCCCTCCCCAAATTAGAGAAGTGTATATACAAGATGCAGGGCACTAACATCAAATACAGTGAGAACAGGGGTTATACCATGGCTAAGATATGGAACCAACCCAGATGCCCCTCAGTGGATGAATGGATCAAGAAAATGTGGTATACACACACACACACACACACACACACACACACACACATACACACACAATGGAATTCTATGCCTCTATCAGAAAGAATGACATTGCCCCATTTGTTAGGAAATGGAAAGACTTGGAAAAAATTATATTAAGTGAAGTAAGCCAAGCCCAAAAAAACATAGGTCCCATGATTTCTCTACTTGCAATAACTAATATATGTCTGGTACAAGCAGAAAAGGTCAAAAGCTATGTACATATGACCATATAAGATGATGTTAAGCGAAATGAACCCCAAGATAGGGACAAAAGTGTTTTTTATCTTTCTTGCTATTGTTTCTAACATATTTATAATGTACCATGTGATTTTTTTTGTTTCTTTGTATGTTCCTTCCCCACTGTATTTATTTATTTTTGTTTATAAAGGTGATGTTCAGAGGTGTTACAGTTGCAAAGTCAGGTAAAGAGTACATTTCTTTTTGGATAATGTCATCCCTTCCCTTACTCTCTCCCAGTTTTTCCCTCCTGTATCCACGTACAAGTTGTATAGTTCATTTTTAACATAGTGTCTAGAGAGTATCACTGCTGCATTTGTTTACCCTTTGCCCCTGTGTGTCCCTCCTTCCTCCCAAAGACATAAATGAACAAACAAGACAAAAAAGAAAAAAAAAACAGAGACAAAGAAAAACGCCTTTTGCTTCCATTTCCTAGAGTTAATTTTGATAAATATTATTTTACATGATGCACATAGTCATTATATCTTCGTGTTTCTCCCCTAAGAATGTCCTCCTTTGGCCTCACTGTGTGTGTCTAGAGTCCTGTATAATTTATCATGTCCTGGTGTATTTTAGGTTTAGTTTCTGCATATGACAGAAAACATGTTGTTTGTCTCTCTGAATTTGCCTTCACATGATTTGCTCTGGGTCCATTCGTTTTCTTTCAAATGACATGTTATTATTCCTCATGGTTGTGTAAAATTCCATTGTGTATAAGTACCACATTTTTTGGTCCACTCCTCTATTGTTGGGCATCTGGGAGTAGTTGCATATTTGAAGGAATAAACAGTGAGCTTGTCTGTGGTGTTATGTGCTGTTGGTGAAGGAAGGAGTTCCTCCTGGAAATGGAGAAGTGTGGCTTTCCCACAAGGAAGCACAAGGACATTCGGGTACCTAAAATAAGCCTGGTACAGTGGAGACATGATGACGGGCTATTGGGAGGAGCTGCCCATAATCACTAGCTAAAGTAGTCAGCCTCAGGAGCTGCTCACTGGAGTCATTGAGTCACGTGGCTGAGACCTTTCTTATGCCGGGGACTGCCCTCCTCACCTCCAAATTGTTATCAAATGGGGGGAAAAATAATGAGCTTTATCTGAGTACATTGAGCTCTACTTAAATGTCTAATTCATTCATTCACTTAGCCCAGAATCTTTAAGAAAAGAGGGGAGCATAAAATTAGCGGGCTTTTAAATCATAACACCTCACAGAAGGATGGAGACTCAGAAGTTTCACATTTGTAGAACATAGTGAATTTTCCCATTACAGCCGCAGTATGAAATCACAAGCCATATAAAATTGACTGTTGTAACCATGCCAACCTGAAGACACTGTTGTCAGAACGTATTGATGGTCTTGTGAGGGGAAATTGCCTCTTCTTCAAGCAGCATTGAACTATTTGTTGACTCCTTGGCAGTCTAGGGTCAAATTGGGAGTATACAGCTTCCTGAGACCACGGGTGGGTGTGGGAGGGGCTGGAGTAAGTAGCATGGACGCCTTCAAGAGGAAAGGGGTAAAACGCTGCCAGGCATCAAGGTTTACATGGATATTTTGCAAGAACAAGCTTTCTGACACTGCTTTCCAGAGTAGCATGGAAACCAGATTTATTTCAGAACTTTATTATTTTTAGTTCCTTTTTAAAGTGAAAATGGAATGGCAACTTTTATGGAGAAAAATAAAACAGTCTATCATCTCCAAATTTTCCTGTGATTCTTTCTCTCTCCTAGAGAAAGAAGGAAAAAAGAAAGAAAGGGAGGAAGAAAGAAAGAAGAGTGAGAGAAAGAAAGGAGGGACAAAGAAAGAAGGGAGGAAGAGAAAGAAAGAAAGGAGAGAGGAAGACAGAAGGAAGGAAGCAAGGAAGAAACAGTAAAAAAGAAAGAGAGAGGGAGGAAGGAGGAAGGGAGGAAGGAAGGAAGAAAGGAAGAAAAAGAAAGGAGAGAGGGAGGGAAGGAGGAAGTAAAGAAGAAGAGAGGAGGGAGGGAGGAAAGGAAGGAAGAAAGGAAGGAAGGAAGGAAGGGAGGAAGGTAAGAAGGAAGGCAGGCAGGTAGGCAGACAAACTTAAATCCATGAGAATTTTAGAATCTGGAGACAGTTTCTATTCTAAAGGCCACAAATGACTTAGAGGTCTATTAAGGCTTTATTAAGGAAAAATGAATGTTATCTTGCTTACATTTCTAGTAGAAAGTTTTAATTCTAAAATGCGTTATAAAAAAGTGGGTGAATGTGTACCATTTTTACCATGTCCTAAGCAAAAGTATCCCCAGCCCAACCTCTCTTTTTTTTTGACAGAAGAAGCTAATGGATCAGCAAGACAAAAGTGGTGCTCATGGGGAGCTGGGGCTCTCCTCGTGGTTTGAGGTGCACTCCTCCCTGCCAGCCATTTCTATGAGGTATCAGTCTCCAGCAATATTCATACTCTTACTATGCATTAAAAAGCTTAAAAAATAGGCAAGATTTTTTTCTAAAATAGCGGATTAAAGTTTTATTCATTGTCTTTCCCCTTCCCCTCCACAAATTATACCGACATCAAATACAGTGAAAGCAGGGGTTATGCTGTGGGGGAGGGACATACAAAGCAACAAAGAAATAATCTTATAAATGTGTTAGAAACTATCGCATGAAAGAAAAAAAATACATTTGAATACATATCTTAGGGTTCATTTCCCTAACATCAATTTATCTGACCTTTTCTGCTTGACTCATACATATACTAGATATTGCAAATAAGGGAAACCATGGGACCTATGTTTCTTTGGGCCTGGCTTACTTCACTTAATATAATTTTTTCCATAGAGATATAGGTGGACCCATCGCAACAATGAAATGTACATGTCGGTATGTCAAAAATGAACTTTACAACTTTGGTGTAGGGGGGAGGGAGGAAGGATTGGGTGGGAGGGGTGGAAGGGGAAACAAAGGAGGAGGCTACAATGCTTGATAAGAAATGTACTCATTATCTTGCCCATGTAATTGTAATCCCTCTGTATAGTATTTTCACAATAAACAAATTTTTATTCATTGTCTACTTTTTTCTGAATTCAAATTCTGTTCTGCTTCTTGCTATTTTAGTAACTGATACCCCCCCCCCCATGGAAAGGAAA
This sequence comes from Dipodomys ordii, assembly GCF_000151885.1. Taxonomy (NCBI): domain Eukaryota; kingdom Metazoa; phylum Chordata; class Mammalia; order Rodentia; family Heteromyidae; genus Dipodomys; species Dipodomys ordii. Next base: position 1,936,436 of record NW_012267376.1, on the reverse strand, counting down.
GGCCTTTCATAACCAGATTAGTAGGACAGCCCATTCTGTGGAGAAGAGCCAGCCTCTTTCCCCTCTCATCATCCACTAGGCTTATGGATAGGTGAACCATAAATAAAATTCATATCCATTCTCCTGGAATTTATTGGTCCTACTTTGCTTCCACCATCCAGAAGTAGCTGGATGGAATAATAGAATGGCCCTGGGAAGATATCATTATGGCAATCAGCCAGGTGGTAGGTGACAGTACGTTTTACGGCTGGGTAAGGCTCTCCAGGAGACTGTGCATCTTGGACACAGGATCTAATTTAGTCTATAGTACTGCTTTCCCCATATCCAAGATTCAAGAGGCCAGGCATCAATGGTTAAACATGGCAGTGGCTCTAGTCACCATTAATTCTAGAAGGTCACTCATAGCTTTTTTTTTCTTATTCCCATGATCAGAACTGATGACCCACAGGCATTCCTTCCAGAAGGGAGGGTGACTCTTCCAGAATACATAACCATTATTCTTCAGAATTATATATAGAGACTACCACCCAACCATTACAGAATGGTCCAAGCTTAGAAGTGGTGAACCAGCAAGGTAGTTACAGTGCTGGCTAGAAAAACGGTTTCAAGGAGGCTTGAAATGCTACCCTGAGTCTGGCTGGCATTGCAACCTGACTGTGACAATATCAAATGTGAGCAAAGCGGTGCAAACCTGCTTGGGGCACTGAGCATGCTGCACGAGAGGCCCAGATTGCAGACAGTATAGGAATGGGTATTTCTAGTGGCAATCTCAGTTTTGAGCTCCTTCTGGCCCACATGGTGAATACAGACGCCTGCAGATGGCTCTGGCTCCCAGCCATTGTTTTCCTCTTATCTTGGAGGTCATCCCATTGAGTCCTCAGCAACAAACCCATCATGGACCAGCCAGGTTGTCTGCTGTATCTGCATTCCTGCATTCACGAGTGAGAGCAAATGCATTGTTCCACATGTCTAAACTTTGGATTGCCTGTTGTACATCAATAGTTGTGTGCCAAGAAATTAGTTTATCTTAGTTTCACCAAGCCTAGTCTTTGATCACAGCAGACCCTTTTCTCTCATGAGACATTTAATTCATATCCACATAAAACCATTCACCTTTAAAATCATTTTAGAAAATGTTACTTCAGTCCATGGGACAAAGTAATTTTCAAGTGCTGAGTAGGAACCTGAATTCAACATGTATTTTTGACTACAGTGGATATTTGAAATTGTTAAATATAGTTAAAGCTATTGAGGCAGACTCCCCAGCTACGTATAATTATGAAGTATTACTGAGGAATTACTTAAATTACTTTGTGTCTTTGTGTGTGTGCGCTGGCGTGGGGCTTGAAGTTTGGGTCTTGAGCTCTTGCTTGCTTTTTTACTAAGGCTGGCATACCTACTTCAGACACTCCTCCACTCTGGCATTTTTTGTTAATAGTAGGTAAGAGCCTCATAGACTACCTGCTTTCACTAGCTTCCAACCTTGATCTTCAGATTTCAGTCTCCTGAATAGCTAGGATTACAGGTATGAGCTACCAGTGTTTGGCTTGGCTTACTTTATTTTATTTTATTTTTCCAGTCCTGGGGCTTGAACTGTGGGTCTAGGCTCTGTCTCTGAGCTTTCTTTTGCTCAAGGTTAAGCACTCTATCACTTGAGCCATAGTTCCACTTCTGGCTTTTTCTTAGAATTTTATTGGAGATAGAGTCTTACAAACTGTTCTGCCCAGGCTGGTTTGAACCACAATCCTTACATCTCAGACATCTGAGTAGCTAGGATTACAGACATAAGCCACCAGCACCCAGCTTGACTCAATTTTTAAAAAAAAATTATTTTATTGTAAAGATACTGTACAGAGAGGGGTTACAATTACGTAAGGTAATGAGTGCATTTCTTGTTGAACATTGTTATTCCCTACTTTGTTTTTTCCTACTATCCCTTCCCTCTCCCCAACTCTGGTGATTTTGAGTCTTACAGACTTTCTTGCCCACACTGGCTTTGAACCACAATCCTCAGATCTCAGCCTCCTGAGTAGCTAGGATTACACGTGTGAGCCCCTGGTGCCCAGATTTACAGTTTTATATTTAAAGTTTTACTTCTATTTAGAAAAATGGCTTTCAGTATAGTTAGGAATTCAAAAGACCATTTTAATTTCCCCAACTGTGAAATAAGTCTCAGTCCAGTTTCTAACTTAAAGAATTCCATCAAGCTGTTTGCTAATGGCTCATGCCTGTAATCCTAGCTACTCAGCAGGCTGACATCTGAGGATCGCAGTTCAAAGCCAGCCCAGGCAGGAAAGTTCAGAAGAATCTTTTTGCCAGAAAACCAGAACTGGAGCTGTGGTTCAAAGTGGTAGAGTGCTAGCCTTGTTCAAAGGAGCTCAGGGACAGCATCCGGGCCTTGCTAAATGACCAACAAGACAAGGAACAATTCATCAAAATGTAATGCAAAGTTTGGCAAAGAGTTTGACACAATGCTGGTATGCAATGGTCACTGAACCTGTTACCATTGGCTAATAGAGGCTAAAGACACTGAGAGCCAAACTAGTGATTCTAGTGTCTGTTTATTGGGACAATAGCCTTGGATGGATGACAGTCATCTTGTAGAAAACAGGAGAGAGAATAGAGAATAAAAAACAATCAAAAGAATTTTTAAAAATGAACAGAAAAGAGTGAAATCCTGGCATCAGAATTAAAGCAAACTTAGCCCATCCTTTTAGAGAGAAATAAGGAGTGGAATGAAATTAGCAAGTACCAGTGCTCTCAAAGTGCAAGCATGAAAAATGTGGAGATGTTTTCAAATTGCCTTTATAATTGCTTTCTACAGCCACAGGGGGAATGATCCAGATGGTGCTCTGGGTTCTGAAGTTTCTAGAAACTACTTTCCTCTTTAGTATAAACCAAGGCATCTATGTTTTAGCTTATTCCCAAGTAAGACCGTGAATAAAAAGGAAGTTTACAATTTCCTTCTAAGCAGTTATAAGCTTCCTTAAGATAAACAGAGCAACCCACGGTGTCATCTGATCACAGGACATTGTAGACATAGGAACAGACAGACTCAAGGCCTTCGGCTTGATGCACTTTTCCTTGTGACATGCTGCGTGGGAAGTCCTACTTTTTTTTTTTTTTGGCAATTGTTCACTAAACTTCAATTTGAGGCTCAATAAAGAGTCTTGAAAGATCATTGTAATTGCTAGTAAGTAGTGTCACATTTGGGGGCACATCTGGTTTAAATTTCTTTCACTTGGCCCATAATTTGTAGGGCGCCAAGTGGTCCCTTCGGAGCTTCAGACATTGGTCATCACCACACCTCTGTCTCCCGCCGTGGAGCAGAACCAAGCAGTGGTCATCACCCACACCTCTGTCTCCCGCCGTGGAGCAGAACCCAGCAGAGCAAGCCCTTCCCTTCCCAGGAAGGTCATTACATGTTAGGTGAATGAAAATATGGCAGTCTCAGTTAAGTCTGCATTTCATTTTGAGAATGAATAACCCTTAGTATTTGTTAAACCTGCATAATATTTAGGAAATATTTGTATATTTTCCCCTAAATACAACTGAATGTCCTATGTTTGTTTAGCAATCCTATTTTTATGAGTAGGGTGAAATGAAGACTAAGCCAAATACAAATCAGAGATTGAAGCTCAGTTGTCTGGGTTCCACATAAATATCTAGAAAAAATATGGATGATACTGGACCATCTTCAGGTCTCCCAGAAGACTTCCAGGAGAGAACAGTTCAAGTTCTTTTTTAATTAAGTTTTTTATTGTGAAAATATTGTACAAAGGGGTTACAGTTACATGAGCAAGGTAATGAGTACATTTCTCATCCAGCATTATTGCCTCCTCCTTCATTTTTCCCCTACCATCCCTTCCTTCCCACCCCCTCAGCTACCCCCCACCCCGCCCCACCTAAATTGTAAAGTTTGTTTTTCGACATAGCATCTTGTACATCTCATTGTTGCAATGGGTTAATCTGTATTCCTATTTAAACAATTTGTTTTTTCCCTTCCCCTCCCCAAATTATACCAACATCACATACAGTGAAAACAGGGGTTATACCATGAGGGAGGAACATACAAAGCAACAAAAAAAATCACATGGTACCTTATAAATACTTTAGAAACAATAGCAAGGAAGAAAAAAAACACTTTTGTCCTTATCTTGAGGTTCATTTTGCTTAACATCATCTTATTTGACCTTTTCTGCTTGTCCGAGATATACTAGTTACTGCAAATAAGGGAAACTATGGGACCTGGCTTACTTCACTTAATATAATTTTTCCAAGTCATTCTGTTCCAACACAGATGCCCCTCAGTAGAAGAAGATCAAGAAAATATGAGATATATAGATATATATAGATAGATAGATACACACACACACACACACACACACAATGGAATTCTATGCCTCTATCAGAAAGAATGGCATCGCCCTATTTGTTAGGAAATGGACAGTTCAAGTTCTTAAATCCACAGCTTCTCTCTTTCTTTCTCTTTCTTTCTTTTTCTTTCTCTTTCTCTCTTTCTCTTTCTCTCTGTCTCTGTCTGTCTGTCTGTCTGTCTGTCTCTCTGTGAGTGCATACATTTACATGTCTACACTGGTTTGGTCTTAACAGACAGTGTTCAGTGTTAAGGCAAAGCCAATTCAGATGAAAACAGAGCCATGGAAGCCCCACACCCTATGAATGATGTAGCTTGCTGTTACAAAGTCACCCTGGGCCAGGCCCAGCCTGGATAGCCACTAAACTGTGCTGCAGGACCCAGAGCAGTTCTAGAAATGTAGGTCTTTTTAATGAAAACTAAAGAAGCCAGGTGTAGTGGCTCATGTCTGTAAATCCTAGCTCCTGGAGTGGCTGAGATCCGAAGATCATGGTTCAAAACAAGTTCAGGCAGAACATTCAGTGAAACTCTTATCTCCAATTAACCAGGAAAAATCCGGAAGTGGAGGGATGGCTCAGGTAGTAGAGCACCAGCTTTGATTGGAAAAGTGAAAAGTGAGAGTGGCAGTTCAAACCTAAGTACCAGCGCCAAAAATAAAGGGGTGAGAGAACTTACTGACAGGGTTAGAGTCTACTGTCTGGGATGTTGAGAACATAACTGTGCCACAAGCAGTCTACATAAACGTGTAAATTTCTGAAATACTGTTCAGTGTGTAGGAAGCTGACTTGTTTGTACCTGTCCCTCCCTGGCCAGGCTGATAGACACTTACTTAAGAAGGACATGTTTTCATTCTTGTTGCAGATTATCTGATAGGAGGTTTTGCTGATCCTCCAGTCTCCAGGGAGCTCAGGCCTTCACGCACTTGTATTAAGAATCTCACACTTCCACCTTCCCTAATAGTATGTCATGAGAGTTAAAAAGTTTAATGTAGTTGGTGCATTTAGAGCAGCCTAGGCCTGGTGCTCATGGGTCCTGCTGTCAGCCAGCTCCTTTTCTGCCCGATCATGCCAGATAGTCTTGCTTTCTCCTTTTAGTCACTGTGGAGACTGAGTGATTTAGCAGTGCTTAGGGCAAGGCCTGATGCCTGGAAAGATCTTTCTACGAATGGAGATCTCTCTACCAGACTAGAGGACAAGCAAGATCATTGCTTGTCCTCTGATCCAAATCCTTCATGTCCTCTGCTGCGTTACCATCTCATGGTACTAAGAGTATTTCCAGACTTTACAGCAACTTTGATTCAATAGTTTAAGATTGAAAGTACTGCAGTATTCTTGGTGAGAAATTCAAGGATAGAAAATGTTTCTACATGGGAACAGCACATTCCTGATGCACATTAAAATAGAAATGATGCTCTCACACTCGTATCCACACAACTCAGCCCCCACCCCCACCCCTGACTCCTCCACCGTGGATCCTATCTTTGATCCATCCTTCCCCAAGACCCCTAAGGAGCCACCTAAGACCGAAGATGACTTTCATGGAAAATTCTTAGGAAATGATTTGGAATTTGCCCCCTAATAGTCTCATTAGACTTTGATCTACAAAAGATATGTGTCTAAAAGACCCACTGTCCCAGGCACCAGTGGCTCCTGCCTGTAATCCTAGCTACTCAGGAGGCTGAAATCTGAGGATCACAGTTCAAAGCCAGCCCAGGTAGGAAAGTCCTTGAGACTCTTATCACCAATAAACCACCAGAAAACTGGAAGTGGAGCTGTGGCTCAAAATGATAGAGTACTAGCCTTGAGGAAAAAAAAAATATCTCAGGCATAGTCCCCAGGCTCTGAATTCAAACCCCATGGCTGAAAAAAAAAATCCACTGTGTTTGTCTTGATCCCAATTAGTGAGCAAGAAGCTTCTGCAGACTTGCCAAGCAGGGAATTGCACAGGCTCCTCTTCAGAACAAGTCTAGTATTCTTCATACAGTAGTAAAGTCCTGACAATGGCTTGATACACAACAAGGTGTTTTCTGGCTATAGATTACTTCTTCCTCTTTGAAGAGCCAAGGTAAAGAGAGGCTAGAATGGGAAGAAAGGTCAGAATTATAGCAATACAATTTCATCCTCTCCTGTCTATGATTAAGATGAAGCAGAGCAGGCCTGGCCAGCTGCTGTGGCTTAGAGAGTATTTCTCCTACCAAGGTTTGCGTGCTAGAAATCTGGTGCTCAGTGTGGTGGGGGGAAGGTGATGGGACTTTTCACAGTTGGTGCGTGGTGGAATGTGGTTAAGTCACTGGAAGAGCTTATGGGACTGTAGTGCTTATGGGACTTGGAATTCGATCTTAGCAGAGGTTGTTGTAAAACAGAAAGAGTGACTCCACTCCTCCTGGCTCCTGTCTTACTATATGGTTCTCCCCCTTGGGTGCTCTGCCATCACTGTGATGCTGTCTACCGTGGGGTCCACAACAGGGGAGAGATGATGGTAATGCTATGCCTTTGACCTTCCAGAACTGTGAGCTGAGTAAGCCTCTTCATAAAGTTACCCACCCCAGCAATTTCATTACAGTCACAGCAAACAGACTAAGACAGCAGCTTTCTGTATGAAAGAATTTATCAACAGACACAGGACCTCCTAATAAGCCACTTTGTACTTGCCCAGGCTCTGTTTAGGGAACATGGCATATTTATAGAGAAGGTTACATTCCTTATAGTTCCAGCAAATGTTTCCACTAGAAAAGTGGCAGAAGGGATCAATCACTTTTAACTTTTTCTCATAAACTTATTTATAGCTAATAAAAAACATATGCTCTAAACATTTAAGACAAACCCAGCTAAGTAGTTTCAGCAGAAACTGTATTAACTAGACAAACACAAAACCAGAGTTTGTTATGACTTACCAAAAAAGAAAGAAAGAAAGAAAACAACACCTCATAAAAATTAAACTTATTAATCCTCTCTCTCTCTCTCTCTCTCTCTCTCTCTCTCTCTCTCTCTCGGTATTGGGGTAGAATTCTAGGCCTCATACTTCCTAAGCAAGCTCTGTACAATTTGAGTCATACCCCTAGCCCAGTACTTGGCTATTTTTAAATCAATGCCACCAACCCAGTATTTGAATTATCAATGCTAAACCACTTGCTCGGAACTCTAAATTTGTGCTGATGGCCTGTGATGCCCTGAGGAAGGAAATGGGATCCAGTAAGAGGGAAATTATTACAGAGGTCCTAATGGGGTGGAGTTAGAGGAGATTATATCCAGAAGGGAGATTTTCAATAATGGCCCAAGTTGTAACCAAGTTGTACGTCAGATTTAGATAAGACCCAATGTTTTGTGGTTGTATAAAATGCACAAATATTTGGCATGCAATAGACCATATAGTTTTTGTGTGGGAAACTTAGGGTCTTGATTCTTCCTCATTTCTCAAAGCTAAGGAAACTACAGGCAAAAATTAAAGAATGCTGTTTCTGAAGGCTCATTAGCTCAGGATGTCCAAATATTTGCTCTTTCCCTTCCATTTTTAGGATAAGGCAGTACTAGATAAAGATAGCTCAGTTTGTCACTCTTAAATGTGCCTCTGTGTGTGTGTGTGTACCAGTACTGGAGCTTGGGGCTTGAGTGCTGTCTCTGGGCTCTTTTGTTCAAGGCTAGTGCTCTATTATTTGAGCCACAGCTCTACTTTTGGCTTTTTGTGATTACTTGGAAATAACAGTCTCATATATTTTCCTGCCTCAGTTGGCTTCAAACCTTGACCCTCAGATCTCAGCTTCCTGAATAGCTAGGATTACAGGCATGAGCCACCTTCCTCAGTTTGTCATGTTTGATAGAAAGATTACTATGAGCTGAGGATATAAGAAAAAGTAGATTTGAAGATGTATTTTCCTAAAAGTGGACATAAACTCACAAAGTACTGCTCCTCTCCCTCTGTTCCAGGAAGGGCAATTCTTGATCTCCTGAGATGACAGTGTCCTTTTCAGCCCAAGGGGTCCAGAGAAATCTTCATCAAGAACTTCAGTCAGCAGTTGGCCTTACCGATAAGATTCCTATATATTTGTTCTCCTGCAGTTTTCTAGCCCCAGAGATCAGCCTTTTTTCTTTGATCTTTTACTTGCTTTGGAACCATATTATTTTTTGTTGATGGTGACCAAGCTATCTCTTAGAGTCTCATTTTTCCTTGAGTTTTGTACCTATATATCCATATATTAGATACATTGTTTTATGTATTTATATATTGCTTTATACATATTGTTTATATATATTATATAAATGCTTTAGAGCTCAAAATTATTCTCTACCACTTTGAAGCATTTCTGGTTTTCTGGTGGCTAATTGGAGATAAGAGTCTTATGTCCTTACTGCCCAGGTTGGCTTTGAACCTTGATCCTCAAGTCTTGGCCTCTTGAGGATCAGAAGCATGAGCTTCCAGAGCACAGTTTAAGGTATGCTTTAGAGCTCTAATATTATATATTGCTTTTCCTTATATATGCATATTATTATCCTTGTTTATTTTTCCCTCGCTAATCTCTCTCTTGTTATAGGAGCTCCAGCTGAGAATGCAGACAGATGGAGGGAAACTGAGTTTTTCCATCCCTCTGGTTTCAAGCATTGTGCACAGGGTGCCTCCTGTGTGACCCACACTCATGCTTCCCAGGCCTGATGAAGAGAATAAAATGCAGGGGAGAAATACTTAGGTATGTCTAAGCATTCCAGACAGGGCCAGCAAGGCACCAGAAAAATGGAGAAAGGCCAGAAGCCAAGGCTTGCTGAGTATCTGAGGGAATATGGCTGGTCAGATACCTTGATCTTGGACTTCCAACCTCCAGATCACGGCACAATAAACATCTGTTGTTATAGTTGCCCAGTTTGTGGTATTTTGTTACTGAAGCCATGGCAAGCTCATGCAGATGACAAGACAGTTCTGCCAGAAGCTGGTCACCCACAGCCTGGCCTCTAGCCTCCAGACTAGTGTGGCTGCTGTGTTATCACAAGCCGCATGGAACCCATCAGTCTGCTAGCCAGAGGGCACAAGAGCCCCACAGGTGGATGAGACTCACAGAGGCAGCTAAAGGGGAGCCTTTCTCTGATGCCCTTCCCCACATGACATTAAGGTATGCTTTTTCTTTTTTTTCAGGGTTTGGGTGCTGTCCCTGAACTTTTGTTCAAAGCTATGCTCTACCACTTTGAACCACAGCTCCATTTCTGGTTTCCTGGTGGTTAATTGGAGATAAGGGTCTTATGGCCTTTCCTGCCCACATTGACTTTGAACCTTGATCCTCAGATCTTGGCCTCTTAGTAGCTAGGCTTAGAGGCATGAGCCACCAGCGCTCAGCTTAGGGTATGCTTTAGAGCTCTAAGAAGCTGCATGTGTGGGCCTTGCTTAGTTCTCTGCCTCACTGAGTTATAACTGGATGTGAGGCTCTGCCCTGCTTTAATAAATAGTCACCTTTTATACTTTTGAAAATTGCCTTTGCATTCATGTCCTTGTTCAAAAACATCAGTATTGCCACATGGCTTATTCAAAAACACCTTGAAGATCACATTTACACACTGTTAGTTGTGACTTACTACTTCTAGAATGTACTGAGATGACTTAGCAACCTTCATTTTTCTATACCTTTCATGTTACACCATGTGCTAAGAGGATTCATGACTGTCATAGCTATTCTAGCTGCCATCCAGACTTAATGTTGTCCTTCAGAAGGAACTCAGACTCAGCCCTGCTTGTTTGTAAATCTTAGTGTTTCTGCTTTTTAATCTATCTATCTATCTATCTATCTATCTATCTATCTATCTATCTATCTATCTATCTATCTCTCTCTCTCTTCTCTCTCTCATTCATTCTATATAAATATAATATAGTTGATAAGTATATTGTGTGATTTTCCCCAGCTTCAGGACCCTGTCTGGAAGCATGAGAGTAGGCAGTGGTTTGGTGAAATAAGAGACATTTTAGATTTATAACAAGGGGAGGCTGAGGATAGTCAATCACAGTCTAAGATCCTTCTGATCAGCCCAAGCCTGATAGAGTAGCAATAAAATACATGTTACTGAGTTATCAATTGTGTAGATTTTTATCATGTAAGCATGTCACCCAGTTTCTACTTTGCCAGCTTGGGGAAGGCCTGTGTCTTCAGCTATAACAGCGGTAGCTATATCCAGTAATGAGTTACAAGTCCTTCATTTGGCAGAAGCCCCCATGGAGTACTTGGAGAACAACAGTGGCTTTGTCGAGGTTCCACAGACTGCCACTTGGAGCTGGCTCTTCACTGTGGTGGATATGGGGGGATTGGGGAGTGCCTCAAGGGGTAAGATCGCAAATCTCCTGGAACCTGGCCAATGGCCAGGACTTTCCAGTGGGGGTTTTATAAGCACCAGGTTAGGTGCTGCCATTCAAAACTCCTGTCCCTGCATGGCACCTGATGTCATTGTCATCCTACCTCCTCTTTCAGCAATAGTGAGCGCCCTTCCATCAGAATGGTGCAAGCCAGGAGCAGGAGCTTTGTGTCTCTCTCCTCTGTGATGAGTGGTACACAGGACTCCACTTCTCTGGTCAGGGGGCTTAGTCATCACGATCATGCAGGCAGCTATCAGCCTGGTTCATGAACTGACCCTGCAGGTGTCCATCTACCTGGCTCATGAACTGACTTTGCAGACGTCCATCTGCCTGGCTAGTGGATCAACCCTGACTCATTGCTGACCCTGGAACTCTTGAGCATTTTCCTCAAAACTTTCCAAGGGATATGAAAATTTTCTCCTGTGCCTCCTGTCATCCCCAAGTAAGTGACTGGGACTGTGAACCTGGTGATGCAGGCACACTGAATCCTGCCTTGTGCTCAGCCTCATTCTGCAAGCATTTTATAAATACCTTCAGGAAAACTCCTCCCTCTAGGGTCTCCACTGCCCAATAAGCAGGGGTGGAGCATCACTAATTCTGTGCAGATTTGATTTTTCCACCTATGGACAGACCGCAAACCTCTTGCTAACATTCTTCTATATCAGGAGTAGGCATGGCTGGGTTTGTACCAATGTGGCATCAGCAATCTCCCACACAAGAGGAAAAGGCTGGTTCCAGAGGCCTGCCCCAGTGAGCTGTGTCCTGAGAGTGACTGGTCTGGCATGATCACCAATTGCCCATTTCTAGAAAGTGGTCACTGTAACACATCTGTAGTCCTAGAACTCACATGGGTTACTCTCTCTGTATTGAGAATAGACAGCTAGCTGTGGAGTGTGTCTCAGGCTGCACCATCCACTTCATCATTAACTGTGTACTTTGGGGAATATTAAACCAAGTTGATTTCCCCTTCCCTTCCGTTCCCTTCCCTTCCTTCGTTTATTTCTTTCTGCTAGTACTGTTGTTTGACCTCAGGCTTTCATGCTCAGTTTCCTGTGCTGTCATTCAGATTTTTCATCATGGCTAGTGTGCACTACTTCAGCCATGACTCCAGTCTTCTTGTTAGTTCAGACGAGCAGCGCAGACCTCTCAGATCTTAACCTCCTGGGTAGCTAGGGTTCCAGTCCTGTTTCTTTTGTAGACTTTCAGGGGATTAAAAACATAGCACAGAGATGCACAGGTGTTATTCTCCGTTTCCTCTGTGGCACAGCCTCAGAGCCAGAAACTTGGCTTGGTACATTGTGTGTGTGTGTCCTTCCAGGTCATTGTCAAATACTCCTAGACCACAAACGCCTTGTCCTGCTGTCTCTTCAGAATCTTCCACTCCCTTCCCTACTCTTCTCCCATCCCCAGAAATCTACTTTCTGAGACTGTTCGATCAAGGAGATCACATATCATTTAGCCTTTTAAGATCAGCTTTGTGTTTACCCAGCAGAATGCCCTTGAGAACAATAAAGATTAATAGCCTAGACCAATAGTTCGCCTGGCTAGTATTGAATGCTAACCATTCACCTACGGGAAAAAACAGCCATTTTTGTTTTCATTTGTGACATTACAAATAAAATACCAGTTAATGATCAACTTCAGGTTTTTATGTGGACACACATTTCTTTAAATTAAAAATTCAAGAGTGTATTCACTAGGTCTCTTGGTAAGTGCAGGTTTAGTGTGCTAAGAAAATGGCAAACTATTTTACAGGGTATCTACTCTATTTTATATTCCATTAGAGAATCAAAAGGTTTCTAGATATTTCTGACATCCCTTGGTATTGTTGATATTTAAAATGTAGCTGTTCTGTGAGTGTGTGCGTGTGTGTGGGCGTGTACGTGTGCAGCAGTATAGGGCTTGGACTCAGGGTCTCTTGCTCTTAGCTTTTTCGCTCAAGACTGTCACTCTACCACTTGCACTATGTTTTCACTTTCCACTTCCTACTGGCGAATTGGAGATGGACTCTTTCAGACAGGCTTTGAACAGTATTCCTCAGATCTTAGCTTCACAAAGTAGCTAAGATTACATGTGTGAGCCTCTGGTGCCTAGCTTAAATTTAGCTCTTCTCATAAATATAGTGTGACATTCTATAGTCATTTTAATTTGACTTTTCTAATAGTTGCCATCTCCAGTTATTTTAAATGTGATTATTTACATTCACTTCTACTCAGGAAATGCTTTTCATAAATTTTGCCCAATTTCTGAATGGGATTGCTTGTTCATTTAATTTTTTACCATTAAAATCCATAGGTTACTTATAGAGTCTACATATGAGAAACTTGTCAGACAAATAACTTACAAAATATTTTCTCCCTGTCTGTAATTTATCTTTAAAAAAATTTTGGAACAAATTTCCATTTATATAAATATGATGGAAAACTATAGAAAGTTCTCATGCATCCAAGCCTATGTTTGCTTATTATTAATGTTTATATTAGTCTAGTACATTCATCATAATAAGGGGACATTATTATCATTAAAGTTTACTACATTATTCCAGTTTGCTTAGTTTTTTTAAATTTATGACTTTTTTTTAATTGTGAAAATACCATACAGAGGGGTTACAATTACATGGGCAAGGTAATGAGTGCATTTCTTATCAAGCATTGTTGCCTCCTCTTTTGTTTCCCCTTCCCATCCCTTCCCATCTACCCCCCCTTACTCCCCTTCCCCCTGCCAAAGTTGTAACATAACATCAATATATTGTACATCTCATTGTTGCAATGGGTCCACCTGTATCCCTATTTAAACAATTTGTTTTTTTTCCTTCCCCTCCACAAATTATACCAACATCAAATACAGTGAAAACAGGGGTTATACTGTGGGGGAGGGACATACAAAGCAACAAAGAAATAATCTTATAAATATGTTGGAAACAATCGCATTAAAAAAACACTTGAATACTTATCTTGGGGTTCATTTCCCTAACATCAACTTGTTTGACCTTTTCTGATTGACTCAGACATATACTAGTTATTGCAAATAAGGGGAACAAACAATGGGACCTGTGTTTCTTTGGGGCTGGAAGGGAGAGGGAACATCAGCCTCACAGGGCAAGGTGTGGGGCTCCAGAAGCAGGGCAGAGCTCTGCCGCCTGTCGGTGTCCCCAAGTACCTTCCCAGCCAGCCCTGAGGACAGTGACAGCAGCTCCACCATTCACCTCCAGGACTCAGCAGTCAGAATGGCCACTGGTTTCAGAAGAACCCAGACAGACAGACACGTGTGTGATTCTCATGTAAAAGCTTCATCAATCTCAGACCAGGGGCTGTGGCCGCTCCTAGACTCCACCTATCTACCCTCCGCTCACCTCCTCGCACCCAAGGCGGCGCACGGACAAGCAGAGCACTCGCGATCATGTCCTTAAAACCCCAAAGGCTCACCAACCAGAGGCAGGTGCATGTCCTTAAGAGTCATCCCTTAAGGTCTCTCAGTGATGTGTCAAGCAGGACAGATGTAAAAGGAGTTCGCTGGGACAGCAGGGGGACAGGGAGAGGAGAGCGAGGTACAGAGTCTCCTCTGCATCCCCAGTCCTCATGGCTCATCAGAGAAGCCATTGATGGGCCCATGGACACCCCCTGGCTTTCCGAACAGAGGCAGTGCTCCCTAGGGCAGGTGGCAGGAGACTCCCCTCTCCCTCCTGTTGCTGTCTGCCCCCAGCAGACCCGGGAAGCCCGGGTGCAGGGAGCAGGGCTGAGCTAATCAGCAGGCCAGACCTCCATGGCTTGTCTACACCGTGAGCAGGGTCCGAGCCTTAGGGCCTTTCCTGCCAAGGACGCTCTCTTACAGGGCGGCCTCTTCCAAAAAGTTTCTGTGGGCCACAATTTGGTAGGCTTCTGGTTTTTTTTTTTAATAAGAAATGGGTAAATGCCCAAAAGTCGGATTGCTGGGTCATAGGGGAGCTCTATGTGGAGTCTTTTGAGGAACCTCCATACTACTTTCCAAAGTGGTTGAACAAGTTTACACTCCCACCAACAATG
>NW_012267376.1:1881528-1921255 GCF_000151885.1 Dipodomys ordii | reverse complement strand
CCTCCATCAGAAGGAATGACATCGCCCCATTTGTTAGGAAATGGAAAGACTTGGAAAAAATTATATTAAGTGAAGTAAGCCAGGCCCAAAGAAACATTGGTCCAATGGTTTCCCTTATTTACAATAACTAGTATATGTCTTGGACAAGCAGAAAAGGTCAGATAAGATGAAGTTAAGCGAAATGAACCCCAAGATAAGGACATAAGTGGTTTTTTCTTTCTTGCTAATGTTTCTAACGTATTTATAAGGTACCATGTGATTTTTTTTGTTGCTTTGTATGTCCCTCCCCTACGGTATAACCCCTGCTTTCACTGTATTTGATGTTGGTATAATTTGTGGAGGGGAAGGGAAAAAACAAATTGTTTAAATAGGGATACAGGTTGACCCATTGCAACAATGAGATGTACAAGACACTATGTTGAAAACGAACTTTACAGTTTAGGCGGCAGGGAAGGCCGGGAGCGGGGGAGGTGGGGAGTGTAATTGTGGAGATGGGAGGGAAGGGATGGTAGCGGAAAAACAAAGGAGGAGGCAACAATACTTGATAGGAAATGTACTCATTACATGGGAAGAAATCATCCCTAACTCCATCATTCCAAGGAAAGATGACAGGAATTCCAGTTCCTCACAAGCTCTTTGGGGGTCCCTTACCATCCTCCAACCTGTGGGAGCTGCCTGCCCCCCCAACCCCTCCGTGGTCCCAGAGATCTGCCTCGGAGCAAGGAGACAGCGAGGCTAGAATGCACCTGCCCAGGCTGTGTGAGCATGCGCAGAGCTGTCACATGGAGTCCACCAGCCCTGTGCTCTGAGCTGTGTGATGCAGTCAGGGAGGAGGCCCCCTGAGTCTGCGCCAGGTGAGTGCTGTGTCCCTCAGCGCAGAGCGCAGTTCCTCACTCCAGGAAGGGCTTCCTGTGTCTCTCTAGCTCTCAGCCCCTCCCCCTGGGCCTTTGCCCCTTAGCTCATCGCCTGTTCTTCATCTCCCAAGTCTTGCCTAAGGGCTGCCCATGTGGTTTCCAGCCTGTGTCTCCAGTCTGCTCTCGCCCTCTGCCCCACCTGCCTCCATTGCTCAGCCATCTCCAGAGGAGTGGATGAGCCACAGACTGAGCCACACGCAGTCCCACGGTCGCCTCCATCTGTCCTCACACAGCCACACAGCACTTCCACTTCACTCTGGCGCACAGAGGTCAAGAGAACACCGTGTTCTTGTGAAATTGAACAGAACAGGCCTGGGCGCTGTTACAGATGCAGGATGCACCCTCGGGGGAGCCTGCCCTCATCAGTTGACAGTACTTCCGAGAAACACACAGAAAGTCACCGGTTCTCATCCCTCTCTCCCTGGACTTCTCTCCCCCGCCCTCCAAATAAAAAGAAAACACTAGAATTTTCAAAAAAAGAAAACATAAATAGAACCTTTAAAGAATATATATAACTGGACTGTTAGAGTATATTAGACTGTGCCAGAAAACCACAGAGACATCCAGGTACAAAGAACAAAGAAAGGTTTATTGCCAGGAAAGAAGCTGGCAAGACCCTTACTCACAAAGAAGCGAGAAGCGCAGGCCATTTGTCTAAGGTGACCTAAATAACCTAGGAGAGCTAGGAGGGTTTAGAAGGGGCTAAGATGTGAGGGCCAGGGGCTTCATCATGGCGGACTTGGATTTATGGCTGCTGCCCAAGTAGTAGATAAGGGGCCTTGTAGCTGCCCCGACTTGGAAGTTGCCCAGGTGCTCTTGTTGCCTTCTATGGTTGTAGCTGCCACATCTCAAGGTAGAGGGGATGGAAGGCTGATTATTTACTGGCTGATTATTTACTGCCTTTAATGCATGGGCCTAGTGTTACCTTGGAAAGGAGCATGCTAATCTGTGGAGAGGAGAAGGAGTGTGCTAAGCTGTGGGAAGGGAGCTCATTGGGTTAACATGGACCTTCAAAAAATCCCTTCTGGCAATCCTTAAGCTTTAGGTATTTAGATCATTCATATTTAATATGACTTTTGATATGGCATAATTGGAATCCTTCTTACAGCTCATAATTTTTGCTGAAACTGTTTACTTTTGCATTTTATCTTTTCCCCAAAGCACCTGTGAAAATATAAGTACCATCACTATATATTTTCTGTCCGATAACAATTGTTTCACAGTTGAATTATCTTCTAAATTTTCCTTGTCTTTTTATGCTATTTATTTTTGTTGCAGTCTAGCTTGTATTTTTTGTGTTGAAGTCTATATACATGATATATTAAGGAATTAAACTGAAGGTTCATGTTAGTCTGCAAGAATAGAGATACGTGTAACATTTATTGCCAGCAATTCCCAATTCATCTCGGGGTATTGGATCTTCTCTTTATTTGCTTTTATTTTTCTTGTTATTTTGAATTGCCCTTGTTTACTTTGGGCAAACCCTGCCCCTCCTCTCAGGTAAACTGTCTTGCAGCTGTAACACTTTTCTTACACTGGAGCCCTGCTGGTAGTGTGGTTACTTGTTGGGGGAGGAGAAGCCTTTTATAGCATTACAAGTAAATGTCCATGTTTTCAAGATCTCTGGTCTGAGACCCTAGCAAATATCTGTTAGCTTCCTTCCCAGTTACATGGAGCAGGAAAATTAGAAGAGCTCAGAATCAGGGAAATGCCCTTCTTCCTTACTCACAAAGTTCTGGCAGTAAGTTTTGTTCTAGAGTGCAGGCCTGTATCATGGAGAATGTATGTGTAAGTTTCACAGTTTTTCCTCTCTTACTGCCAATGCTGTATGGGAAATATTGGCTCTTCTCTGTGAATCCTTGAAAGGATCTTGGACTTAAATTCCACAGGAGCTAGGGGTGTAGCTCAGTGGTACAGAACTTGCTTAGCAGGAACATGTCCTAGGTTTGATCTCAGCACTGCAAAAAATAAAGAATAGCTAATAAAACTATGAATCTGTCATAAGATCCTCAGAGGTGTGAAGATGGATTGGGAGACTACAGCATTGGAAGCTTCCTGTGTTCAAGTGAAGCCCAGCTCAGACACCAAGAAATAGATCAAAACGATCCTGAGCCTCACCTTCCAGTACGGAGCTCCTCCTATGAGCTATATGTGCTGCAGCTTGGGTTCCAGTTCCCCCAGGAAGACTGTGCTGATGCTGCCCTTCCCTACCCTGGAGGTGTGGGATGTCCTTACTGCTGCAGGAGTGGCCTCTTCAGATCCTGTGTTTGATAGGGATCCTATCTTAGTCTTCATTATCCCTTCAAATGCCATCCTTTCTGGGAGAAGAGAGCAATAGTTCCTTATCACAAAGTGGGAAGGGAATTCCAGTCTCCTTAAGGATCTTGACTGCCTTGGTAGGCAAAGAGTGGGGGCAGGGAACTGATCTTTCCTGAGTCTGATCTCTCTAAGAGTCTGTCCTCTGGGACTGAGGACAGGAGTGAAGTTGGCTCCCTGGTGATGGGTTGGAAAAGAAAGAACTGTTCTTGCCTCTATCTTGTACCCCTTTCTCTGACATTTGGGAAGATGTAGAAGGCTGGCTAGTTCTTTGGATATTTCCTATCTGCTTCTGTTGGGATTTCTCCATTTCTAGCTACTCCAGTGCCACCTGGGATAGGTGAGGCAAAAATGAAGCCATGAGACTATGTGTTTCTATGGTAGAATATGGCTTGGCTATCTGCTTTTTCTTCCCTCTTCCAGTTGTTTTATTCATTCTACTTTTGTAGAATATGCTCATGTTTTGTTTTTAGCCCTGCTTTGCAGGAGGAATAAACACAGTACAGCTACTTCATCTTTCCAGAGGCAGAAAAATAGCTTCTGTAATATAACTATCTAGCTGCATTTACTGTGTACATGAAACCTCTTTCCTCTCTCTCTCTCTCTTTCTCTCTCGCTCTGTGTGTGTGTTTTTTCTCTCTCTCTCTCTCTATGTGTGTGCGTGCATGTGTCTTTTTCATGTCTGACATTTGTTTTTAGATCTAGAAGAATTATGTAACATATTTTGTTGGTTTTCAATTAGATGGCCACTTCTTGCGGGATCCTTTGGCTTTTTAAATAGGGGCTTCCTCTGCCTAGACACCATGGACAGAGAGAACCAAAAGCAGCCTCAGCTAACAAGGGGTAGGGATGCATGGTGAATACCTCAGCTTGACTCTTAGGAAAAGATGCTGCCAGTGCCAGCTGGGGAAGATCCAGCATTGCCTGCGGCTGCATCCGAGCACACTAGTGAGCACCTTGTGCCTTGGTGTCATTGCCTTCCATTATTACTTCCTCCTCTCCTGTGAGATCTTCTTGGGAGCACATTCTGCAAGACTAACCACCTCCCCGCTGGCCTCGTGCACAGGCCACTGTGGGAAGCCATTCTAACGAGGGGAGACCTCTAGATCTGCATGGTTATAATATTTCATTGGTCACCGTGCAGCTCTCCATTGTGAGCAATATTGGATTTAGGTAGTACATGTATCTTAACCAAACTTCCTTTTTCTATTTCTGATTGCTTTCCATATAGCTACTCAAGGAGCCAGAAGTTCTTTCAGCACAGTCCCCTCACTCCCCTTTTATTCCTATTAATTGCATTTTGTATTATTAATGTGTGCAACATTCTAGTATTTGCTAATCCAAAGGACTTGTGGGAAAAAAGAAGCAGTGATTTATGTGAATTTTTGAACATATTTGTTTGGAAACTAAGAATTAAAGAATTTTTGCCGTATGTTAGAACTATGCTTATGTTTTACTTCCTTTGGCATATTTAGCCTATTTCCAGGTTATTTCTGCTGAAAAAAGTTGCTGTTGAGGATGACCTTATATATAATTGATTGTCTAATCCATCTATAATAGGATGGCCTTATATATAACTGATTGTCTAATCTAGGCTGTCTGAAAAGGCGAAAGGGAATGCTAATAATAGTAACAATATGACAAAATCTGTTTTCCCTTGAAATGAATGTATTGTTGTATATAGCACACACACATATGTATAGACATATACATACATGTATTATGCATGTGCAGTTATATCCACACATTCATATATATATTATAATATTACTAGGCTAATTGCATGAATATTTGTAGAGACACATTGGCCTATCCTTTTTTATATTGACTTATATGTACAAGTATTTTTTCATGAAAACTTTCTTGAATTATAATATTAAGTACTTGTTCTAGTCATTGGTTTGGGTTTTCCATTGAGGCCACCAAATAAATGTTTCTTAGATGCATCTTTCCAGTCTTTTGTCTCTGGTAGGCTGACATTTCTGTACTACTGTAGGCTCTGCAGATCACAGATTTGTTCTCCAATTCCACATCCTTACCACACTCCACTCCATCCTCCACCCTTGTTCTCTTAGGATTTCTTTTCTTATAATTCTTTGAAATGTACAAAATTAGTATATAGAACTTGTTTAAATAGGGATACAGGTGGACCCATTGCAACAACGAGATTTACAAGACATTATTACAACTTTGGCGTGGGGAGGGGGGGTAGATAGGGGGGGGAGATGGAAAGGGATTAAAGGGAAACAAAGGAGGAGGCAACAATGCTTGATAAGAAATGTACTCATTACCTTGCTCATGTAATTGTAACCCCTCTGTACGGTATTTTCACAATAAAAAAGTGAAAAAAAGATGTCAAACAAAAATAAGCCACAAACTGAAGTTGACCTGGATGTGTAACATGTACTTATCAATTCTTCTGAAACACTTTCAAGATTCCCTTTTTTGTTTAGGATTGTTTTCTTTTCCATCTTTACTTTGTTGCACTAGGTTCCCATAGTGTCTTAGTCAGCTGCAGCCACCATGATTAATTAGCAGAAAATATGAGGCTTACATCTGAGGAGACTGAAATAAAGCACCAGAAAGGTAGGTTATCCTCGGGTGGTCACCATCTGGCTAGTTGATCATATGATCTCTTCTTTTGATGCACATTGAGAGGGAGGGAGAAGTAGAGAGAAAGGGGGATGGAGAAAGAAAGGGGAAGGAAGAAGATAGAAAGTTCTAGTGTCTCTTCTTATAAGGGTCCTAGTCCTATCACAAGGACTCTACCTTCATGAGCTTGTTTAACTTTCATTGTTTTTGAAAAGGCCTATCTCCAAACACCACAACATTAGATACCATAACACAGTGGATGAGACCTCAGCATCACGAAAGTTTTGGTGGGAAACAAACATTCAATAAGGACCGCTCTTATTTACTCTTGAGATTTTTTCTAATTTAACATTCTTGTCTGAATATTGTTTTCCTAGCCAGTGTAGCATTGCCTGTCCATTTTCTGTGGCATTCATGTCTTGAATAATTATACTTCAGCTCCTGGTTGTCTATCTTCATAATTTTTGTAGAATGGTTCTGAGACCTCCAAAATCTTATGTCTGGGCACTGTTGGGCCTCAGTCATTATTAGGGCAGCATTATGCTGTTGGGTCCTCCCCACTGAAGATGTTATTTCCACCGTTTCTCCTAATGAATGAATTCCTGGGACACAAGTAAGGGCTTTGCGTGGAGGAAGGAGCCCAGCTCCCAGGAAACCTTGTCACTTCATTGCGTCTGAACTCAAACTTGGCTTCTTTCTTCTTCTATGCAGGATTGTTCTGAGATTCTCATCTCCCTATGCCATTCCACTAGTCCAGGTTTGGATGACCTATTTGGAGTCTTTTTCTTGTTTCTGTCAAGTTTGTTTATCCATTTAGCCCCTGTTTTTCTGGTTTCCTCTCCCCTGCCCAGCTTTTGCAGTGAGGGCTGCAGGCTACAGAGCTAGGCTGAAGGAAGAGGTACCTCCGCCTCTAAGTGATGTCTCTCCCCATGTTATCTCTGTCAGGATACTAGAAACGCAGGACCCCAGTGACTATCAAAACCATCAGTATCAATCCAGGAGACCTAAGGACCAAATCACTCCACACTGATGTATGGAGCCTCTCTTATCACAAGAAAGACATCATTGTGTGGTCTCCAGCTACCCCTTCCATTGACTATGACAGAACGACAAGAAGAAATAGCCTGTTCAAAAAACTGGAGATGCTTCTTCATCTCGTGTGTGTGTGTGTGTGTGTGTGTGTGTGTGTGTGTGTGTGTGTGTGTATCCTAGACAAGTAGCTTAAGGAGAGATCTTCCTTTCCTTTTTTTAAACAATTTTTATTATTAACTCATTCACTCAGAAGCACTAGGGATTGAACTCAGGGCCTTATGCTTTCATGAAAAATACCCTAGCACTTTATATTTCCAGTTTGTTCTCCCATTTAAGATTTTTCTCTTTTGAAGACAGGATCTTCTGCCTTTGCCTGGAAGTCTTGGAACCAGGATTCTGGTACCTCAGCTGAGTAGCCCGGTCTACAGTTATGCACCACCATTCCTGGTTTCCTTTCCTTTTTAAAAACGCACTTCGATTTAAATGTCCTTTTTCCAAAGGCATAAAATTAAACTAGAACTATGGTCTTGTCAATTTTCCTGCTCAGTGGAGGAGCCACGGTGCTAATGATAATCACAGAAAAGCAGCTCCCATCTCCTAGTGCTCAGGATGGTGCTTGCGCAGGGGGTATGCCTCACATCCCAAGAAGCCCATGTCCTTTTCCCCTAAAATTTTCTACAATATGAATTGTTCCCCGTCTATGATTGGTCAAAGGTAGAGATGCAAAGCATTCATCTTTTGAATCCAGGCTATAAAAACAGTCAACTCCTGACAGCAAGGGACGAGTGTGGAAGGCTTATCTCTCTGTCTGACTTGGTCTAAACGCTAACATTTCTTTGGCTATTTTCAGCTTAGGAAGAGATTCAGGAAATTTTTTCCCCCTCTTATTTTTTTAAAGTCCAATGTAGTTCTGGCCCTGTCACAGTTCTCTAATTAAACACATGTAGATGATTCTCCAAGTTCTCCAATTAAACACATGTAGATGATTCTCCAAGGTGATGCTTCTCTTCTGCCCACTGTCTCTGTACAAAGGCACGTGTGTTCGGTGATCAGCTATTCAGAGATGCTCCCTGCTTGTTACTAACTGCAGTTTCTGATATCAGGATCACAATGAAAAGTGTGTGCTGTGCCCAGTCTCCACAGATGCTGGAGTCATAGGACAGACCTACACTCACCACAGATGCCTTCTGCCCGCTTTCCCCCGCCCCCACACCTTCCCCTTCCTTTCCCCCTCCCCCTCCCAGTGACTCAGTGTGTATCCCAGGCAAGGGGCTTCATGGACCACACCGTTAATCTGCTCTGTGGATCTGTGCTGTGAGTAAGCCTTAGTCAAGCTGCCTCATGACTTTTAATTAGGGTGAAACTGAACGCAGCCTTAATCCCAGCCCTTCTCACCACAAGCCCTCCCTGAACAAAAGGAGAGATCTGGGTGATGAGGAGGAGCACTCAGCCCACATTTTAGCTGGATTGTCTCCAGCTTCTTCCAGGGATCAGCCTCTGTTGGGAAGATTTGGGAACCACAGCTGGCCCATGGCTCCCTGCTCCATCTGGGTGATGTCACTCTACAGCACCCCACAATTCCATACTGGGGTGATCTCTATTATTAGCATGCCCAAGCTCCAAGCCAACTGGCCTAGTCCTCTTTGTTTTACATTCCCATGAATAGGCTTAATTGCTCATGCTCTTTGTGTTGGCTTTCTCAACAAGCACTTTTATTATGTAACATTTTGGCCACAGTGGTTTTGAGGTAAGAAATGAAGTGGAGGCTGGTGGGAGGGGCACCCACAGCCTTCTTGCTGGACAAAGGTGAACAGAGCCAGATGGAGGCAAGGCGGGAAAGCTGGTTGGCAGCGTGTGAAGGAATGCTTGCTCACCAGTAAGGCCTGACAGCATCAGAATCACAGGCTCCCCCCCAAAAAATGGGATCTTGTCTCTGAGCTGCCCTTCCAGGACCCCAGGGCATCATATGACAGCTTTTTCCTGGTAACCTTCCCTTCACTAACTAGGCCACGTGGAGTCCCACTCCTTCTGTGTCTCATTCTCCTGTTCTCTCTTCATGCCTCTTTCCTTCCCTTCCTCCCTCCATCCCTCTTTCTCCTTCTCCTTCCCTCCCTTCTCCCCTCTCTTTTGCCAAGTACTAAGAACAGGATCCCAGGAAACAGCAGAAATTCTCCAGGGTCTGTAGGTACCTATAAATGAAAAACCAACTTCTCTTATCTGATCTTTGCTCAACCCTTAAAAAGGCAAAAAAAGTGTCTTTGACCCCCCCTCCCCCGTTAGGTCTTAGGTAAGCAAAAAATAAAAAAAAATGTCAAAAGCAGTATCCAGAAATCCCTGGGGAAAAATCATGGTGGACTTTTTTTGAAATCTGAAAGAGAAGCCTGGAAAACTAAATCATCTGCCCTGATGGTGAGTTGTGATATTTAGCCCACGTTTCTGGCTATATGGCTCCCTGTAAGGTACTCCTCATCCCCAAGCTGCCTTTCTTCCAGGCCCAAGGGGGATTCCAGTTGGGATCCCTCCATCCAGGGCAGGACTGGTGGCAGATATTAAGTTGTACAGCCTAAGGGACTGCTCCCTCTCTCTCTCTCTCTGTCTCTGTCTGTCTGTCTGTCTGTCTCTCTCTCTCTCTCTCTCTCTCTCTCTCTGTGTGTGAATGTTAGTCCTGGGACTTGAACTCAGGGTCTTGAGCTTCTTTTGCTCAAGGATAATGCTTTATAACTTGAGCCACAGAGCTACTTCCGGCTTTTTCTGAGTAATTTATTGGATATAAGAGTCTCACAGACTTTCCTGCCTGGGCTGGCTTCAAACTGTGATCCTCAGAGTCTCCAGAGTAGCTAGGATTACAGGTGTGGGCTCAGTGCCCAGTTGGGAATGTATTTTTTTTTTTTTTTGGTCCAGTTGTGGGGCCTGAACTCTGGGCCTGGGCGCTGTCCCTCAGCTCTTCAGCTCAAGGCTAGCGCGCTACCACTTGAGCCACAGCGCCACTTCTGGCTTTTTTCTTTTTGCTTATGTGGTGCTGAGGAATCGAACCCAGGGCCTCAGGCATGCAAGGCAAGTGCTCTACCACTGAGCCACCTTCCCAGCCCCGGGAATGTATTTTTAATGGAAGAAAGACAGTTTCTCCTTCAGGGAATCTTGAGAAAGTTGCTAGCCTTAAGCACACTAAGTAGGACTACCTGTTCTTGACACACCAAATGATGTTTCCTGTGTACTGTAGTCACCAGAAACCAAGAAAGAAAAGCAATAAGCTTAGCTAGGGTATTAGGTGTCTGTAACTGGTCAGTGGCTGGTTGCTTGGCCTGTGGAATGTGGGAGAGGATGGGATGTGAGTAGATACAAGCAGCCCCTGACTTTCCTCAAAATGATTTTGTCATCTGTTGCATCTGCTACATAGCATTTCTGGGCCAAGTACTTAAAAGATAAATCCTTTTGGCAATCTGGAAAGATAAAGAGAAAAGGTAAAAGAGTGTGAGACAGAGAGAGACAGAGACAGACACAGAGGCAGAGATAGAAATGAAGAAAAAGGAGGAGAAAGGAAGGAGGGAGGGAGAGAGAAATAGGCAGAAGAAGAAAGAGGGGAAGAAATTGGGGAGAGAAAAGGGGAGATTGACAAATTCCATCTCCAAAAATAGTCAGCAAAAACTGGAGTTGAGGGTACAGCTAAAGTAGTAGAATACCAGCCAAACAACAAGCTGAGCAAGTTGTAAGGTCTGAGTCCAAACCTCAGTATTGCCAAAATTTAATTAATTAACTAGTTATCTAAATGATATTTGTGCAATCAGCAAATAGTGGGGGACACAGCAGACCACTTTAATAAAAGTACTGATTTTTTCCCTAAAATTGTGTGCTGGATTTATTGTAATCCTAATGGTCATATCATTATATTATAAAAAAATATGGTGCTTTACCTCTGATCTCTTCACTGTTTAATTATTAAAAGTTAGCAGGTTGGCATTTTTTAAAATAACCTCTTCTTTAACAATACCTTCAAATAGATTAAAAACTTATTTTATTCCCCTTGGCAGTAGTGTATTATATAGATCATGGGTACTGGATAGCCTTTACTAATTTATTTTATTGAGTTTACACAATCAAATAAAATGAAATAAAATAAAAAGTTGAAATATCAAAAAGAAAGAAAGAAAGGAGGGTCTGAGGGGTAGGGTGGGAAAGAGAAGGAGGAACCAAGAGTGACTGGAGATGTTCCTCTCCCTTCCCATTCACTTGGGGATGGAAGCCCTGGCTTTACCCAGTGTGACCCTTGCTCCCTTCCTCTCCCGTTTGGTCCCCTCCATTGATCTCTACCATATATTTGTGCTTAGAGACTTCAACATCACTCTGCTTCTCCTTGTCTTTCTACCAGTGAAGGACTCAGTAAAGATACCAAAATCTTCCAAGAACATTGACATAAGCCTTTACTTGACATGTACACTGTATTTTGATTGTCTTTTGACTTTCTCCTCTTCACTGAGAATAGGGGCTAGGTTGTTATTGTTCTGACTGGACCCAGTGTCAAGAAATAAACAACAGACACTTTTGGGAAAGAGATTGAGAATGTTATTTAGTCACCTGATTTCACAATGCACATTTAGTCCATATTTTACCATGTATAAAATTAAGGTGTTTTTTTTAAAAAAAGTAATTGCTAGTAATATTTAATGTAGCTGTGATTCTTTTAATGTTTTTTGAAGAGCTGATGATACTTCGACATCAAATAACTATAATTCTTTTGTAAAGAAGGCACCATTGGCTCATGCCTATAATCCTAGATACTCAGGGGCCTGAGATCTGAGAATCATGGTTCAAAGCCAGACTGGGTCTATTTCTTATCTCTAACAAACTAGCAAAAAATCTTAAGTGGAGATATGACTCAAGAGGTAGAGTGACAGAATTGACTCAAAAAAGCTAAGCAAGAGCAGAAGGCCTTGAATGCAAGCCCCAGCACTAACACACACACACACACACACACACACACACACACACACACACACGAAAATGTCCCAGGTACCTGTGAGTACATATAAAATTATATTATGATCAAGAAACTATGACTCATTCTGAATTTCCAGAAAAATAATTAGAATTTGCTTCCCCTTAGGGGAAAATTCTATAATGAGCTGACCTTAATCTGACAAAAAATATTTTTTCAGTTGATGTAAATAATGGAATGAATAGCATGACCAATAGTCCATTATTATTGCTTAATTGAATAAAGAGGATTGTGGGCTGTTTTCAAACACGTATAAACACTGAATTGCCACAGACTTTGAGATTTACAATGCTAAATGATAGATATTCCAGCCTGTTGGTGGATTTGGCATCTGGAAAAAATGATGAAGAAACTGGGACTAATGGGTAAATGTGACATGGAGCACAATTAGGCATTTGGGAAGAGCTAGAAATGAAGGCCAAGGATCAAGCATTCTGCAGAATGGTGATACTCACCATGGGGAACAAAGAATTGTGCTGGGTGGGGTTGGAGGATGGGGTGGGATGGGAAGAAGCCACAGCAAAATGTGTGATGTAAGAAAAAAAAGTTCAAAACGGGAAGAGACAGGGAGACAAGGACAATAACCACATGAGTAGAGCTTGACACTCTTTCCAGTCTTCATCCAAAAAGAAGTAATGATGTTTTCCCCAGAGAAAACAAGGACAAGAAACAGCACAGGGAGCTAACATGTGGAGCAAGGTGCCACAGGGAGTCAGTGTGCTTCACTCCACAATACTCAGATGAACTGAAGAGGTGAGGGGTTTGTTATTTAAATACTGGAATTCTTTGGCACTCAGTAAATGACACTCTTAGGAGAACGAAGTTGAATGTCTAGTCAAATTTGGCTCAGTCTTAACTGTGGTTTATGTATACTATCTTAGAATATTCAGTTCATTGTTGGAGCAAATACACAGACCAGCATTATTCTAATACTAAAACCAGTTCAAAGGCATTAAGAGAAAGGCAAACTATAGAGCTGTTTTTCAAGATAAATTAAATAACATTAAGTACACATTTGAATAAGTATCTTCAGAGGCTGATGGATCCCAGAATTGAAGGCAGATTATAACAAAACAATCCAAGTATAGAGGCATAAAATAACATTCACTGATGATGTTTGGACTTAAGTAACTTTGGTGATGAAGAAAGTTTGCCAGACTGCAGTAAAGAAATCTCTACATTGCACTGCAATCTAGTTAGTAAACATGAATCTTATGCATCACCAGTGGCTCAGACTTCCAATCCTAGCTACTCAGGAAACTGAGCATTGAGGATATCAGTTCGGAAGCTAACCTGGGCAGGAAAGTGAGACTCATCTCCAATTAACTACCTCATGCCACACACATAAAAAGCCAGATGTGGAGGTATGGCTCAAGTGGTAGTGCACTAGCTTTGAGCAAAAAAAGTTGAGGCACAGTGCCCAAGCCCTGAGTTCAAGTCGCAGGACCAGCACATACGCATGCATATGTGCACACACACACGCACACACACACACACACACACACACACAGTGAATCTCATGGGGAGAATGATTAACTCCAAGTCAACTGAGCATGCATCCTGACTAGAACTGGACAAATAAGTAAATGGATGGCAGACATTGGGAACCAGCCTTGCAGAAGGAGTTCACCTGCCAGCCTGGGGAGCAGTGTGTGGGGTTCCTGTAGTGAGTTAGATTGTCGACACTGGAAGAAACTCATATTTAACAGACGCCCAGAACCCCACAAGCTCTACCTCAGTTCCCACATTCTAACACTTCCATCTTGATGCCTGGAACTGAGGCTCCCTGGAGACATTGTTAATGTTAGAACTGGGGGAAGGAGTCGATGGGATGAGTCTGGAGGGTGTCTTGTCCAAAGGGGAGAGACAGGAAAAAAATTATACTGAGTGAAGTCAGCCAGGCCCAGGGAAACAAAGGGTGTGAGTTTCCTCTCACATGTAGAACATAGTTCTAATCTACAGATATTCATGCAGACACATATGGGGACACAAGGAGAATCCCAATGGTGGGACTCCTCAGAATAACAAACCCACAATCTAACAAAATGAATTCCAAGAAGCTGGTACTTGAGATGTGTATGGGGGGGGGGCTGGTAAAGGAGAGGGAGGAGCTGAATGGAGAGATGAAGGGGGAAGAATATAGTTATATTATTTAATGTATATCTATGAAACTAGGAAAATTGAGAGGATGGTAGGGTTGGGAGAGATGGTGGAGAATGATGACAGGGTTGACATTGATCAAGATGCATTGTACTCATAAACTGACATGTTGAAATGAAACCCCTTTGTACAACTACTTAAAGATAATAACATCTAATAATTAAAAAATAAAGAAAGTGAAGAAGTGCACCAAATATATCTGCATCATGACTGGATGTGTAAAATGTTAAATGAACATACACATTTAAGGAATGTACATTGCCTACCCAGAGCAATTTGAACAAGTAAAGAAGACATTAGATTATTACCCCAAAGTATTTTTTAAAGGGTACAATTAAAACACCAATATCTATGGCACAAAAAGTTCTAGAAATTAGCCAGGTACTGATGGCTCATGCCTGTCATCCTAGCTACTCAGGAGTCAGAGAACTGAGGATAGCAGTTCAAAGCCAGTCTAGACAGGCAAGTCTATGATACTCTTATCTTTAATTAACCACCAGAAAACCAGAAGTGGTGCTGTAGCTCTAAGTGTTAGAGCACTAGCCTTGAAATGGAGAGCTCAGAAACAGCACCCAGTTCAAGCCCACGACCACCACTACCAACAAAAACAAGGTCCTAGAAATTTTGGTAGATCCTCCAGTCTCAAGGACAGATGTATCTTCTAAGTCACGAGGCCACTTGACTACCTTATACCTTCTTTGGGATCTACAGCTGGCTGATCATCCTTCCACAGTGTTGGTGCTGGGAAGCATGCTCTCTACAGTCTGCTAGTTCCTTCTAGTTCCCATGCATCCCTGTCTTGTCTTTACCAACCTATTTTATGCTTCTTTGTATTTCTTGGGTTAGCTGTCTTCTGTCTCATTCTTCCATCTTTTAGTATTTGTTCCTAATTGATGAAACCATTAAGTTCTTCTATCTCTACGATAAAACCTTTTGATGTTTCTCTTTTACCTAGGTTCAGGGCAATGATATCCTTATATGAATTCTGTCCTTGTACCCTTTGTTGATGATAAATATGTGGACTCCCACGTATTCCAGTGGAAAGGTCATCTCTAGAAGCCACACAGGAATGCATAGGGTAAGGCCCTGATGGTCAGCCAACTCAGTGAGAATATCCGAATAACCTGGGAAAAATACTCTCTCGGGGTGAACTTATTCCTTGTGTATTTTTTCTTGCTCTTATACTCAAAATACTCACTGAGAATAATCATAGGATAGAAAAATCAGACAAGAAACCTGTGTATATGTGAGTGTATGAGTGTGCAATGTGTACATGTAGCTCTGTAGAGTACAATGTTGCAGTTGTTGGCCACCTGTATAATTGATCACATTTGGCCTTGTGTTTACTCCAAAGGCTATTGTCTGTCCACTAGTTCCTTCTTTCTAGTGGACAAACACTTTGATGACATCTGTTAGCATTCATAGGTTTTAGTTTTTAGCAGTACCAGGGTTTGAACTAAGGGTTTTGCATTTGCTAAACAGTAGTTCTACTGCTTAAGCCAGGCCTTCAGTCCTTTTGTTCTCTGGTTATTTTTGATATAGGTTCTGCCTTTTTGGCCTATCTGTCCTGGAATGGGAAATTCCTATTGATGCTTTTGTCTGTAGTTGGGATGACAAGTTTAGACCATTCTATTGGCTAACATGATGTCCATAAAGTTTGTTTTTAATTTGAGCAAGCTGGCCTTGAACCATGATTCTCCTGATCTCCTGTAGCTGGGATTATAGGTGTAAGCCCCCTGTTTTTAATACTTACATGAGGACATTAGCAAGTATGTCATAGATTTGTAATTCTCAGACAGTTGTGGATGATTTGACTGCTTGTTTTGCAACACTGGATTTGTTCTGTGTCTTCTGCTAACCACATTGCTGAGTCTGGCAGGTTCTTTTCTGGTATGCATGGGTAGCAAGGAAGATAGTTTTTAGAGGTGGAAATATGGCTTGGCATTTCTTTCTTTCTCATAGCAGGGTAATAGAAATAGATAATTTTGTTAGGGAGTACCTTTGGGGCTTGCCTTTTTCACACAGATTGTGAAACAATAACTACACTGAAGATGGTTGTGGATTAGGATGAGGATATCTTTGTAATGTCCTCTGCCTAGTGTTGCATTGTGAAAATAACCAAACAAGGAAAGGCAACTACTCCTTGCTATTTATTATTAGACAAACGTAAAAACCTCAGGAAATGTACTTTATCTCTTTGAAGATTCCAGTTCAATAAAAAGAAACAGTACAATGTTATAATCTGATAAAAGGGATAAATTCTGGTGTTTTATACCTTATCTGGATGAATATAATTAAAATTATGCATTATAAATCTCAACATAACTAGAAGAGAGGAATTTGACTATACTTTCCCTAAAGGAATGACTAATGGTTAACGCAGATGGATATGCTCAACTAATCACTGGCTGATGACTTCATGAAACAAAGTATCCTCTTGTATCTCACAAAGATGTTAAACTATCACAGATCAATCAAAGAATTTTAAGGAGAGAATGGGAAGAGAACCAGCACTGACACACTTATTCTGAGAACTCAACATATTTCCAATGGCCAGCCAAATTAGTCTTAAGGTGATCCAGACCAATGAGAAAGCGATAGAAGCCATCTTCTCCAGGCATATGCATATGCACTAGGTAAAATTACCTTAATGGAGAATTGTCTTTCACAACCCTTTAAAATTAGGGTGCTCTGTATTGAGGTTGCTTGGAGGTGACAGTAGCATAAAACATTGCTTTGCAGTCTTGTAGCAAATATAATATGCTGGATACTGTTAAATTTTAATTCTTACAACACCTGATTGAGTTGTGTATGTGTGTGTGTGTGTGTGTGTGTGGTTTCACATAGTACAATGGGCATGTAGAAGTTATGAGCTTTGTCAAGGCTATAGCCAATCAATGAAGAAACCACAATTTAAAGTCAGTTCTGGTTGACTCCAAACTCATGCTTGGAAGCAGGTTATGTTTTCCTTTCCCAAGGTCAGTAAGCTGCATATGTTTCCAATTATTTTAACACTTGACTTTCTATGCTTTATGAGACACCTAGCACAGAGCCTGGGCATTAGTGGTGACTGAAATCTGGGCATTTGAGAACTCCTGGTGCAAAGTAATCATCTTCTTTAGGATCAGATTTCAGATGGGGGAAGTTCAGGAAACCAAATTTCAAGTTCATTTGCAGGTAACTGGTTCTGGGTGAGTAACTCACAGTCACAGAGTTTATAGGATCTGATTCATGCATCCCAAAGCCAATACATTACTGGGTAATGAGCAGTCTTTCTGCTGTGGGCATGAATTCCCTTTCTTTGTAATTGCACATCTCCTGTGTGTGTGTGTGTGTGTGTGTGTGTGTGTGTGTGTGTGTGTGTGTGTGTGCAGGCACATGTGCATGTATTTATGAGAGTCCATGAGCATATACATGTGGGATTTGAGGATCTTTTAAATCTCCTCCCAGCAATTTTCAAGTATACAATTTATTACATTTTCTTATGTCCACAATTTCATACAATATTTTTTCAGAGATTATTCTTTCTAGACTCTACATAACGAACATTTGTACCCTTTAACCAACCCTCTCCCCTCTCCCCTGGTAACTATCTTTCTGTGCTCCAATTCCACTTGTTACATAAATGAGATCACACATGGTAGTTGTCTTTTCCTGTGCCTGGCTTGTTTCATGGAGCATGATGTCTCTCAGGTTTGTCGACAATGTTACTTAAACACAGCAGGATCCTCTTCTTTTCCATGGCTGAATGCACCTATATATGCACACACAGTCACCATATTTAAGTATATGTGTTCATCCATTGATGGATGCTTGTGCTGATTCCATGAAACTGCCACTGCTGTAAACATGGACATGTTTACATGTTCCACATGTTGCTTTTGTTTACTTTGGGTGCAAATCCAGAGTGGGATTTCTGTATCATAGTCCACTTCTATTTTGAACTGTTTGAGGGATCTCAAGCCTATTTCCCAGAGTGACTGCAGTATTTTACCTTCCCTTTAACCAAGGGAATTTACATTTGGTAGATTCTGTCTTTTTTCTTAATAGCCATTCTAACTGGGGTCAAGTGGTACAGCATTGTGGTTTTGATTTGTATTTTTAGAATGGTTAGGGGTTAAAAGAGCAAACAAAAATTTAAGTTGGAGGAAGTTATATTTTGTGAGAAATCACAACATAGCACAACATGAAGATACGCAATGCCCCATCTTGTTTTGCTGTGAATGAAGTGAAAGCTGCCTAAATGGTATGGGGACAGTAGGTCAGGAGGAAAGTGCTGAGAGGAGGTGATTTTTGAGCAAGGGTTAAGTAGCAACTCCCTGAAATTTGTGGAGATGCATTAAAGGAGGAAGCTCTTCAAAGGGTATGCACTTGAGATGAAAGCAATTGATGATAGGGATGGCTTGGGGCAGCCTCAGGAAGAGGACAGGGCAGTGGCTTCAGCAGGTAAGTCCAGAGGTGGGCAGACAGTGCCTGTGTGGGCCTGGTGGTCATGGGGAGACACTAGATCTCTTGTCTTGTGTAGCTGGCACTGAAGGCTTTAACAAGAAGAGTAATGTGACTTGTGTTTTGTTTTAACAGCTTCACACTGGGCACTTGAGGCTGTGTTCTTCTGGAAAGTCATGTTCAGCATGTTTTCTCTCATAAATCTAAAATATAAACATATATGGAAGTTAGAGCTAAAATATATGGAAGTTTGGAAATTAGATCTAAGTTATACACATGTATGAAAACGCATAAAGGGCCACATGCATATATATATACATATATATATGTATATGTATATATATATGTATGTATACATGACCAAAATGATGAAAGTATAGTGTCTATGCAGGGGTGGGTTTCCACATTTCCCTTCAAACAATTAACAGGAAGCTTAACAAACTAAACACCAAGAAACTGGGACATCTTGTCTGGAGGGCTGGGGGAGGTTGCCTGATGGATGTGGATGAAGGGAGAGGATTGTTGGGTGAATACAGTCATCCACTTAATGTACTTCTGTAATACACATATATTCAGGAACCAAGAAAGCTGAGGGAACTGGTGGGGTTGAGAACAAAGGGAGGCAGGAAGAACAATAGAAGGGGCAACACTGATCAAGATGCACTGTACACATAAACTGATATTGAACTGAAACCCCCTTATACAATTATTTAAATATAATAAACACTAAATAACTCTCTCCATTAAAAAACAAAAAAATACACTGGATGATTGTTCTCTATTATAAGAATAGACATTTTGATCTGTTTTTAGTTGATAGCTTACCTTTTACAGTTTAACATTTTTCTATAATTAAAAAAGTCACATAGGTAAAATTTCAAGTGGTAATATTTGAAATAATTACAGGCAAGATACTTTCCTGGTTAACAATTTTTCCCAAAACATACACTTTTGAAAAAATACCAGCCATAAGCAAAAAGTGGAGGCAAAGAGTACTTTGGGCCTGAACAACTAAACAATAGGCATACTGAAATAAAATTGATTAATAGATTAGAACTTTCAAGAAGAAATCAAGAATTCAATGTTGGAAGGATTTATTTTGAAATTGGCCTGTCCAAGACTAGCCTCAAACTCAAGATCCTCTTTCCTCAGTCTCTCTTGAGTACTGAGATCACAGGCTGTGTCTTTATGTTTACCCAGAGAAGGGTTTGTTTTTAGATGTTTACTAAACATTTAAGTAGAATCAGGGATACAAATATAGGAGTCACCATTACAATCTATGTAAAGAACGTCAACTATATATTTCTGACACTAGAATTTCTTAAACTCCAATTCTTTGAAATGTTAACCTACATCAGGGAATCTCACAGAAGAATATGTCAGTAAAAGAATTTATATGAGTCACAAGAGAAGATGGCTCCCTAGAAAGTTTGTTTTTCAGTTGCCTAACATAAATACTTTGAAACACAATGTGGGGGATGTGGGTATGTGGAATAGATAAAGAGGACTTGAAGGGGGCTGTAGCATGGCTTGCTCCAGTTGTGCTGGCCAAAAAGCACAGCACCCATCTGCTCCTTCTCCTCACTGGCTTATGGTATACATTCCAGGAGAGACACCACACTGAGCAAGCGCATGATTCTCTCCCACTCTTCAGAGGCCAGTGCATTTGTGGGGAGCTCAGTTGAAAAAGTTGGAGGATAAACTTCATGGGATCACCAGACTCCAGAATTCAGGAGGATGACTGCTGTCCCCATACCCACATCTGCCAAGCCTCATGAAAATTTGCAGACCTAGTTTATTTTTAATTTAGGTCTTCACAGAGAAGAAGGATTCTTGTTGAAAGTTACAAGACACAGGTACAGATCAACAGAAAAAGTAAAACGCTGATTGATGTTTTTCAAAGCGACGTGTTTGGAAAAATGACTACCTTGTAAGTATTTGGCTTATTAGTAGTAGTTTAAACACTATTTTAAAATTTAGCTGTGATTTAAAAAAATATAGACAAATTTTAAACTATGAACAGTCAGCCAGATATCAACTAAAGTAGGTATCAAAATGTCAACTAAATACGTCTTGTCAATTATTGTAATTCTTTAAACATGATTCTGTGATTTTTTAATTTAAGAAATATTTTAAACTGCAAAAAGTAAATAATATAAGATAATAAAACCATACATGCCTTTTGCCCAAACTCCCTTTTTTTTTTGTGAGTCATGGGGCTTGAACTCTGGACCTGGCACTGTCCCTGAGATCTTCTGCTCAAGGCTAGTTCTCTACCAGTGTGAGCCACAGCACCACTTCCAGTTTTCTGGTGGTTAATTGGAGATAAGAGTCGCATAGACTTTCCTGTCCCAGCTGGCTTTGAACTACAACCCTCAGATCTCAGCCTCCTGAGTAGTGAGGATTACAGGCATGAGCCACCATCACCTGGCCCAAACTTCCTCTTTTTAAGCCGAAATTGCTTATACTCATTTTAGCTTGGAAGACATGATATACATACAGTAAAACCTGCCACACTGGGTATATAATTCTGTAAGCTGGCAAACAATTTTGACCTCAAATAATTCATACCATAGTCAAGGTTTGAAAGAATTCCATCCCTGTTAAACTTCTCTGATGTTTGTGATCGACTCCACACCATCTCCAGGTTCTGGAACATTGGTCTGCCTCCCATCTCTACATGGTTTTACACTGTCTCATATTTTGCACAAATAAAATTGCGTATTTGCAGCTTTGAGACAAACTTTATCCATTTCAGAAAGATGCCTTCCAACATCATCTATGCTCTTGTGTGTATCTTCAGTATCTGTGGGTTATTGTTTGTGTTTTGTATTGCTGTGTATTCTTTTTTTTTTTTGCCAGGCTTGGGCTTGAACTCTGGGCCTGGGCACTGTCCCTCAGCTCTTCAGCTCAAGGCTAGCACTCTGCCTCTTGAGCCACAGTGTCACTTCTGGCTTTTTCTGCTTATGTGGTGCTGAGGAATGGAACCCAGGGCCTCATGCATGCAAGGCCCTGAACCAACTTTCCAGCCCTATTGCTGTATGGAACTCCATTGCTGGCAAGAATGCAAAATGGTACAGCCACACTAGAAAATTGCTTTTCAGGAATATCAAACACATAATTAATTTCAACCAGGCAATTCTACCCCAAGTCAGTTTACCAAGTTAAATAAAAACTTAATGTACACTCAATAACTATAACTGTGTGCTCCTAGAATAACACACAAATATTGAGACTCTTGCATGTAGCCCTATACTGGCGGATGGGTAACAGTTTGTAGTGCAAACATACAGCTCAGTCTGCCTTTGACCTGTGATCCTCAGATCTCAGCCTCCTGATAGGCTTACAGGTGTGAGCCACCAGCTCCTAGATGATGTTTTATACTTTTAGGTTTAATATTGAGGCCTAAGATCCATTCTGTATCAATTCCTGACGGATTCAGTGGTAAGAATGAAGTGGTTTGTTGATTCATTCATTTTGTTTGCATATTGTGTTTCATTGTTCAAACATCGTTTGCTTTGTGACAAATGTGTTAAAACCCTACTCACTCCAAAGGAAACCTTTGCACTTTTGTTGAAAACCAGCCAGATACAGATATGTAAGCCTATTTGTTGATTTCTTATTACTTCCATTTTTCCATATGCCTCTTCTTTATCTGATACCACAATATAATGATGATTATAATTTATATATCACTAAAATGATAAAAGCAAATATGAAAAAAAATACAATAGGTAAGACAGAATGAATTCTTCAGCTTTATTGTTTTTTCAGGCTTGTTTTGGATATTTTAGTTCTTTAAAATTGCCACAAGGTCAGGTGCTGAAGGCTTACATCTGTAATCCTATCTATTTAGGAGGCTGAGATCTGAGGATTGCAGTTCAAATCCAGCCTGGGCAGGAAAGTCTGTGAGACTCTTATCTCCAATTAGCCACCAGAAAATTGGAAGTGGAGCTGTTGCTCACGTGGTAGAGTACTTGCCTTGAGCTGAAGAGCTCAGGGATAGTGACCAGGCCCAGATTTCAAGCCCCACGAGCAACAACAACAAAAAACCTCCCATAATCATTTTACAGCGAGTTGACTGCTTTCTTGCAAGCTGTCTGTGATGTTGCTTTGTATGACATTCAATCTATAGAACACCTGAGAAAATGAACATTTTTGACAATATTGAGCCTTTCCACCCATAAACAGTATGTTTCTCCATTTTCCAGGCTTTCTCTAGTTTCTTCTATCAGTAATTTGTCATTTTAATGGTTTTTTTAGATATCATCCTGTGATTGATTTATTTCTAAAAGCATCTGAGAAAGTCTTTGGAAAATTCATTATAAACAAAATTATAAACATTTATTTCGTAGCTCAGAATGTTGTCTATTTTAGTGAGAATTGAATATAATGCACTCTGGATAAAATAATACGTGTATTCTAATGTGTTGCTTAGCTGGCTTTCTAAAAGTAGCAGTCAGGCCAAGTTGGTGGTTAACATGTTCAGTCTTCTTTATGCTTAATGACTTATTTCTACATTTTTATTAATTATTGAAAGGTGAGTATTGAAATCTCCAACTAACATCATGGAGTTGTCAGTTATTCCTTTAAGTTCTACTCTATTATGAATATCTCAAGTTTCTGTTATCAGATGTGTAGACCCTTATGTGTGCTAGGTGTTCTGAAAAATTAAATCCTATTATTTCATAATTTTATTTTTTATCATGTAGTAATATTCTTGGATGTACAGTCTGCTTTGTTTGTTGTTTATTTGGCTAAGTATATATTTTCACAACATACATGACAAATTTATGTTTAAATCTAACTATTTTAAAATGACTTAAAAATAAAGAAATATAAAGTAGGATCATGTGCTTTTTTCCAATCTGGAAATTTTTTTTGTTGTGGTTGTGCCAGAACTGGGGCTTGCACCTGGCTGTTTTTGCTCAAGGTTGGTGCTCTACCATTTGAGACACAAATACACTCACTTCTGGATTTTGCTTGTTAATTGGAGACATAGGAGTCTCATGAACTTTTCTGTCTGAACTAGCTTCAAACCTCCAGAGTAGCTAGGATTACAGGTGTGGACCATTACAGGCAGGCTTGGAAATTTCTGAATTTAACCAATGTGTTTAAACCTATATTTCGTGTAATCATGAAAACATTTGCATTAAATCTATTGTATTATTGTGTTTTCATTTTAGTTGTACAGTTTTGACACGTGTGTAGACCCAAATCTATACTCTTAAGGTAACAGAACACTTCCACATCTCCAGAAGTTTCCTCACGTGCCTTGAGTCAGCCTCTTCCCATTCTTCATCAGGCAATGTCTGCTTCATATTACCACAGATTAGTTTGTTCTAGAGCTTCAATTAAATGGATTTTTTTTTGGTCTGGCATATTTTCATTTTCCATCTATCTAAATTTTGTTATTTTGAAACAGTCTCAAAATTATCCCTAAATAGTAAATGTCATGTATTTTCCCTTAAATCATCTGAGGATAAGTTTCTGAATGCTTTCCTTTATATTTCCTCTAAAAGAATATTCTTGTACTTACAGGAAGTGCCAACATCAAAATGGTGAAACCACATCCACCTGATCACCAGACCCTAACAACATTTTCATGAACTGTCCCATGAAATCTCTTATAGCAGAAAGATGTAATTAGAATCATACAGAGAATTTGCTGTCCCATGTCTTTGTTCTCCTGTGCCCTGGCCTGTCTCCTCCATTGTTCATTGTCTGTGTAACCTCGAGGACCAGAGACAAGTTGCTTTGTGGAATATCCTCAAGGGTGTTCCTCAGACCAGAACCAATGTGAGTATCTTTTGCATAAATATTTAAGAAGTGGGAGTGCATACTCTCTTCATATCAAATGGTGCTTGAATCCGTTTGCCATGTAATTGATGAGGTTAACTTTAATCTTCTATTAGGGTTAAACCTACCCAGAGCTTTCCACTAATTGCTCTCTCTCTCTCTCTCTCTCTGTGTGTGTGTGTGTGTGTGTGTGTGTGTGTGTGTGTGTGTACATGTGTGTGCTGGTAAGGAGGCTTGAACTCAATCTCATGTTCTTCTTGGCCTTTCTGCTCTAGCTAGCTATTTACCACTTGAGCCACACCTTCACTTCTGACATTTTTCTGGTTAATTGTAAATAAGAGTTTCATAAACTTTTCTAACCAGGCTGTCTTTGAACCATGAGCCTCAGATCTCAGCCTCCTGAGGAACTAGGATTATAGGTGTGAGCCACCAGCATCTGGCTGTTGTTACTGTATGAATGTATGAAAGCCATAGCTTTGATGATCATCTTTTTTTTCTTTCAATTTCTGGGTCTTGATCTCAGGGCCTAGGTGCTGTCCCTGAGCTTTTTGGTTCAAGGCTAGGGCTCTACCATTTGAGCCACAGAGCCACTTGTAGCTATTTTGGTTGTAAATTGGAGATGTGTCTTATGGATTCTCCTTGCCTGGGCTGGCTTTGAACTGTGATCTTCAGATATCTGCCTCCTGAGTAGTTAGAATCACAGGAGAAAGCCAATGGCACCTAGTGGATGACCATCTTTTCATGTTTTATTTTAAAATTTAGCTTACATTAATTATATGGGGGGGAGATATCAATGCTCCCATTCCACACTTGTAGAATTTCAGGGCTTATTGGAATTTGAAAAAAGAATGGGCATACAATAAGAATTTCAAAATTTGATAAAAAGTATTAGTCCACTTCAGAAAATGTGATAAAGTTGCTGTCCATTAACATGACAATTTCTGGAGTACCCTAAGGACTGACACATTAAAAAATGGGAAAAACAACACCCAATGTTTAGAGTTTGCCAGTGATTACCCAAAAGAAGAGAAGATTTTAATTATGAGAGTGGCTGCTCTGTCAAAAACATCCCTATTTTATTAATATGATGCTTACAGAAAATAGAGGATACTACATGGGAGGGCTCAGGCCCAGGCAGGCAAAAGACCAGCACATCACACGTAGGAACAAGTTGTTCTATTCTGATATTTCCAGTAGCTTCTCTTACTCCAGTGAATAAAGAGGAAATAGAACTAGGACAGAGTGTATAGCCAGGGACAGGCAACTTATTAGCCAGGCAGAAGGAGGAGTTGTGCAATGCAGAGAGGACAGTGTGGTTTTATGTCCACTTCGGGATGCATCTGTGTAGACACTCAGAGATCACAAGAGAACTACAGCTATCGTGGCCAAGTGATTGCAAGTCATTGTCAGTATGAACAACATGATCAAAAGGCGTAAAACTGCCTGGGACCCAGGGTGTCAGGACACAGCATCAGCGTAGACAAATCATAAATTCAATTCTTTCAGAAAACTGTATTTTTTTTACTGGCCTTACATTGTAAGTAAGATAAATAAAATAGAGGATTAAAGATCTACTAGAATTGTATCCTCTTCACTAAAATGAGAATAAAAGACCTATAGTAGTTTTGTACATTTCACTATTGACAAAAATGAGGACATAAAAGAACAAATGTGTACCTTTCACTATTATTTCTTCCAGCTGTCTTCCAGGGAACTGACAAACTTTAAAGACTTTCATCACCCTTTGCACTGGATTTTTGGATAGATTTATCAGGCATAGATATTTGTTACCACAATTCCTCACTGGACTAGAGCACAATTTTTTAAATCAAGATATTTCTCTGTTGTCATCCACAGATGCATTGAATGTTGGAGTAGTTTGTGCCTCTCCCTACCCTCTGGAAATCTCAAGCTGGAGCCCTTCCAGTTGCAGAGCAGAGCTCTGTGAAGCCCTAGCATACTGCTGCTGCAATGCCTTTCCTGGCCTTACAGGGACCTTCTGCATCCCAACCACCTCCCAACCTTAAGACATGTCCTTAAGAAATGTCCTACTGGTACCACTGCTGGCAGGATTATAAATAGTACAACCATTATGGAAAACAGAACTAGGACTGCCATGACTGGTTGTGTGTGTGTGTGTGTGTGTGTGTGTGTGTGTGTGTGTGAACAGTCCAGCAAAAACATCTTCATACTCATGTTTGTTGAAGTATTATCATCCACAATTGTCAAGACGGGGTAAAATATTCTATTTGTGTGTGTGTGTGTGTGTGTGTGTGTGTGTGTGTGTGTGTGTGTGTGTATGTGTGTATGTGTGTATTATGTTAGGTAAAATAAGCTAGAAACAGAAAGACAAGGACTGTAAGTCCCCATCCCTATACAAGTAGACCATAAAGAAGAGTTGCTGGGCGCTGGTGGTTCACACCTGTAATCCTAGCTACTCAGGAGGCTGAGATCTGAGGATGGAAGTGGGGTTGTGGCTCAAGTAGTAGAGTGCTAGTCTTGAACAGAATTGCTAAAAGACAGCACCCAGGCCCAGGGTTCAAGCCCCATGACCAACAAAAAAGAAAAAAGAAGAAAAGTCAAGTAGATAGAGATGACCTGAGGGGAGGGAAGACAGTGAGGGGATGGATTACAAAGTATGGTTAACACAAAGAAGGCATTCTGATGTTCCATAGCAACACAGG
Organism: Dipodomys ordii; assembly: GCF_000151885.1. Lineage (NCBI taxonomy): Eukaryota > Metazoa > Chordata > Mammalia > Rodentia > Heteromyidae > Dipodomys > Dipodomys ordii. The sequence goes on along the minus strand of NW_012267376.1, from coordinate 1,894,319 downwards.
ACAGCCACTATCTAAAGCAATTTATCATCCATTTCAGAATACATGGGGAAAAGTTAGAAGACTCCCAACCCATAGAAATGATCATATCTAGAAAAGTGGAAATGGCAGTTATCTTAGTTTCACCATTGAATTTTGTATATGTGAAATGGGAATAACTAAATTATAATATTGAATTATAATATTGAGATTTAATTATAATATTGTATCCCATAAAGAAGTATAAATGGGATGTCTATTAAATAATAAAAAATAAATTTCCCATCCTTGTCCCCATCTACAGCATCCCATGAGGTCAAGTGTGGGGAGGGAAAGGAGGGACTAGCTGGGCTAGAACTGGCATTGGTTTGCGTTGCTTGACAGTTATATTAGAAATCAAAGCTTTGTAGTATACATTAATACCTTGTTTAAGGATGGTAGGCAAAATCAATCATCTCTGCTTCAGAAATGGGTTTGTGAACAGCAGTGGAATCAGGTGTGCACTTCTTTTTTTAAATTTTACATCAACTTTATTCTCAGAGCAACTTGCGTGAGTTAAAGCCTCACATTGCCAACTGTTGTAGTAATCATATTCCTTCTTACATGTACCAAAATCTCATATCAGCAATGAGTTCTGGGTTGCAGGAGAGGATTTACTGTTTGCACCTGTCTTTAAGACTTTGATACAAATTAAACAAACACACACACACATATTCTCTGAGGTGTGCACTTCTTAGTCAGTCCTTAGCAGCTACACTTGGCTTTATCCAAGTCTGACCTTGAGCAAGTGGGCCTTGAGCAAGCAGGATTGTCCCCCAGTGCTGCTACTGACACTGCTCACAGACTGAATTTCCAGCCTCATTCTCTGTACTGCTGACCTGTTTTCAAGTGTAAGCTGATGAATGAACACTGCTCATCTGGGAAGCAGTTTCATGGCCCCTGGGCATTTCAGTGCAGTGAGACAAAACCTTTCGATCCAATCCAGGCATCAAGAAACAGTGGAAACCTCAACTTCATTGGTTGTCAGTCCTGCAAGGCTCAGGAATGCTTCCTGGGTGGGTGGAGTCTCCTTTGCACCTGCTCTCTTGCACTGCAGATACACAACCCCAATCTGTGGAGTCTGTGAGCATGCGTGCATGCCTGTGCCCATGTGTGTGCCTCTGTGTGTGTGTGTGTGTGTGTGTGTGTGTGTGTGTGTGTGTGTGTGACTGAGATTTGTGTTCAGGGCTATTTGCTTGCTAGACAAACCCTCTACCACTTGAACCATGTCCCCAGCCCTTTTGGATTTTAGTTTACTTTTCATATAGGGTCTCTAAGGGTTTGTGCTGAGACTGGGCACAGATAACAATAGTCCTACTTCATTCTCCCAAGTAGCTGTGATTACGGAGGTGAAACACTTGCTTGTTTATTGAAACAGGGTTTCACTAAGTTTTGCTGGGGCTGGCCTTGAACTACTATCTTCCCATCTCCTCTTCCCCTGTAGCTGGCTTTTTTTGCTCACAGCCAGTGCTTTACCACTTGAGCCATGCCTCCAGATGCTTACCCCTCTGTGGCTGAGATTGTAGGCATGAGCTACCCTATTAGGCCTCCAATGTGGGTTTCATGCTTGAGCAACCAGTGACTGGAACTAAGGTTGGTGGGGGAGTCTGTTTCTGGAGGGAGAAGAGAGTGCAGAGTGGGGGTTGTTCTCATCAGTGCCCTATGCTAATGTCATCTTCAGTGGTTCATGACAATTGCACATATGTTCAAAGCAGTTAGAGACCTGCCCCATAAACACCATTCTTTGTGTTTGTTTGTTTTTAATTTTAAAGGTGATGTACAGAGTGGTTACTGTTACATAAGTCAGGTAATGAATACATTTCTTTTTGAACAATGCCACCCCTCTCTCATTTTCTCCTAGATTTTTCCCTCCCAATCCCCTTCCCCCCCAAGTTGTAAAGTTTATTCTCAATATAATGTCTAGTGAATATCACTGCAGCATTGGTTCACGTTTGTCTCACCATTTCTGTGCTTCCCCTTCTCCTCCCAAAATCGGATAAACTTACATACAAGACAATGGGAATAGTAATTTTTAAAAGTGACAAAAGGGGGAAAAACAGAAGAAAAAAGGAAAAAACAAAGAAACAGTGCAAAAAAAACCCTCTTGTTCCCATTTTTTGGAATTCATTTTGATAAGCATCATGGTATATGATCATACTTGAGCTTTTATGATCCTCTCTTAAGAATATCCTCCTTTGACAACCACCATTCTTTATAACATTTTGTTTTCTCTGTCATTTTGAGGAAAATAATTGCAAAGTTTTAGAACTTCTCAGCATTCGTCTCTTCTCTTCTCTTTTGTCTTCTCTTCTTTTTCTCCTCCTCCTCATTCTTCTTCCTCCTCCTCTCACTCCTCTTTCTTCCCAGGGCTGTTGGCATACTTGCCTAGCTGTCGTTCTACCACTTTGATTCATGCCTCCAGCCTGACATTTTGCTGGCTAATTGGAGATGGAGTCTCACAGACTTTACTGCTTGGGCTGGTTTTAAGCCATACTCTCTGGATCTTAGCCTCTTGAGTAGCTATAGTTACAGGTATGTGCCACCAGAACCCAGATAGAACTTCTCACCTTTGGGGGTGCTTTCCTTTCAGCATGCCTCGCTTCCCTAAAGTCTGTATCCTGTGATGCTTAATCTATGGCTGCTATATGTCACCTTCACTAATACATAGCTATATTCCAGTTTCCTTAAAAGTCTTTTAAATTTACTATGTAGAAAAAGATAACAAAATTAAAAACCAAATAAACCCCAAATAACCCTAAACAGATAGATGAATAACTCATGCCAGAGTCTCCCGTAGGTCACCAGTGAGGACTGGCATCATGGCAGGACCCAGGGCATCCATTCCGTCCTGAGTCCCATCACAGAGGTTCAGTTTTGTTTGCTTCAACGTTATTTCACTTGGACAATGCAGGATGGGTTATTTTCCATGTGGCTTCCTTTACGTAGTTAATATTATGTCTACGCAACCCCCTTGAAGCCATCCCCCATCCAGGCAGTGTGTTCTTTCATTTGTGCTGTGTGCTCTCCCTTTGTGTAAATACACCACAACACATTTGTTCATCTTGTAACAGTCTATTGCCATCTGGGTTGATTCTGTGGCTGAGCTGTTACAAATAACACTTCAATTGACCTTTCATTTTCTACATGTCTCAATGCAGATGTGATGTGCTTCTCTTGGGTACATGGTGTTGGAAGTGGAGTTACTAGGTCTGAAGAAATGTTCACATGCCAATTTAGTTGTGATTGCCGAGATCATCTCTAAAGATGTTGTTTGGATTGGCTTTACCCCTCCCATAATTCAGCCTCTCATGAAAAAAATCTAGTGTTCTCTAACAAATGCTCATTTCTCATGTTTAAATTTTACAGGGGGGAAGTCTTTTACAGAATCACATGTTTTCAGAGTTTAAAAGAATAAAAAAGAAATTTGCAAACAAAGTAGCCCTGGCTTCCTATGCTGTATGTCTGGAACCAAAATTCAAGGCGGGAAAGAGAATTTCCAGAGCCTTTGTCATCTAATGTAAGCAGGTTATCCCTCCTGAGCTAGATTTTATTTCTGCTTTTGCATCTCTTCTTAGCCCTTAATATTGGTGTGAAATAACACTTCAGCCCATTATGTGTGTTTGAGAACAAGACATTTTCTCTGTGGCATCTGAGGTCTTAGCTGGAAAGTAATCAAAGCAAACGCATTTAAGTGTGTATTCCTCAGGCTGGGCACCAGTGGCTCACACCTGGAAGCCCACCTTCTCAGGAGGCTGAGATCAAAGTCAGCTGAGGCAGAAAATTGCTTGATTCTATCTCCAATTAACCAGCAAAAATGTTGAGCTGGAGGCATGACTCTAGGGATACAGCCCATGTGAGGACATAAAACAGAGTTCATGCCCCAGTACCAGCAAAAACTGCGTAAGTATGAAATAAAAACAAGAGTATATTCCTCAGGCATCATCATTACATGCTCAAAACTACCAATTTTCTACAGAAAAGAGTGAATTATTAGACACATAATCTGGTCTTTTTCTCACTCGTATTTTTTTATTCACGTATGGTGGAAAACCCAAACTGTGGGAAAAAAATTGTAATGCCTTTCTTTAGATTTGTTTCTTGTCTGTATGTTTTTTGTTATGTGGCTATATGGGCTATGGAAAATTAATAAAGTATATTTTTTTCAGAAAAAGTTGTAAGACTTACTCAATTAAGAGCAGTTGAACTGTGGTTCCAATACTGAGAATATCTATTAATCAGCTTCAACACAACCACAATTCAGATTTTATTTTCATGTTAGAGAGGGATGTTGCAAAGAAATGGTGTGAACTTCAAAGAAAGATATTTATTTGTCATTGTTGTTGTTTTGTTTTGTTAGTTTTGTGTGTGTGTGTGTGTCGGTTGTGGGGCTTGAACTCTGGGCTTGGGTGCTATCCCTGTGCTCTTCAGCTCAAGGCGAGCGCTCTATGGCTTGAGCCACAGTGCCACTTCCGATTTTCTAGTGGTTTATTGGAGATAAGAGTCTCGAGGACTTTTCTGCCCGGGCTGGCTTTGAACCATGATCCTCAGATCTCAGCCTCCTAATTAGCTGGGATTACAGGCATGAGCCACCGATGCCCAGCTGTTTTGTTAGTTTTTGGTGCTGGTCCTGGACCTTGAACTCAGTGCCTAGGTGCTGTCCCTGAGGCTCTTTGTGCTCAAAGCTAGTGCTCTACCACTTAGAAGCACAGTGCCACTTCTGGTTTTCTGGTGGTTAATTGGCAATAAGAGTCTCATGGACTTTCCTTCCCAGGCTGGCTTTGGACTGTGATCCTCAAGTCTCAGCCTCCTGAGTAGCTGGGATTATAGGTGTGAGCCACCAGTGCCCAGCTGGCCTTTGGTTTTTAAATGTGTTCTTTCCATGGCATCCTTAGTTGACTCCTACTCTTTGGAATTCTTGGCTTATTTGAATTGAAGACAGATAAACAAACAACCAATTGAGAGATGTTTACAGAACATAAAATGTCAGAAACATCCCATCCTGTCATCCTATTGGAAAATCAAATGTGGAAAGTTATCAGTAAAATTTCAGCCCTGATATACAGGGAACTTAGAATTTATCCTCTTGTCTTCATACAAGAAAATGCTGAACAAATAAAACAAATTAAATATTAGTCACTTTGCTTGCACACATCAGAGAATCTAGGCTTCAGGGTGAAATTGAAATCATGAGCTAAATTAAAAGCCCCTTCACCCCGAAACTGCTACCTAAGTGGTAAACTGGACAAAGTACTGGAGACTTGTGTATTGTGGTTCAAGGCCAGCCTGGACATAAAAATCTGTGAGACACCATCTCACTCAATGACTGGGCATGGGGATTTCTGTAATCCCAGTGGCTCAGGAAACAAAATGGCTAGGAGTAGTGGCATGTGCCTGTCATTCCAGTGACACAAGGAAGCATAAGGATGGGGATTGCAATCAAGGCAAGTTCTGGCATAAAATGAGATCCTACCTTGAAAATAACCAATGACCAAAGTGGCTGGAGGAATGGCTTGAGTGGTAGAACTTCACTTAGTAAATGTGAGACCCTGAGTTCAATCCCCAGTCCTGCCAAAATAAGGGGGAGGGGCTGACATCAGTATTTATAATATCAAGAAGGATGTACACTGTAAGAATGTAATGGGTTTGAAGCCAGACACCCACAAGGTACTCCACCCAACAGTGGCAGAGGGCCCTTGACATCAGCCTTCTTCCCGTGAGTGTCCAAGTCAACCATTTGGAAGCTCCCAAGTGTAAGTCTTGGGCTGGGCTGGGCTGAGGAGGTTGTGAGGCTGGAGCTGATGGGAATCAGGTTCCTGAGTGTGGGATGGGGATGACAGAGAGCCAGCCGAGGTAGGAGAATGATCCCTGTAGTAGGTAAGTGGAGTTGGAGATCCTGAGATGGGAGAATGATTCTTGTGTTAGTTAGGTGGAGTTGGAGATCCCAGAATAAACTTATGAATGGATGAAACATCTTTATATGTAAATAGAGGTATTGGTGTGAAAAAAATGGAACAATTTGACCACAACATAAACAAGGAATATTAGATTACAACAGAGGCATAGAGTAAGTGTTCATTGACTGGTAATGATGGATCGAATAAGAGATTGAGTAGAAAAATCTGTAGAGAATTACTTAGTTTTGATTTTGTTTTTGTTTCTGTTTTTGGTGTGTGTGTGTGTGTGTGTGTGTGTGTGTGTGTGTGTATGCTGGTACTGGGGCTTGAACTTAAGGGCCTCATGCTCTTACTTGGCTTTTTTTGCTCAAGGCTGGTGCTCTAACACTTGAGCCACTTCTCCACTTCTGGCTTTTTGCTGGTTAATTGGAGACAAGAGTCTCTGTTTTGTCTGCCTGGACTGGTTTCAAACGATAGTTCTCAAGTCTCAAACTCCTGAGTAGCTAGGATTACAAGTGTGAACCACCAGCCCAGGTATCTTAGGTCTAGAATGATCCACAAAGACATGTGATGAAGGTTTGGTCTGTACAGCAGAGCCTCGGAAGAGGCTGTCTAGCTGCTGGAGAAGAGTCCTTCGAGGGGATGTGGTACCGGCCCCTCCCATGTCTGCCTCTGCTCCCTTGCTGCCCATGCAGTGAGCAGTCTTTAGTCCTTCCTTCTTATCACGGACTGTGGACTGAAACTGCCAAACTGCAAGTCAGACTTTCTTCCTTATATCTTTATTATCCCAGGTATTTTGTCACAGTGATGGAAGGATATTATTCTGATGGTTAGAGGCATTCCTCCACTGAGAAAGTCAATATAATCATGCAGACATTCTACCCCCACAAAGGGGAAGCGCTGACATCATGACTTCTTTTCCAAGGGTACAGGAGAGGAAAGGGGAAGAAAAGACCTGAAAAATACTATTTGAGCTGGGAGACCCTGGACAGTATCAGCCATGATGGATCACAAAGAGAGGTTATGTGTTTAAAGGGGTTATGTGAAGAAAATTATAATTTATCTCTGTGGTCTTCCTCCATTAAACTTATTGCCCTAGCTTACTTGTGGTAAGACGTCAGACACATTCTACTAAAAGAAGCTCATGAAATAATTGCCTCTCACTACTCTAAACTGCCAACGTCATCAAAAAAGTAGAAGTCTAAAAGAGTCACCTATGAGTTCCCTAAGGAGACATAATGACAATTAAGTAAGGGATTCTGGTCCAGAAAAAGGACATTAAGCCAAAACAAAAGAAGCAGAAATGTCAAGTACCTGATTGTGCACTAGTGTTGATGAATTAATTGCAACAAATGCACTATCTGAATGTTAAGATGCCAGTCATTAAGAAAATTAAGTCTGGGGTTAGTGATTGACAGGAACGTCTTCTAAAATTAAGTCCGTTTTTGAAAAATGGGTTTTTTTCTTTTGAGGGTCTTATTATGTTACTTAGTTTAGTCTGGAAGCCCAAGACTCAAGTGATCATGTTTCAGCCTCCTTTGAATAATAACATGGAAAAGCAGGAGGAAGAAGTGATGGAGAAGACAGTAATAGGAAAAGAAGGAGAGAAGGGGGAAGATAAAGAAAAGAGGTTAAGAGAGGGAGAGAAAGAAGGAGGAGGCAAAGGAACAAAGGAAGAGGTGAAGGAGGAGTTTGGAAAGGAAATGAGTGGGAGTAAAGAGATGATGACAAAGGAGAACTACACTAGAGATCACAGGAAAAAATATAATCACTCATTTACTTGGCTTGATTGTGTTTGCAAGGTCATTGCCTAGCCCCAATAATGGAAGACAGGGTGCGATTTAAGGCCTCAGCTGACCAGGTGCTGATGGCTCATGCCTGTAATCCTAGCTACCAAGGAGGCTAAGATCTGAGGATCACAGTTCAAAGTCAGCTTGGGCAGGGAAAGTCCATGATGAGACTCATCTCCAATTAACCACAAAATGTCAGAATTGGAGGTGTGGCTCAAGTAGTAGAGTGCTAGCCTTGAGCAAAAGAGCTCAGGGATAGAGCACAGGCTTTGAATTTAAGGTCCAGGACTGGCACCAAAACCCCCCAAAGAATCCTTAAGCAGATGTTGTTCAGAAGTGTAAGAGTTTCTGCCTTCCCTCAGGCAGGCAGACTGCATGGCAGTCCTAAATTTGAGGACTATATTCTAGGACTTAGGCAGACCTAAATTCTAAAAAATTTCCACCAGGAGAAAGAAAAATGACCTCCGTATTTTGTCTTCCTATACAGTTTTCTTTTAAAATTTTATTGTCAAGGTGATGTACAGAGATGTCACAGTATATAAGGTAATGAAAACATTTCTTGTCCAACTTGTTACCCCCTCCATTATTTTTCTCCCACTTTTCCTCCCCCCAGTCCCTCTCACCAAGTTGTATAGTTAATTTCCAACATATTGTCTTGTGAGTATTGCTGTGTCATTGGTTCGCCCTTTGACCTTTGTCTCACCATTTTATTGTTCCCCTTCTCTTCCCTAATTCAGAAAAGCATATATACAATACCCAGGGCATTAAAATCAAATACAGTGACAACAGGGGATACACCATCGGAAAAAGTAAACATAAAAGAAAAAATAAATTGCTCAGCAAGGGATAGGAGACCTGAATTCTAGAAAAATTCAACAGAAGAAAGAAAAATGACTCCCACATTTTGTCTTCCTGGACAGTTAAAAAAAAAAGCTTGTACACATTCAATGATTCAACTTGAAAATGTGTCACCCATCACCTGGAACAATTTTGGGTAGGAAAAGATGTTCCATTTTCAGAGGAAGCCCCTCAGCACTGTACCAGATGGAAGCATTATGGTTTCCAAATATAGCTGCTATTATTTACACATGGAGGGGCCGCAGGGGCACTGGGCCCACAGATTTTCTTGGGAAACAATACATGTTGCCTAAGGCTTCTGAAGTTCATCCACATTTATTTTGCTGTTACAAAGTTAGGAGGGAAAAAAACCCTGAAAATAATCAAATCCCTTGCAAAATGCTTTGGTACATTTTAAGATTCCATTGGTTAATGTTCCTTATTTGTTCTGCAAAATTCTAAAAGACACTGTTTTGCCATAAATGAACTTCAGTGTTCATGTTTGATGTGTTTTCTATAAAAAGTAATAAACAAGTGAACAAGAATTTTCTCATTCATTGGTAGGTTTATTTACTCATTGAAAACTCCAGCTAGTGACCCACATCCATAATTAAAACATACTAGCCACTTGTGGTAGCTCAAATTTGTATTCCTAGCTTCTTGTATGGAAGAGATGGGAGGAATCAAGGCTTGAAGCCAGACTGGAATAAAAATTTTTGAAACTCCATCTCAATTAATGGCTGGTTATGTCTGCTATTCGGTATGGTGATGCACAAAGAGTGGGCCATGGGATGTTCCCATCCACCCTAGTGACACGTAGAAGAATTACTGTCCAGGCTAGCTCAATCATAAGTCAAGACACACCTTTGAAAATGAATAACTATGGCAAAAAGGGGCAGGAGGCATGGCTTAAGAGGTAGGATCCCTGCCTAACAAGTATAGGCCTTGAATACAACTTCCAGATTGCCTATATGTGTGTTTCTTTCTCTTTTTAAAATATCTAAATCTAAATACAAATGCCTTTAAATTTTTAAAAATTTTTATTATAATGGTGATGTATAGTTACACAAGTTACACAAGTCAGGCAATGAGTACATTTCTTTTGGTACAATGTCACCCCTTCCCTCATGCTCTCAAAATGACATTTAAAAAAACCTAGAAAAGAATTTCATAGCAGTATACTGATCATAATTTAGAGATTAATAAAAAAATTTTCATGCTTTTTTAGGGTGAAGAAACATAATTATCACTATAAATAGTAAAAAAATATTATGTACAGAAAGCCAGTTATAAGCTCTGTATGTCTATCAAAATTGTTTCCAAACTTATTTTTTTTTTTTGCATGTTTTCCCTTACTGAGCTTGAATTCGGGGCCTGGGGACTGTTCGTAGCTTTTTTTGCTCAAGGCTAACTCTCTACCACTTGAGCCAAAGCACCACTTTGGCTTTTTGATGGGTAATTGGAGATAAACGTCTCATGGACTTTGCTGGCTGGGTTGGCTTCAAACCTAAATCCTCTGATCTCAGCCTCCTAAGTAGCAACGATTACAGGCATGAGCCAATGGTACCCAGCTGTGAGGTTAAAACAATTTGCAGGCCAAATATGTTTGCTACTTTGTTCTTTTCTTTTCCTACATGATATATACATTCATGATATTGATGAAAACAGGTAAAAAGTACAAACAAATTGAGCTCTTGGCCTTGCCCTCTGCCTCAAGTAGATCTGCAAGGATGCGGCTTCCCTCACCAGAATAAGAGGGAATACCCCCATGTCATCAGTGAACTCCAGTCTCTCCCTGCCTTCTCTGAGTGCGCTCAATGAATCAAAACTGTGCCTTTGAAATGATGTTTAAAGTGTGCATCATAAAGGAGTGCCAAGCTTAGAATCTGTAGATCCTCTATCATTTGTACCAGGTGGTAATAGCCAATAGGGTTTAAGGCAGACCCAGTCATATCTTCTGGAAGGATGGTCACACATCAGCAAGTACTCAGGGTGCTTCAGGAGGGCGGGGAGGTGGCTGGGGAGGAAGAGGCATGACCTTTGTAAAGAACAAAGGGAGAGGTGGCAAATGTGAGGTAAGAAGTCTGTTTTACATGGAAACCACTGGTTGGAGGCCTGGAGAGCCCACTGGGGTCATGGCTGTGTGGTGCTTGTTGGGATGTACATGCCGTGATGCTGTGCGAGGCTGGGCAGAGGCTGGCTGCTGGAACGGATGCACAGGCCTGGGAGATGCCTTGGAGGCTGGCCTCCAAGGGCTGGAAGTCACTGAAGCATGGTAATCCTGGGAAGTGGGAAGCAGAGTGAACAGAGAATGGTGGCCAGATGTCCCTTCTTGGTCACTATGAGATAGGAAATTAGGAAGAAAGAGGCTAAGGGCTGCACTTCTCATGACCTCATGGGAAACTGATAGGCAGCTGCACTTTTGAGGTAAGCCAGCTGCAGGAGTAGGCAATCTAGAAGCAATGGGTGCTTGTGGAGAAAAGTGGCAAAAGAATCTATCCAGAGCTGACCTTGCACCCCATTATGATGCACAAAGGCAGAAAATGTCTGCAGGGGAGTGGGTGAAGAAGGCAGGTGCTATAACACATAGGTGGACACATCGTGAGCCTCATACAGCCTGGCACAGGTGTGGTCAAAAGCCTGGACACACAGTAGACTGGAAAAACCCAACAACAACAACAGCAACAAAAATCCCCAAACCAAAACAACAAAAAATAATTAGTCATACCCTTATAATAACCCCATAAATATGAAATGTCATCTGCCTTTGGAATAGTTTATTGTGCTTTTTTGTCCTGCAATACATCTCCCTCTGCATTGGGTTCAAAACTAGTTAGTGTCTGATTTCTATTCTAGAAGAGACAAGGGTCCATCAGATGGTGACACCCATGCATATTAAACAAACACAAGGCTGTGAGTGGCAGGTGTCATGGTGAGAGATCAACCTGAAACTGCATGGAGAAATATCACGTGGAAATATCCCAGACATACCTTGAGAACCGTGTCACGAGAGCCTGAGACCTCCTGAGCAAGATGCAAACAGTGACAGAGAACTGATCACAGAAATGTCCTCTCATTTTTCTCTCCTTTCCAGACTCATACACCCCTCACATTCAATTCCAAACACAGGAGCTTGGTGACTTCAAGTTTGAAGGAGAACACATAAAGCAAAGACCTGAGGAAAATACTGAGAGACCTAGTCATGTGGAGAGAGAGCAAGATGCTCACAAAGAATGTCGTCAAGAGAAGACTAAAGGATGGGGTAGATTAGCTGATTAGATGGGAATTAGCTTCAGAACAATTCAACTAAATAAAGGAGCTCCAAAGTAAGTTTGTCAAAAGAGCTAATTCTATTTGAATGCTTCATTGAGAAAAAGCATGATAATTTTCCTCAGGTATCATGTATTTGAATTCATTCTTTCTTGTATTCCTCTGTTATCTATCAAATGCTCACTTTGTTATAGGCCCTAGATACACAGTAGGTAAAATATCCTAAAGGTTCTCAAAACCATGAATTCCAGGCAGGAAGAGATTGCCTGAATTAGAGTTGACGTATACAATCTCTTCCTCATTGTTCACCTGTAGAGAAAAGAAATTAAGAGAGATTAATGTTTATCACATGCCTATTACATACCAGCAGTTGCATTCTATAATGCATATAACATATATTTCTGTGGATACTCAAAACAACTCTAATCTAAGGACTTTTATATTGTGCGTGGCAGGGGAGGGGGGACCCTAAACTAAGGCTCTGAGGGAATGGTGATCCAAAAACCACAGGAATAAAAATGAAAGGTCCCTGGGGACCACAGGTATATGATCAACACATTTACTCAACCATGCCAATGAAACACAACTAGGAAAGATAAAACAGAAAGGCTAACATTTGCAAAGAAAACCAAACTGAGGTACCAGAGTATTTGCCAACACATTATGCAGAAGCGAACTAAACCATTATTGAAGACGTTAAAAAGACTATATTAAGAATGATACAATCCTTTCTATGAAAGGGGAAGCAAAGATATAAAACTGTAACTGCCAGGTGCATCAACCACTGTAGCTAAAGCACTGCCAAATGAGCAGTGAGAGTTATACGTGTGTCCCAGAATGTTTTTACAGAGGAAAACTCCAGGAAAAGCTATGAACTTATGAAAAAGATGAACAAGGAGGGCTGGGAAGGTGGCTCAGTGGTAGAGCGCTTGCCTTGCATGCATGAGGCCCTGGGTTCGATTCCTCAGCACCACATAAGCAAAAA
>NW_012267376.1:1807602-1877208 GCF_000151885.1 Dipodomys ordii | reverse complement strand
GCCTCTTCTATTTCCTTGAAGAATGAGGTTGGCATATTGATAGGTATCACATTGAATTTGTAGATAGCCTTGGGAAGTATTGCCATTTTCACAATGTTGATCCTTCCAATCCAGGAGCATGGGAGGTTTTGCCACTTTCTAAGTTCTGTTTTGATTTCCTTTTTCAGGTTTTTAAAGTTTTCATCATAGAGGTCCTTCACTGGTTTCCCTTATTTGCAATAACTAGTATATGTCCGAGACAAGTAGAAATGGTCAGATAAGTTGATGTTAGGTGAAATGAACCCCAAGATAGGTATTCAAATGTTTTTTCTTTCTTGTGAATGTTTCTAACGTATTTATAAGATGATTTCTTTGTTGCTTTGTATGTCCTTCCACTATGGTATAACCCCTGTTTTCACTGTATTTGATGTTGGTATAATTTGTGGAGGGGAAGGGAAAAAACAAATTGTTTAAATAGATAGGGATACAGGTGAACCCATTGCAACAATGAGATGCAATGAGATGTACAAGTCTCGTTATGTCGAAAAACGAACTTTACCTTGGTGGGGGGGGTGGAAATGGGAAGGGATGGGAAGGGGAAACAAAGGAGGAGCAACAATGCTTGCTAAGAAATGTACTCATTACCTTGCCCATGTAATTGTAACCCCTCTGTACTGTATTTTCACAATAAAAATATTTTAAATAGGGATACAGGTGGACCCATTGCAATAATGAAATGTACAAGATGCTAAGTGGAAAAACAAGCTTTACAACTTTGGCGGGGCAGGAGGTGGGGAGTGTAGTTGTGGAGATGGGAGGGCAGGAATGGTAAGGGAAAAACAAAGGAGGAGGCAACCATTGTTGGTAAGAAATGTACTCATTACCTTGCTAATGTAATTGTAACCCCTCTGTACAGTATTTTCACAATAAAAACCTTATTAAAAATAATAATATTTATTGAAATGAACTCCAAGCAATGGAAACAAGAGTTTTCTTTTCTTTGTGGCTGTTTTGGTTTTCTTTCACTTTTGTCTTGTTTGTAAGTTTGTTTTGGAGAGAGTAAGGGGTACACAGAAATGGAGGGACAAAGGGTGAACAAATGCAGCAGTGGTACTCACTAGACACTATGTTGAAAATGAGCTTTACAAATTGTGGGTTGGGGCAGGAGAAAAAAAACGGGGAGAGAGGCAAGGAAGGTATGACACTGTTCAAAAGAAATGTACACATTACCTGGCTTATATAACTATAACCCTTCTTTACATCCCTTTATGATAACAATAATAAATAAATTATATGCATATATATAATTGAAATCAAAATCTTAAAGTCTATCTGCAGTGCCCATGTCCATTATTTATGATAGCTAGAATATGAAAATGACTCATGTGTCTGTCCACAGATGAATGGGTTAAAGAAAAAAGCCATGGTCTAGTAAATACATGGGATAGAATATTATCCAGCCTTCAGAACAAGGGACTCCTACCACACACAAGGATGGACCCGATACACGTTATGCTGAGCTGTTCAAGTTTAATTCTATTAAAATAGCATCAGGAAAGTTAGTGCTTCCTGGAGGCAAACATACCTAATCCCAGCCTCTGATTATACTTTATCACACATGTGGACTTGCTTGGGTGGACGTCACCTGTCTACTTGTCAACTCTCCATTGTGGCATGTGGGTTATACAGATGTACAACAGATGATTCTCATTTTTTTATTAGAATGTATTATAAAGATACTGTTTGGAGTATTTTCTAGGTATCAGGCTCTCTGCTACGTGATTTACCTACCACTCATGTCTCAAGTCAATCTTTCTTATTCATACTGTCAAAAAGATGTGTGCCAGGTAAAGTTTACCATATGTACACATAAATACACAGAGTGTCCAGTTAAACTTGGGTTTTTATACCATTGACTTTTATTTTTTATTGTGATTAAGTGATTACATAAATTTCACAGTATTGTGGGATAGTGATACTTAGTTAAAGTCACAAACACATTCTAACTTTCATGGGGCAAATTGTCTTTATTGTGGTCTATAAAGTGTACGAGTTCTAAGAGCTCTGACAATACAGTTATTTCTTCCACATTGGGTGCTATGTACTTTTCTTTCCTTTTGCTTAGTGTCAGTTGTGTTCTCTCTTTCCCACTCATTCTCTCCTTCCCATCACTGCCATTGAGTTGCTTAGTTCGTTTTGATCACTGACCGGTGTAGCTGTAAACTTGAATTTTGGAAGAGTGACAGCTGATGTTTTATGTAAGAATGTTCCATGACATGCTTCTACTAACTATCATCTGCTGCTTTCCTGAGATCTCTGTGTCTTGTATTTTATCTGGCAACCTTGAACTCGGGGCTACAAAACACGGTTTCTCAAAACACAGCTTGTCTCTGAAACATCAGGGCTTGACCCATGCTTGTATGATTCTAAAGCGTGTGTTCAAAATTCTTTCTAGCCTCCTTCCTTCTAAAAATGAAATATCAATGGGTATCAGAGACATAGGTAGATATAAAAACTTAGTCTTTAGAAGACACTTCCTTTTTATGAGTTTCAACAGTTAAAATAATTTATATTTCCAGCCTTTAGTTCCTGATTGAATTCTGCCTGGAGGAATTTATTCCATTTTTTCCCCTCTATGTTGTCTATGAGGTCAGTATCTTCAAAGTTAATTCCAGATGTCCTTTTCTTTTCCCTTAGACTATGAAATAATATTATTTTTTTCCATTAGCCTTTGATGATTACATCAAAACCAATAGATTTTCTGAAAATGAGAGATGAGTTCAAGGGGCGTGTGGGCCCTGGCTACACTAAGGTTGCTGTGCTGGGAATGTTTTTCTGGGGGGCAAGGAGGAAGGGGGGCTGTGCAGCCTCTGGAGGGGTTCTGTGAGATCAGCTTCCTCACTGTCCCGTGTGATGAAGTCACCCCGTCCAGCTGCTGGACAGCAATCAGCCCTGCCTTCTAGATAAAATACAACAATAACAAAAAAATCTGTTGTCTTCTAAGTTTGACTTTTAAATCCTTTATTTCTAAATTTTGGTGTGATTTTACTTAATTATATGAAGGCTTCTGAAGTCTGGGTTTTTTGTTTGTTTGTTTGCTTGTTTTTTGGTATTCGACCAACCACTTTTCTCCCATTGTGCCATAGACTTAAAATGGTTATAAGGAGAAAGGAAGCGGATAACACAGGTGCTTTGCCTGGTATGTTGGCACAGTTATACTCATTAGCTGCCATTAGGTGCACACAGGAAAACAGACTTCCGACATTTTTGTCTTGTGCATGGCCTATATCCTTGCCCACAGACTTATGCTCAGGTTGCATCTCATTTCAACACCAAGCTGGCGAGCTTTTGCATTTATTTGTGTTTTTCTTAGTTGTTTTGTCCATTTCCTTTCTCTAAGAAGTAGGTTTTGAACCTCTGTTTCCTATGAAGTGTTGTGTTTGACTATACCTGAAGCCCTTTTAAGGAATAAGAACTGTATCTTTTTCTTTGGGAGTGGAAGACACTTTATTTTATTTTTACTTTTTCTAAATGATTTTTTTGATGTACAGAGGGGTTACAGTTACATAAGTCAGTTAAACAGTACATTTCTTTTTGAACAGTGTCACCCTTTCCCTTGTTCTCTCCTAGTCTTTCCCTCCTGTCCCCACCCACAAGTTGCAAAGTTTATTTTCAACACAGTGTCCAGTGAGTACCACTGCTGCATTTGCTCACCATTTGTTTCTAGATTTCTATGCCCCATGTATCCGCCCAAAGACAGATAAACAAACAAACAAGACAGAAAGAAAAGAAAACAAATTCAGCAACAAAGACAAAAATTTCTTGTTTCCATTTCCTGGAGTACATTTCGAAAAATATTATTTTATACGATCAGACCTGTATTTTTTTAAGCACTACTAAAACCATATTTGGAGTAATATGTTCCATAAATATTTAACGTATTTTTCATGATCATGTAGCAAGCAGCACATGTCACTTTCTCGGCTCATGTATGATAAAATTGAGATCACTGTCTCAATAGCTATATTCACTAGAGTCGGTCTGAGAAGTGGACAGGGTGGCTCCTGCTCCCACTGTGTCTGTCAACTGGATGAACAGCTGGATGCAAAACAATGCTGCAGAAAGAAGGGGAAGAAAAACAAAACATCGAACAAGAAAGATTTGTCCTAATTCCTTCTTCTATTTACACCAAACTCTCCATTGACTCACCCAAGTGGAAGAAGGGTGAAGAGAAAAGAATTTATTGTCTGTTCTTCCTGTGGATGCTGGAATGTTCTGAATGAGTACCACAGAAAGGACCACAGTAGAGCCTTTTGAAATCAAGGGCATCAATCTAAAGTCTGTTGCCTTGACCTGTAGTCATGTCACTTTCTCTTATGTCCACCTTCCATCTCTCCACTTACTCTCTGGTCATTTTACACCGATTTAGTATCTCAAAGGCAAGCCCCTCATCTCCCACCCTAAAGACCCATTGCCTTGGAGTCCAAACTCTGTCCTGATTCCTTCTTAATCCACACTGAAGACACAGAAATGCATCATAATCACTGGTGGACAGGAGGGCCAGGGCAGTGCCAGACTCAGATGAGAGGATGGGGCTGAAGGAGGGAGGTCATTCCTGGTTTATGTGTTGACTGGTACTTTCAGTGTATCTGCATCTTCCACGGTTCTACCTGCTGACAGCACCTGACATTGGATGAATGCTCCTTCCTCTGCTGGTTCCATCAGAGCTCCCAGGGAATTCCTTCCCCCCTCTTGGGTCTATGTGTTAGAAAGCCTCAATGATATCATACTTGGTTAAGTGATAACTATAGACAAAATCTCCAGGAATAGCTTCATACCAACCCATTCCCTGTCCTTACACAATTTTAAATGTGTTGTCATGTTTAAAATTTTAAGCATACTCCACATTCTGGTTCTTTCTTCATTTGCACATTACCTACGTGGATTTGAGAAAAACAGTGATTTTATCCTGTTCAGTCACTGTTAGGACTGATAAGATAGTAGATAGAAAAGGAAAAAAAAAACTTACAAAACTTTGAAGTATAAAAGACATGCCATTCCTCTGTGTTTATTTATTCTGTTTCTTTTCTATATATGCTCTTGAGCTGTTAATTGGGTCATAAATTGTTGTCTTGCTGAGTTTAGCAGAACTGTGAATGGTCTTCAGGATGTACTGACATGCCTGCATTTCACCCTGGCCTCTTCAACTTCTCAAGGCCATTCCTACATGTAGGGAAAAACATGGAAGGAGAGCATCAAGGTTTCCCTGACTCATTCCTGGCACTGTGCCGCTAAATGGAAAAAGCAGAAATTACTAAAAAGTTCCAGTATGTTCAATAAACACATAAAACTTTACCTTTTTCAAAGCTCAGTCTAAAGAAGTTCAGTAGGTTCTAGCACATATCTTTCAGATAACCTTGTAAAAAATCCTCAATAAATTCCATTTAAAATATTATCATTATAATTACTGTGTAAGAATGAGCTGTGTGGAAAGAGCTGTGAGCATCATGCCGTATACCCAACATAACCAAAACATGGATCTTAAACAGTGGATTCAATATTCGCCTTCCTCAAGTTCTGACTTTCAGTTACTGTCTTTCCCTCCCTGCAGACATGCTCTTTGATGAGGCCAACAGAGGCTCTCAAAACTTTTAAAGCCATGATGACTAGCTATATTAGGCTCTTGCATCTCAATGATGAGTTCTAACCCTTCTATGTAATTTCTGTTGTCCTCAGGTCTTCCTGGCTTGAACAACTTCTCAATAGGAAGTAGGCAATGTTGTTCATTCAATCTCTCTGTCGGATGAACCTTCAGCAGAGTACTTGTGAACCATGGGAGCTAAATTAGCATGATCAACTTTGGTGCTTTCATTCATTTGGGGGAGAATTTTTCCTTGATCGAAAAGTGAGAAAACAACTTCTTTCCCTGACAAGTATATTAATAAGTTACTTGAAACTGTGAGACATGAAAACCTAATCTGGAAAATACTACTTATGAAACATAGAAGCTAAGGTTATATAGAGATTAGGTGAGATCTCTCATATTCAATGATAGTGTTAAGAAGTGCTCAGCAAAATTTTTTCTTTTTTGTAGAATAAGCTGTAACATTCTCCAGGCATCTTACATGCAATTTATCACTAATTAATTGGCCGATTAGCCAATTAGTTAATTTGTATTAATTAGTTCATTAGCATTCTTTGAGAAAAATAATTAGGCTTTACACTTTTCTTCTGATGACTTTCTCTCACATTAAAAATACACAAAGAGGGGCTGGGAAGGTGGCTCAGTGGTAGAGTGCTTGCCTTGCTTGCATGAGGCCCTGGGTTAGATTCCTCAGCACCACATGAGCAAAAAAAGAAAAAAGCCAGAAGTAGCGTGGCTCAAGTGGTAGAGTGCTAGCCTTGAGCTGAAGACTTGAGGGACAGCGCCCAGGCCCAGAGTTCAGACCTGACAACCGGACCCCCCCCAAATAATACACAAAGATTATTAAAAAAGGCATAAAACACACTACTGAGTTCTTAGTTCCTTGGAAATGTGTTTTACCTGTAGCTCTTTCCAGTCTCCTTGAAAGTTTTTATGATGTGATTGACAACTCACTACCATTTAAAAAATTAATCCAGCTCATTCTGGTCTGCCTTAGCTCCAGCAAAGCTGTGCTTCCCACCCAGAACCTCTCCCTCTGCAGCCTATCCAGGAATGGAGTGTGCGCCTTGCAGCACAGGGCGTCTGCCCCCTTCTGTACCAGCCACAGCCTATGGTATTATCCTTGCTATCCATATCTTTGAATAAACCCTGTGCAATCTTCAAGATGTAGCTTTGACAGCTGTCTCTGGAACCTCCTTGAAACCCAAAGTTTGAGTCAGATATTTTATGTATGCTGTTAGTTTACAGATTTCATGAACCCTGCTCACATACTTACTCATGCATTCAATGAATAAATGAAAGCTTTCATCTAAATGGGACACAAAAGTATGGCAGCTTGGACTGAGGCAGATTGATCTAGTTGGTTCGTGAAAACTAAGACACCTAAAATGGGTAGTTATTCTAGATTATCTATGAATAGTTATAGCAATGTGAAATACACAAACACACAGGCAAGAATAATACTATTCAGCCTGAAAAAGAAAGGAATTCTGTCATTTGTAGCAACATGGATGATCGCTGACATTATGCAAAGTAAAATAAGCCATCTACAGAAAGACAAACCACAAATTATTCCAGCTGTATGTAAAAGTCACGCTCACAGAGTGAACTGAAAGTTACAGGGGTCAAGAGTGGGGGCAGTGGGGACACTCTGGTCAAAAGATGTTGTTCAGGCCGGGCACCAGTGGCTCACACCTATAATCCTAGCTACTCAGAAGGCTGAGAACTGAGGGTCAGGGTTTGAAGCCTGGGCAGGAAAACCCATGAGACTCTTATGTCCAACTAAACACCAGAAAGCTGGAAGTGGAGCTGTGGCTCAATTGGTAGAACATTAGCCTTGAGGGGAAAAAAGAGCTTAGGGACAGTGTCCAGGACCTGAGTTCAAGTCCCAGTATCAGTGTGTGTGTGTGTGTGTGTGTGTGTGTATGCGCACACACTACTGTACAGCTTGCTGACTATACTTACTAGTAATGTATTGCTCACTTGATATTTGCTAAAAGAGCAACAATGCTCAATAGGAAATGTACTCATTACCTTGCTCATGTAACTGCAACCCCTCTGTACAACATTTTTACAAAAATAAGTACAAAAAAAGAAATTTGCTAAAAGAGCAGAAGAGAAATGTTTCACCACACACACACACACACACACACACACACACACACACACACAAGCTAGTTGCAGGGCTTGGTAATTGTGTTAACTGGCTTGACTATGTACTTTCTGAAACCAGAAGCTGTCAGGTCTCAAAGGCAAAGTTTCAGGTCCTAGGTACACAGCTAGGAAGAATATACAGGAAGCATGAAAGAGCACTGAAAAGTAGACATAGGCACATACACACACACACACACACACACACACACACATGTGCAGCGACTGGGGCTACTTTTCAACACTGAGAGTGTTCTTGTGTTTAATCTACATTCACTGAGTTGGCCTCCAGTGGAGCTGACCTCACTGTGGCTTTTACCAAATAGGAAAAGATGAACCTATTTTATTTAAAGTTCGAGAATGAGTCAAGACAGGGCTGAAGCAAAGCCCTCTTGTCTTAGCAGCATAGATAGGACCCTGAAGACAAGAGTGGCAGAGAAAAGAAGGGGCCAGAGTCTGGGTTGGCTTGGATCACCATCAGAGCCCCAGCAGAAAGGGTGTGGTCATTAGCAGAACCATTCTGACTGCTCCATGGAGTGAGGGTCCACTGTGGAGGAAAACAATAGATGAATGGGAGGCTAGGAAGGTGGCTTAGTGGTAGAGTGCTTGCCTAGCATGCATGAAGCCCTGGGTTTGATTCCTCAGTACCACATACACAGAAAAAGCTGGAAACTCAAGTGGTAGCCTTGAAAAAAAGAAACTCAGGGAGTGCCCAACCAAGTTCTGAATTCAAGCTCCAGGACTGGCCAAACCCCCCCCCCCAAAAAAAAATAAAAAGAAAGGAAGGAAGGAAGGAAGGAAGAAAGAAAGAAAGAAAGAGAAAGAAAGAAAGAAAGAAAGAGAAAGAAAGAAAGAAAGGAAATAAAAGAATGAATGGAGCAAAGGAATTTACACTTTTCCCACATACATCCCATGTGTGTCTGAGTAACCATGAGGTCTCAGAGGGTACGGTCAGCCCTTCGCTATGTGAAGGTTTGGGGAACCAGTATGCCACTGGGAAAACAACATGGTGAACATGGCAGGTAAAGGATGATGCCATGATCCCTTGAGACTCTATTTGCATAAACAAGAGTTCATCACCTTCCTTCAGAAGGTGGGAAAGACAAAACAATCCTGATTGTGGGTTTTCAACCTCCACCTTTGTCTCAGGGCTGAGACTCTGCCAGATGCATGGCTTTGCTCTATTCTCTCTCACATTGTTGGTCTTCTGTAGCCAAGTGTTCTCTTCAAGTATCTTAGGGTATCATTAAAGAGCATAAAAATGGTAGAGATGAAAAATATATGTGGACACATTCTGGAATGCCCACAGTTCCAGAGTTCTGAGCCCATGGAGGGAGATGATGCAAAAGAGATGTCCCAGTGGAGAGCACAAAAGTTCTGTGCCCTGGGGGAAATTCCATTCCAAGTGATGCTGCTCTTGTGTTAGCTTCTGTCCTTAAGTACCTGGATAAAAGACTGAGACTCTGGTAGATGGCAAGCTTCCTGAAATGTCTTCATTGTTGAAAGATTTGTTCACAGGAGTCCAGAATAGTGCAAGGGACTGGTCCTGTGTGAGCTGAACTCATGAAGACCCCTGTGTGAGGGAATGATTTGCATCAGCTCCAGGGGACACCACTGAACTCTTCCAACAGCAGGACTCCACAAGCTATGCAACAGAAAGGGAGACCATTATACCACCACACCGGGCCACATGGCACACAGGGCAGATGCAGCCACCGGGATCAGGCAGCTCTGAAGATGACTGAGGTGACTCTGATCTTCTCTCCCCTGTTTCTTATTCCATGTCCATATCATCTACAGTACAGCTAACAAATGGATGTATTTATTTATTTATTTGCTTTTGTGCCAGTCCCTGAGCTGTCCCTGAGCTTTTGTGCTCAAGGCTAGCACTCTACAATGTGAGCCACAGTTCCATTTCTTCCTTTCTGTTGGTTAATCTCATGGACTTTCCTGAACCACAGTCCTCAGATCCCAATCTTCTCAGCAGCTAGGATAGCAGGCGCGAGCCACTTTACCCACATTCTTCCTCTGCTTTTACCGGCTGAGGGACAGATGCAGCCTTTGAGACAGGATTTTGCACCCTGATAAAACCAACTTTCCAACTACAGTTGTAAAGTTCATTTTCAGCATAGCGTCTTGTACATCTCATTGTTACAATGGGTCAACCAGTATCCTTATTTAAGCATTTTGTTTTTTTCCTTCCCCCTCCCCAAATTAGAAAATTGTATATACAAGATGCAGGGCACCAGAATCAAATATAGTGAAAACGAGTTATACCATGTGGGAGGAACATACAAAGAAACAAAAAAATCACACGGTACATTATAAATACATTAGAAACAATAGCAAGAAAGAAAAACCCACTTGTGTCCCTATCTTGGGGTTCATTTCGATTAACATCATCTTATATGGTCAAATGTACATAGCTTTTAACTTTTTCGGCTTGTTCTAGATATATATTAGCTATTGCAGATAAGTGAAACCATGGGTCCTATGTTTTTTGGGCCTGGTTTACTTTACTTAATATAATTTTCTCCATGTTTTCCCATTTCCTAACAAATGGGGAGATGTCATTCTTTTTCATGGAGGCATAGAATTTGATTGTGTATATATACCACATTTTCTTGATCCATTCATCTACTGAGGGGCATCTGGGTTGTTTCCATCTCTTAGCTATGGTAAATAATGCTGCAATAAACATAGTTGTGCTGGTAGCTTTAGTATGTCTTGTTTGTGATCATTTGGGTAAATGCCCAAAAGTGGGATTGCTGGGTCATAGGGCAGCTCTATGTGGAGTCTTTTGAGGAACCTCCATCCTACTTTCCAAAGTGTACAAAGTTTACAAAGTGTACAAAGTTTACACTCCCACCAACAATGCAGTAAGGTTCCCTTCTGTCCACATCCCCTCCAGCAACTGTTGTTATTAGATTATAGCTATTCTAACTAGGGTGAGGTGGAATCTCAATGTTGTTTTTATTTGCATTTCTTTTATGGCTAGAGAAGTTGAACATTTCTTCATGTGTCTATTGGCCATCCTTCTTTTCTCTTCAGAGAAGTTTCTCTTTTAAGTCTTTAGCCCACTTATTTATTGGGCAGTTGTTTGAGGCTTTGTTGTTGGGGGATTTAATTTTTTTGAGTTCTAAGTATATTTTAGATATGAGATCTTCTCCCAACTCGTGGGCTTTTTATTGATCTTGCTAGCTATGTCCTTTGCCATAGTAGTTGCCAATAGCTGGGAAGGTGGGGAAGGAAAGGATGGTAGGGGAAAAACAAAGGAGGAGGCAACAATGCTGGACAGGAAATGTACTCATTACCTTATTCATGTAACTGGAACCCCTCTGTACAGTATTTTTTTATAATAAAACATATTAAAAAAACTTTCCAAAATATCCCCAGTACATCTATGGATAAACACCAAGTTTTTTTTTTTTTTTTGTCGGTCGTGGAGCTTGAACTCTGGGCCTGGGCGCTGTCCTTCAGCTCTTCAGCTCAAGGCAAGCACTCTACCACTTGAGCTACAGCGCCACTTCCCCAAGTTTGTTTTTAACATGGAAATGTAAATATAGGACTTTTGTTGTGG
This sequence comes from Dipodomys ordii, assembly GCF_000151885.1. Classification (NCBI taxonomy): domain Eukaryota; kingdom Metazoa; phylum Chordata; class Mammalia; order Rodentia; family Heteromyidae; genus Dipodomys; species Dipodomys ordii. Next base: position 1,865,854 of record NW_012267376.1, on the reverse strand, counting down.
CTTTGGAGGAAGATGAAGTCTTCATCAAGGTTTCCCCTTTCTTCTCCTTTTCCAACAATATTTACCCCCTCCCTTTTCTGTGCCCTCCCGAATATTCTGCAGGGGCAGAATATACCTCAGGGCACAGGCTCAGGAATGCTCCCTTGCTGGAGGTGAGTACCACGTCAACGGATGGTGCATCATCCACTTCAGTGTCCCCAGTATACCTGTGGAAATGGAAGGCTTTTGTCTTTGAGAGGGTGGGGGGTACACAGAAATGGAGGGACAAAGGAAAAAAATGCAGCAGTGGTACTCACTGGACACTGTGTTGAAAATGAACAACTTGTGGGTGAGGATCGGAAGGAAAACTGGGAGAAAGCAGGGAAGGGGCAACATTGTTCAAAAAGAAATATATACTCATGACCCATTGTAACAATGAGATGTACAAGACACTATGTTGAAACGAACTTTACAGCTTTGGCAAGGGGGCGGAAGGGGAAGAAAGGGAGGGGGGGAGAAAGGGAGGGGGGGAGAAAGGGAGGAGGTGGGGAGGTGGAGAGGAAAGGGTTGGTAGGGGAAAAACAAAGGAGAAGGTAACAATTCTTGATAGAAACTGGTATCTTTACAATAAAAATGCATATTTAAACAAATAACATGAGTAAACGGATGGAAATATATAAAAAAAAGAAATGTACTCATTACCTGACTTTTGTAACTATAACCTCTCTGCACATCACAATTTTTTTTAAAGCATGGAAAAAATAAAATACACTGGGGTGTGGTTGAAGAAAAGCTATTTCCTCCTTGATACTTAAGTGTCATCAGATAATTTGTTTCTTTTGGCTATCAAATCACCAACATCTTGGTGTGTCTAATAAAAAGAATAACATTGGATCACCGGGTCATTTTGTAATGAATTTATTTCTCAATTTTATATCAATCAGAATCTTCACAATAATAATACCACCTACCAACTCAAGATTGGCTGTTGGTTAGGCACTGATGACAAGAGATAAAAATACAGGGTCCCAGATTTAAAGAAGATGGAGCAGTGGCTATGACACATTGGTACTGTGTGGAGCCATGGGATGAACCCTATGGTCACACAATAGGGCTTCTTTATCTTGTGTGGGGTTGGTTGGTCCCATGTGGATGCAGTCAGACATATTCTGAGCAGGGCCACTTGCAGGCAGAAGCACCTATCCATTGGAGTATGAGAGCAGGAACACACAAGAACAGCGGATGAGCCAGTGGTGGATGGAAGTCCAGGTGTGCAGTGAGGGCACTGGGCATGTGTTGCTAAGGATGCTCTCATGGCAATTTTCAGTTGCTTCCCCTGACCCATGGATAAGTCATGAATGTGAGTTTGCAATTGAGATTTTGTGGTAAAAGAGGATGCAATGGGGTCCAGAATAGCAGAGCAATTTGGAAATAGCAAGGCTGCAGCCTTTGCTTTTCAGTTTGCTTTGGTTTCAGTTTTCAGGTCTGTATGAACCTTAAGTGAAGGGCATTTGGAAGCTAGTGGAGAAGCAGCAGCAGCCCCGAGAGAGTCCCAGTGGGAAATGGAAGTCATTGAGAATGATTTAGTGTACCTACATAGGGCTTGGAAACAGACATAAGCACCCCATGTAACTCATGAAGAAGAGAGGTCCTTTCTCAGCAGCTACGGTGGCCATAACTCCTCACATGACTCAGTGGCACTTCCTGAGTCTCTCAGTACTGACTTAAAGCAAGAGAAGCAGGAAAGCTTGGATTCCAATTTGCAATGGTCAAAACTATCTTTTACTCAGCATTTGAGTTCATCTGCCCCTTTACTATCTGCCTAATGGGATTTGATTCTTTCCTTCTATTCCTCTTTCTTTCTTCTTTCTCTCTCTCTCTTTCTCTCTCTCTTTCTTTTTCTTTCTTTCTCTCTTCCTCATTTTCTTTTTTCCTCCTTTGTATGTTGGTACTGGGGTTTGAATATAGGAATTAATACTTGCTTGGCTGGTGATCTACCACTTGAGATGCTTTTGCTGGTCATTTTGGAGGTGGAGTTTCACTGACTTTCCTGGCTGGGTAAGCTTTGAACTGTGATCTTCCAGGTTTCAGCCCCCTGAGTAGATTAAGATTATAAGTGCGAGCCACTAACATCTGGCTTGATTTTTTTCTCTTTTAGATAGATTTAATTAGCAATGATGGAGGTAAAGACGAAAGAAACGACATCATTGGATTCACAGTTAGACTAGAAGAAGTTGGGCTTCACAGCTTCAGCATACCTCCCTTCCTTGTAGTCAGATGGTAACTGTTGTGCATATATGAGATGGGTAAAATGAACTGAATGCTGACTATCTGCCACAAACCACTCAGTGATAGAACAGAAAGAGAAAGGCAGACAGTCTACAATTTACAAACTATCTTGACCATACAAATTTTCAGAGACAGAAATGTACAGTTTGTTAGATGATAATAAAAGCTATGGAGAAAAAGGAAAAATAGATTTCTGGTGGGGATCCTGTAGCTGCTTTGCACCGGGTGGCAGAGGTGTCCTTTTCTAAGCTGACACTGAAACAGACATCTGAGAGGAAGAACTTAGCCTTTGGGGACAAATGTGATGCTGAAAACAAGAACTTCACAGAGCCTAGGGCAGGCACTTCCACAAGAGGTGCTGGGGAAGCTTACTGCTGAGAGGTGCTGCTGGATGAGGCAGAGTGGATAAGGGTGATGATCAAGGGGTGCTGCTTGGACTTGTTAGGAGGGAGGTTGGGCCCCTTAGTTCTCTTTTCTAGGAATACAGAGCAAATAATAGGCCATATGTTTCCCTCCAACCCCAAAATTCTAATGTACTTTTTTCAGTTATTGCTTATCATCTAATATCAGCATAGCTATTTAAACACACTAGAAGCTAGGAGCTGGTGGCTCACGCCTATAATCCTAGCTACTCAGGAGGCAGAGATCTGAGGATCACAGTTCCAGCCTGGGGGAAAAAGTCCCTATGAGGCTCTTCTCTCCAATTAACTACTCACAAACAAGAAGTGGCACTGTGGCTCAAGTGGTAGAGTGCTAGCCTTGAGCAAAATCACTCAGGGACAGTTCCCAGGCCCTAAATTCAAGCCCTATGACTGCAAAGAAAATAAAACCCACACTAGATTTTTCCCCCCTTGATTATCCAATATATGTTATTTTTCTAAGTCCAGTATGGGGTGTGAAAGACCAACTTTTTTTCTAGTAGGAAAGAAGGTCATGCAGCCATAAATTTTCCATGCAAATTCACCAAGGCGGATTTGACATTTAATCCTTAAAACCACAATAATCCAACTCAGTTTTATTCACTTTTTCCACGGAAACCATACAAAATTGTATACAAATACTCTTAGTCCAAATGAAAGCTCTGTGCAATAAACTCCACTTTGGGAATTCAGTACGAATCAAGCAATATTTACAAGAAAGAAAGATAAGAGAAGGAAGCTTGCTGGTTTTTGTAAAACCTCCTTGGAAATGTTTTGTTTTTCCCTTGGTATGTGGGTTCCCAATGTGGTTCAGATTTTTCCGGAACCGTTCTTTAAAATGATATGTGATTGGGAAAGGTGGGATTTCAGAAAGCCACACATGTTAACACTAACTCACCTTGACCCCGACCTTACAGGAAGAAAATAAAGTGCACTAACACTTTAGTAGAAAGGAGACTTTGGTAAGCCCCACCACCTCCAGCTCTGGCAATGGCTAGAAGCCCACCATGTTTGGGTAGTACTTGTGTGAGTAAGAGATTTCACCCCAGGTCATGGCTTCTTGGTCTTTCTCTGGAATAGAATCCTCCATCAAGACCAAGTTGGTCCTTTGGGAGAGCTAGGATGGGGTTGTACATAAAGCTGAAATCTCATGAGATCCTGAATCCATCAACTTTAGTTCACTGAGCCTACGACTCCTAGGGCCACAGGAAGCACATACATAATGCACACACACACACACACACACACACACACACACATACATACACAATCAATTCTAGGTCTTTCTACTATAAGTTTACAGCTTGCACTCAACAGATGCAGATTGACAAAGAACTCCTGCAAGCTAGACAATTGTCATGGTGGCGCTCATACCCTTCCTGGTGTGAGGCTGAGAGTGGGAGCCAGCATATGTGTTTTGATCATCTTTCTGACTGAGAAATGCCATGTTAGGCAATGTGCCCTGAGTCTGGTGTGCTTCCTTGTAAAACACACCATTTTTATGAGCTAAGTGGTGAACATCATTAAACTCAACCCATAAAATAGTCGCCAAGCAGCAAGGCCCCACAGCTAACAATAATTCAAAAACACAAAGCTGCAGATCACTTTAACATCCTGTTGATGAGGAGAATTTGGATGGGTACTCTGTAGCTTGTTTGTTTATGTAATTTTGTGGCCTCTTAGCCAGTACCCAGGGACACAATGGTATTGTATTATAGTAAGAAATGACACAGATGCCAGTGCCTTTGCCCTAATGGGTGTGAGGCCCATGTTTTGAGTCCTATCGCCTTGGCAGGTCCTTGCTGGGACAGCATTCCTGCCTCCATCTTACAGATGAAAACCCTGAAGAGTGCATTTCCAAATTCAAATGCCCTTTTTCCTTCATTTTGGTAAGGGAAGAGTCTTCCATTTGTACCATGGGATTATTCATGGAGGTAACTGAGTGGCCACACAAAGAAGTCATGGAAGAAAAATTTATCATGCACAGAAAATTTTATTACTCCATAGGGTTCCTCAACACTCTGCCAGATAGGACTCATGGAAGCACTGGAGAGTCAGAATGCAGATGGCAAGAGGAAAGTTAGACCTAGCCTTTGTGGAGTTGTAGTGGTAGGCAAAGCCTGGGGATGGTGAATAGCTCAGGAGTGGCTCTAGAGAATGACTCTGGAGGGGTTAGGGCTCTTGGAGTAGCCTCTGTTGAATGCGTTCTGACCCTGGCAATTCTAGGAAGGAGTAATGTTGGCTTGGTGGCAGAGATTCCAATGGGACATATGAGGGGTGATTTCCAGGCATAATGATTTTGGGAGAGAGGTACTGTCTTTGGTGACAGTTTATGATTAATAAAGGCCAAAAATGCATCCAGAATCTGAGTAAACGCAGAACATTGCGTTACAGGGGGAAGGGGATGTTTCCAGTTATGTGTGTGGAAGGGCAGGTGTCCACTGGTTGTGGAGAGGCTGGCACACTAGGCATTTGGACACGTGACTATGAAGTAAGAGCCAAGCTTGGCTGGAGATCAGATGGGAAGTCACCACATGTGGCATTACGCAGGGCGTACTGGCTCCAGATGCCACCATGAGAAGTCACATTTGCTCCAGGCTCCATACTTAGTCCCAGAGTGGCTCTTTCTATGGTGTCATGGTGTGCTCTGTGGTAAAGTATTGGCAAATTGGCAAGGCCACGCCTATCTTTTTTAAAAAGCTAAACAGACACTATTTAGGGGACCCAGAAAAATTTACTAATTGCAATGTCCCCTCAGATGTTCATCCCTCGATTTGGACAAGTCCAGCATATGTTGCCTTTGTGATTACGTGGGTCTAACTCTCAAGATGGAATGACTGGTGCTACTGCTGAGGAAGTATCAGCCAGAAAGGAGCCAAAAGAAAATGAGAAAGGTGTTGGTCAGTGTGTCATCCAGCCTCAGATATGGGCATTCTTGGGTGTATTTGAACCACCCTCTGATCTCACAGTGAGAATTCTTGAAAATGTAGACTCATCCTCTCCTTCTGAATATACATTCGGCCTCACTTCCTGTCTTGCTCGCTCTCATCCTCCTGTCTGCATGGATTATGTCCACTGAGGTTGTTGACCAGTTATGCCTGATGCTGTCACATAGATGCACTCTCTTCAGATGGCTTGCCCATTTTTGTCCCATTTTCCTTTGGAAATGTAGTAAATGTCAGCCTGTAACCTTGCAAACTATAAAACTTTATTTATATTTTCTTCACTCTGCAATCCCCTTCTACACAGTGGAAGCAAGTATTTTCCCACATTGTGTGATCTACCAGGAAGTTCTTTCAAAATTTAATCCTTACTCTTCATTCACATTCTCTAGATTCTTTATTCTGCCCATCAGGTTTTGTTTTGTTTTTGCTATTTAACTTTTTTCAATTTGGTGGAAAAGTACTAGATTTTGAGCTAAGGCATCATACTTCTTAGGCTGGAGCTTTACTGTTTAAGCAAAGCCTCCAGCCCAATTTTTGCTGGTCATTTTTGAGATTTGGATGAGCTAATTAATGGCTGGACGCTACCAAATTTTGCAAAACATTCAAAAGACCCTCTCCCCCCCAAATGGAGCAAATTTCAAATAGGATAAATCTCCTAAATGTAAGCAAAAGCATATCATAATCCAAATTCTAAAATCAAAGACAAAATTACCCGGAGACAGCCATCTGATTACATATTACGTCAATTCATGTGATACCAGATTATTCCTTTAAAGAGAAGAGAAGGAAAAAATGGAACAATTCCTCCCTCTCCAGAGTCCAAGCCCCAAAACTGACAAAAATAAAAACAAACCAACAAAAAAGAATCTCATGGTCTTTCCTACCCAGGCTGGCTTTGAACCATGATCCTCAGATCTCAGCCTCTTGAGTAGCTAGGATTACAGCCATGAGCCACTGGCGCCCCGCCACAATACCTTTTAAGTGCTAAAAGAGCTCTCACTACACTTCTCTACCTTGTAAAAATATTCTGCTGAAAAGTGGGAAAAGAGAAAAATCTGAGATAAAGAGAAACTTAAGGAATATATAGTACACACACATATCCTTAAAGATTTCCAACAGAGATCCAAGCACTGGTGGCTCACATCTGTAATCTTAGCTACTGAGGAGGCTGTGATCTGAGGATTGAGGTTCAGTGCCAGCCCAGGAAGGAAAGTCTATGAGAATATTATTTCAAATTAACCATCTAAAAAGCCCAAACCCAGAAGTAGATATGTTGCTCAAGTAGAGCACCAGCCTGCAGTGAAAAAGCCAAGAAAGAGCAAGAGGTCCTGAGTCCAATACCTAGTACTTGAAGGAAGGATAAAAGGAAAAAAGAAAGGGAAGTGGAGGGAAGGGAAGGAAGGAAAAGGAGGAAGGGAAGGAAGGAAAAGGAGGAAGGGAAGGAAGAAAGGAAGGAAGGAAGGAGGGAGGGAGGAAGGCAGAGAGGAAGCAAGGAAGTGAGAAAGAAAACAATATTGACTTCATCATACTGTTGGCCTCTGTTGAGGGGTTGTTTGTCTTCCTGGTTCTTGTGGGAAGAGTCATTTTCTAGTGGACTTATTTTTATCTATATTGTCACTAGGTTCCAGGTTCTATGCAACACTTTTATTCAGCAGACAATAATATCCTTTACATTTGGCACATAAAATTTGATCTATATTGTGAATTGTGGTTCTGATGGCAATGTAGTCTGCAGAGTCTCTCCTGTTTGGTTTTAGTGACATAGAGCTCCCATTCATCCAGTCAGTATTATTTGAAGGGGCACAAAGAGTTTCCCCAGGTGGAATTCCAAATATCTTTCAGGAAGTAGTGCTGTGGTGCTGACAGCAATGTGCCTTTAGAAGGGATAAAAAATCTCAGATCATTGGAACAAAACCCACGCAGCCTGGGTTCTTTATGGTGACTGTGGTCCTTTTGTTAAATGTACTGGCTCTGTTCTGATCAAGGCAGAGAACTGTCAGGGTGATGAGGGGCAAAGAGACTTCCTAGACTGCATGCTTGCTATGGGTTGGTCTCACTTGCCACCTGCACATATAAACCCTAGTGTCTTTTACCACTAACCCCAAATCTTAGCACTTCCATTGGCAACATATTTCTAGAAAAGTTTTCACCCTCTGTCTGTGGCACCAGTCTGGCTAATATGAGAAGCATGGACACAATCCATAAGAAAAATTAGCCCACTGGACTAACTTGTGTTGATATATTGGGTGTGATGACGTAAGACTCTCATCTATCTGTATTCTTCCAGTTCGACACTCTCAAGCTCGCCTCCTTACCACCTGTTGAACTTGGCCTCTGGTTGTCTTTTGAGCCATTTCTAGGGCATATAATAATACATAGCATGAAGATACAGAAAAATCTGAATCTGCACCACATTGTCTCTATTGGACATTCACATAAAAAAATTTGTATCTGCTTTATACTCTTTTGTATTTGGTCCTGTGTCTATTTCAGTTCTGTTGAGACTTTCTTTTTGACCCATAGGCTACATAGAAATGGATAATTTAATTCCTGAGGTTTGAATACTTTATTATTGCCTGGGAATTTTATTCCATTTTGGGCAGAGACCCTACCCTACCTGGTTTCAATTCTTTAAAATTCATTGTCGTTGACCTCAATGGCCAAATATAACCTACAAGGGCAGATGTGTTGTTGTAAGTCTTTCTATACAAATTGTGGAATTTAAAAATAGATTGGTATAGACACAGCACAGCAGAGAGAGAAAGAGGCAGAGGAATAAAAATTTATAAATGCAAACATATACAGAGTCATAGGCATAGATTCACAAATACATTAATTAAAGTATGGTCTGTGCAAGGGAGGATTTTAATGGCACAGCTGCTTTGAGCAACTAACCTATCATCTAATAAAAGGATTATCAGGAAGCTGGAACTGGAGGTGTTGGAGAGTGAGCAAAGAAAGAAAGAGTGGGAGAAAATAAAGTTATCATGTTCAATGGAACTAGGAAACCTGGGGGGACCGATGAAGTTGAGACAGATAGGAGAGACTGGTAAGAGGGGCAACATTGATTAAGATGTAGTTTACTCACGAACTGACATACTGGCTTGAAAGCCTTTGTATAACTGCTTAAAGATAAATAAACTAGTGCTTGTTTAACAATGGGGACATTAGAAATGTAGACTATTACAAAATGTTCCTACCATTGCTAAATGACTAAATTTATAATCAAAACTTAATTAGAAATCATTTAATAATAAAAATATTTTTAAAGAAAACAGAGAGGCATATAGTTGCATGTTTTAAGCCAGAAAAGATCTGCCCTAAAATTGCCACAAACTTCATAATAATGTAAGAAATGGTCTAAAACTCTAAAAGAGTTCTTTTTTTTAAATAAGTTTTTTGTTGTGAAAATACTATACAGAGGGGTTACAGTTACGTGAACAAGGTAATGAGTACATTTCTTGTCCAGCATTGTTGCCTCCTCCTTTGTTTTTCCCCTACCATCCCTACCCTCCCAACTCCTCAACTATACTCCCCACCTCCCCCCACCCCACCTAAATTTTAACGTTTGTTTTTCGACATAGTATCTTGTACATCTCATTGTTGCAATGGGTCAACCTGTATCCCTATTTAAACAATTTGTTTTTTTCCCTTCCCCTCCCCAAATTATACCAACATCAAATACAGTGAAAACAGGGGTTATGCTGTGGGGGAGGGATATACAAAGCAACAAAAAATTCACATGGTACTTTATAAATACATTAAAAACAATAGCAAACAAGAAGAAAACACTTGCATCCCTATTTTGGGGTTCATTTTGCTTAACATCATCTTATCTGACCTTTTCTGCTTGTCCCAGACATAAACTGGAGAACTTTTCCAAACTTGTAATTAAAAATGTTCTCCAGTGCATTATACTTAAAAATTGATTTGTTGAGTGGCAACCCCTTTATACAACTACTTGAATATAAGACAAATACAATTAAAAATTTAAAAATAGAGTACATAGAATTAAGTTTATAATTGGCACATCTAATTACCACATAATCCATAAGCTTTACCTCTAGCTAAATATACAAATGAGATAAAACTATTATCACTATAAAAAGCATTCTCAGAATCCTGGAAAGATACAATATTCAATGTACTTATGTGAAAATGGAGGTAGGCAACTTGAGGCTATGGGTGAGGTCAGGACAGATGGTGAGAGTGATGGAAGAGGGGACATAGCTCAGGACGCACTGTATTCATAAATTGACATGTTGAATTAAAACCCTTCTCTAAAACTACTTAAAGATAATTAAAAACAGAAATTATATACATAAAATAAGATGAACATCAAACGCATACAAAGATGTATTGTACACATACATGGGCATGCTACATTGAAACCTTTTGTACAACTATTGGAACATAACTTTTTAAATTGATTTAAAATGTTTTCCAAAAGAACCTGAGCAATAAATCATCTACAGAAAAAAAAAGACCAATAGGGTGAAATCAACTCCCCAGTCACTACAAAAACAAAAATTTCAGCAAATTAATGGGGCATTTGATACCTTAATTGGCAATGTATGTGTGTATGTGTGTGTGTGTACACATTTCTGCATGCATATGTGTATGTGTGTCTAGTATTCTCAATATTCAATATTTCCATGGGGGCAAGAATGGATAATTGGCCACCCTGCTGGTAAGAATAAAATGATTGCAATTTTTCTTTTTTTTCTTTTCTTTTCTTTTTTCTTTTTTTTTTGGCCAGTCCTGGGGATTGACCTCAAGGCCTGGGCACTGTCCCTGAGCTTCTTTTGCTCAAGGCTATCACTCTACCACTTGAGTCACAGCACCACTTCTGGCTTTTTCTGTGTATGTGGTACTGAGGAATCAAACCCAGGGCTTCATGCATGTTAGGGAAGCACTCTACCACTAAGCCACCTTCCCAGTCCTGATTGCCATTTTTCTAGGAACAGTTTAACCACATTTCCCCAAACTTTTGTAGCATACATTCATTTTGAGTCCCTCAATTTCTGTAAGTGGGGAAACAAACCCAGGGTTTGCAGAGCATCATGACTAGGCAGACTTACATTGGAAACAGAAAGTCTTAGTGCCTGCCTTGGCTCTCCCTCGTGGGACCAGTGAGAACTAGGTGCCTCAGTTTCCTCTAAGACATGAGGATGGTCTTTATCGTACCATCAAGTCAACGGAACATGTCTAGCCATCATCCTGAGGATTGTAACTCTCTTGACAAGGGTAAGTGGTGGCAAATGTCACAAGCATCCAGCCATGGGAAGTGGAACTGGGAGCAGAATCCAATTCAGAAGGTCTAGCAATTTGTTGCTGATTTTAGTTCATTTCATTTAATGATGTTGTGCTGTAGTTTTGAATAAAAACGACTTTTGCAAAAGTAAGCTACTTCCAAATGGTGGTAATGAAGGCATTTTGCTTTCATTTGCTCCTCCACATTCTGTGTATTTTCCCCAATAAATATACTTCACTTCTCTAAGTAAGAAATCACATCCTGGACTCCAATGTGTGTGGAACAGGGGTCTGGAGCAGACCAGGCTATGCTGAGAAAACAGAGAATAGTAAAGTGTTAAGGGAACTCACAGAAGGGGCAAAAACTAAGCCTCATCTCTAGTTCCCAGAAAACTGTGGCTTGGGTAAGCCCAACAATTTAATTTCCAGTTCTTTAAGTGTGGAGCCTTGAATGACAAAGAAAACTCAGAATCATTGTTATGCATGCGAACAAAGCTCAAACCCACCCATCATTCTCCTTTACCACTCCAACACAGTCCCTTCATCTCCTGGGTATCCAGTTTCCCAGATCAAATAGAGATACAGTCAACAAAAGTCTGTGTGTCCCTTGTCCATATCAGGATGTGGGCCAGACATTGAGCCAGAAGTAAATAGTGCTTCATTTTCTAGTCCCAAGGAGCCTGCTGTTTGGTGAAGACCCTCGGCACATGGTGAGCTTAAATAATTGTAGGATGGAGGAACACATGGCAGTAATTTGGTACCAAATTCAGTGATGCAGAGAAAGCATGGGAATCATGGGAAGCAAAAGGAGAGACACTTGGATCAGAGCACATGTGCTCTGCCTCATTGGTGCACGAGGATTGGTATTTTTAGTGTTTTTACGTGTGCACACAGAAGCACTCAGATGTAAGTGGGGGAGCCTTCTCATCCTACACCTCCACACTTCATCAGCAGTCCTTCTGGTTCTGATCCCCTTTCTTCCTGATCCAGCTGTCCTAATAACCCTGATGTGTCATTTAGGTTTTAGTCTTCCCTCTGTCCACCAGCCTGAGCAAGTCTCATCAGAGTCTTATCCTGAAATATTGTCAGATTGTCCTATTGTCTCATGTCCTCTGCCTCCCACAGCCCTAGGAATTAGGAACTGTTGTCTTTAACTCATGGACACAGGTGTACCCAGCCAGCCTCAGATTTAACCTTTGTAGCTGAAAGATAGCAACTTTCCCACAAAATTCCTGAACTTCTGTGATGCTATATCCTGTTCTCCCTGGATCTAGTCAGTTGAATGCATGTGGGTAGATACAGTGCTCCTGGGTGAAAGATTCCAGCTATCTTTTACCAGAATTCAAATTATTCTCTAAAAATACACCAAGGGAGCCAGGAGCTGGTGGCTCACACCTAAAATCCTAGCTAGTCAGGAGGCTGAGATCTGAGGATCACAGTTCAAAGCCAGCCCAGGCAGAAAAATCCATGAGACTCTTATCTCCAGTTAATCCAGAAAACTGGAAGTGGCTCTGTGGCTTAAGTGGTAGAGTGCTTGCCTTGAACTGATGAGCTCAGAGACAGTGCCCAGGCCCAGAGTTCAAGCTCCACAACTGACAGCAAAAAAAAAAAAAAAAAAAAAAGACACCAAGAGGTTGTGTTGTGATGCCAAATCATATAAAGCAGTGATATTGCTCTGTATTCCGATTAAAAAGCAGCATCCGTCCTTGGGTAGTATGATCCTGTGCATTCAGAAAAGATGAAACAATTGTTTATTAGCTGAGAATTTTAAGTATTCTCCAAGACTGAAGAAAAGCATTATTCACTAATTGGTCTTGGGAGAAACTGGTTTCCATCTGAAGTTAAAAAAAAAAAGATATCAACAGCTAATGTAAAATTACTATCAGATGGGTTAAAGACACAGATGTTTTTCAGTATAAGAACAAGAAGATAAGGTGCCTGAGAGTTAAAAAAAACAGAATGTGGACTTGCTTAAATGTGAAACAAATGAAGTTTATAGAGATTGGTATCTTTGAATGTAATTTGAGTCAAATGACCAATTTAAAATTCAATTTGTGATTAAAATGACTGAAAGAATTATTGTGTTATATTTCATTAAGTAGAAGATAAGCAATTAAAAGATTTTTTGGATTTGGTTTTATATGTGTGTGTGTCGGAGGGGAGATGGTTGTGGGGCTTGAACTCAGAACTTGGGCACTTCAGCTCAAGGCTTGTGCTCTACCACTTTGAGCCACAGCTCCACTTCTAGTTTTCTGATGCTTAATTGGATGGAGATAAGAATCTTGTGGACTTTCCTGCCTGGGCTGGCTTTGAACCGTTATCCACAGATCTTGGTCTTCTGAGTAGCTAGTACAGACATGAGCCACCAGTGCCCAGCTAAAACTATTTTTAAATGGCCATTTAGGAAGACAACTGGGAGTGGAAGGCACTAAAACTTCAATGCATGTCCTAAGGAATTCAGAAGAGTGAGGGAAGGTGTGGTTTGGGAGAGATGAAAAGGGATGACATTGGTCAAGATACATTGTATTTATAACTGGCTTTATTGAATGGCAACTCCTTTGTACAGCTACTTTAAGATGATAAGAATATACACATTTTTTAAATGGCTGTTGCAGTTAAAGGGACTATGGAAATAGAAATGCCTCCAGCTTCTTTTGGGGTCAATTTAGCAATCTGTTCCTCAATTTTAAACAACAATACTGTTTGACTCAACATTAAAATGTATATGGCTTAGCTTTTTGCATGCGTATGCATGAAATCAATGCAGATTTTGTAATCATAGTAAATTAGCAAATGCTTGCCTATCCCATACGAGAGAGGGGTGCTGGGTGGGCATCACTGTGGGTAGTTCCTCTGGAATGGACAATACTCCAGGGGAATCTGTACCTGGTTCCAGACACAGTACAAAGAATAGAAGGCAAAATGTCACCATGCATTCCCACAGCAGCTCCAAGAGAACCGGTGTCATGGGGTGAGCAATCTGCCCTCTGCGGCCTGAATGCCTGGCCTACTGCGTCCTCAATCACAGATGGCTACCTGCAAACCCTGGAACCGGCCCTTTTTCTCAAAAAACATAGAGGAGAAGTAAGATGGTGAACACTTATGGAAGAAAAAGATAAGCAGAGCTTCTGATTGACAGGAGGAGCCTAGCCTAGCAAGCACACAGCCTAGAGCACCTTGTGCTGTAGTTAATAGGTGTCTCTAGGCCAGAGCCACGTGGCTCTACGCGGCCTGCACACATCCTCTGTGCCATGGAGCCTCTCTGACTGAGGCCCCTTCTGGCGTACATCTTGGGAGTTCAGTCAGCATGATGGAATGCCCAGGGGCTGCATGCAGACTTGTGGGGGGGGGGCAGAATTGCGTGGGATGAGCCTTTGCCCTAATTGCCAGCGAAGGCTCCATTTTTCTACTCCTAGACACAGCAGGTGTGACTAAAATGGTGCTCTCTTGTTTCTGAGGCCAGCTCTACCTGGTGCCTGGTTGGGTCCTTTACAATCCTCACACTTCCTTTTCCACACTTTTGACATGATGTAGTTCATACCTTTCCACAAAGGACCTAGAGTCCTGACAAAATGCAGGAGCATTTACAAACAGACTTAGATAAGGATAAGATTCCTTTCTGGGAAGTGCATTTGTCCCTCCTTGCTTATGACCAGTTTTCTCAGAAAAAAAAATTAGAAAATAGTGTCTTTTAAGTTTCTTAATCCTTTTTCTAAGAATCTTGACGCAAACATTCCTTCATGCACCAGTTCCTTTTAAATCTATAAATGTCTCAAAGAAATCTTTGAGTTGGATCTCTGGTGACCTTGGCTCTTTGTTCAGGATTGAAACATGTCACACACTGTGACAGCAATGTTTGAGAAGTTATTCCAACATCTCACGTCACCTTGCTCCTATTTCCTTCATGAATTTTACTTAGTTCTAGCCTGGTTTCATCCCCATCACAATGGAGAAAATGTTCCTGTGCTTTTTTCTCCACCTGATTCTTTGTGTCTTTCAGTTCTACTAATGTGGTGGGAAGAATTCTTTGGCAAGGAAGGTGTTATATCTCTGAAATGTAATGGGAGCAAATGGCCTCATTAATTTCACTAACTGAAATTTAGCATTACTCTCCTTTAGAAATAAAGACAAAAGGAAAGCACAATAGAATCAGCAAGACCTGTGACTTTTTCCCAATTGGAATTGGAGATTCCCACCCAATTATGGCTATTGTAGTGTTGTGTGTTCTGTTTTATGTTTACAACCTTTGTGCTGAGAGGAAGTCCCTGTGTTCCTTCAGATTAACATGGAATCTATGGTACAAACGTTTAAAAGTCTAATTCAATAGCATGTAGAGGCTTGGGAGGGAACATTCAGGCAAAGAGCACATTAACTCACTGCTAGTGGCTCATGCCTGTAAGCTTAGCTATTTAGGAGGCTGACATGGTTGGATTGTGGTTCAAAGCCAGCCTGTGCAGAAGAGTCTATGAGACTCCTTAACTAGAATTAACCAGTAAAAAGCCAAAAGTGGAACAGTGGCTTGAGTGAAAAAGCCAAGTGAGGGCAAGATGTCCTGAGTTCAAGCTCCAGGATTGGCACACACATACAAAACCAAAATCATCTGTAGTTCCATAATCCCAGCTACTTGGGAGACAGAGGCAAGATGATCTCCTAAGTTTACTGGACATTAGTGAAATCCTACCTCAAAAAAGTCTTAATTTCTATGTGTTTTCCCAGGTGATCAACAGAAATTTAGCCATAGCTCAGATGCCTACTTCAGAGCAGCTTTCCAAATAATGTGATGTTTATGTATGCAGAAGGAAAACGGAAATATACCACCCAAATGAAGCAGCATTAACATTGTCAAGATGCTTACACTTTAGCATGTGGAATAGATTGAATGGGAGAGAGGACAGTACTTTGTGGGCTTCGACTTGAATCCACACTGTTCACTCACTGCTCACCCTAGGACTTGGAACCTGGGTCTGGGTCTGCACGTGAGCATTTTGAGCTTGTGCACTTCAGAAAGAAAGCAAGTCCGAGAAGTGGCCAAGTCACAGTGGTAGGAACCACAGATGTAGGATGTGAATAACACAGGCAATGACCTAAGGCCCACAGACTCCTTATCAATGCAGATGCCAATCACAGGACTGTAGGAGAGGCCACACAGCCTAGCCTCTACTGGGGATTCTGGGATGGGATTAAAAGTCTACTTTACTCATCTAGAATTCTTTCCTATGTGTGTTTAAAGGATTAAAAAAAGACATCACACAGCCAAAGGCACCAGAGCACCCAGGAACAGCAAGAAACAAACACATGGAAAGATAAGTTTCCTAGAAACCTGTGCCTGAGTGGCTGGAGGATGGATGCTGGCCAAAGCTTGTCAGCCTTTTTCTCTGCTGGATAGTTTATGGGAAACAATGCGATGTCACCCCAGTGCAGAGAGGTGAAAACTACGGAGGACCTTGGCCTCCTCCAGCATGTCTTCACCTTGGGTGATGGCTGCTGAGGGTTGAAGAAGAAGAAATGAGAAACAAAACGGAAGACAACCCTTGATCCTTCCCCTGCCCCCTCCCCACTCCCGTTCAATGAATCACTTTGCATTCAGTCAGCCAGACTACTCCAGATCCACTATGGCTAGATACCTGTGTTGCCTAGGACAAGAGTTCTCTTGTCCTTCAACCTGAGGTATGTCCTGTGATTTGAGACCAGCCTGGTAGTCTCTGTCCACTCTGTCATTCCCAGAGGGAACTTTTGGCCATGGGACAATCTTAGATCAGCATTGTGACATCTTCTGCAGAGCACACAGGGGAACTACCATTTTCTATGAAGAGGGTGTCTAGGGTTGAATCAGTGGATAAGGTTGATCTATGATCTGCAATGGGTTCTGAGAGGGTAAATACATCATTACTCAGTTGTCTCATGGCTTCAGCTTACATCTTTTCTTTTTGTCTTTTGGTAGTATTGGGTTTGAACTCAGGATTTGTTTGGCTGGTGCTTTACCACTTGGACCATGCACCAAGCCAGGCTTTTTGCTGGTTATTTTGGAGATAGAGTATAGTGGGCTTTGCTGCCTAAGCTGACTTCAACTGGGATCCTCTGGATCTCAGCTTCCTGAGTATGTATGATTTACAGGCATGAGCTACTGGAAACTGACTATAGCTTATTTCTTAATTTTTATTTATTTGCACTGTTTGAGATCAAACCCAGGGCATCATGAATGCTAGGCAAGTATTCTTCTGCTGAAATACACCATCACATCTCTATTGCTCCAGTTTATATGTGAAGAGGCTCCTAAAGCTGATCATTTTCTAAATGCTCTCACTTTAGTTTGTAAGAGAGAAACACCAAGGGAAACATCTAGTCTTATTATTAAGAGTGCCTAGTGCCTGATATACACTATCAAAATGTATAATGAAGGCATAATGGAATTATCCACAATGCCTTTGTGAACCTCTGACCCTCTACACCTACTCTTGGATTCAAAAAACTCATTACCTTTCCAGGTGTATACTGCCACTTGAGCCATGCCTCTACTTCTGACTCCTGCTGGTTAACTGGAGATATTTGTTGGCTTTCTGGGCTGGTCTCCAACTGTGATTTTCAGATCTCAGCCTCCTGATTGGCTATGATTATAGATATAAGTCACTGGCATCTGGCTAACTTTCTAGTATGACAAGAAAGAATAACAGGAGTCACCTGTCTGTCTGTTTCTGTCTCTCTCACACATTACATACAGACATTGAAGTGTGACTGATTTCAATATCACAATGCATGTGGACAAGGCTACTTTCCAATCAGTGGGAACCTCCTTATAGTAGGAAATGCAGTTGCTCCAAGAAGCTGATTATATGTCTATTCCAGTGACTTAGCCATGCATATATACTTCACAAAAGACCACATTGCAATTTGACTCCATTATTAATAGCCTGTATAGCTTGATGCAAGCTAATTAGTACCTCTGGGTTTCTGGAAAATCATCTCTTCAGTGGAAATTAGGGCCAGCACTTCTATGGTTCTTGGGAGGATCACATGGCACCTGTAGATCAGTGAGCTCCAAATTTTCTGGAGGACACAGGACAAGTGAGCTGCAATGGCTCAGACAATGTGTGGGTGGTCTTCATCGCCCTGCTGGCGTGGTCATTTTCAGTCATCCTCAGTCATGAGTAGCAAATAGGTTTAACTTCATATGTATCTTGGGAACTTCTTAGACTACATCCAGAGTCAATGGCAAAATGGTTCCCATTAAGGGAGCTATCTCAACAGAGGGTAGATTTTCTGCTTAGGATTGTTACAGAAAGCAAGGTTAGATATCTTCTTTGTAATTTGGAGGCTTTGATTCTATAAATCTAATGCTTGACCTCAAGAAAATTCCTGAGCAGTTTTTATTTCGGGGGTAAAGCCTCTTCCTGCTGGAATAATGTTTCTACTTATTCTTTCACTAATTGTCTCTTGGTCTTCTCTCAAGATTCAGTCTATTGTCTCCATGTTGAGGTTAAAAACAAGACTGCAGAAAATTTAGGACACTTTGAAATAAATGACTTCATATTTTCCACTGCTAAGAATGGTCATCTGCCCAAAGGGTGATACAGCAAAAGTATTGTGGAAATCTGTCAAAGAAATAGCCACAAGCTGTGTCTTCCAGCTCGGATCCAGAGTCTTAACAGTGCCTGATGATTGCATGTTTGGGTCTGCTAGTGATCAGTAAACAAGATAAAGTTCACAAACTTTAATATTTTTAAACTACTCTCTAAACATTTCCTTTATTTATAACAAGTTACCAAACTGGTCAGGGGCCAGACATTTATTATACAATCCACAGAGTTTAGAAATGTCTGTCACAGCCTCATCTGAAGCAAGAGAACTGCCCGGACTGAATTAGAGAGAAATTGTTCTCTCTGATGTTAAAGAATGCTGAATCAGGAATACTGAAGAGTGGTTTTAGAAGAATTATGGAATCTGTCAGGCCCCCAAACTTAACATCCCCCCTAAACCTTTTAATTTAGAAACATGATGAGCTTGTTTCCTGTTTCTGCTGTGTAATTCTTCATAATTGTGAATTATACATTCACACACCTCATTACGCTTTTCAAATTACACAATGGCTGTCCTTTCTTGCAAAATTAAAATCCATTTCCAAAGTCATTTCACACATCAGTAGGCATTTATTAATCTTCCTCTCTCTGAATACCACCCATAAATGAGCCATGTGAACACCACCACAACACTGCCAGTTCTAACCTTTCTCCTCATCGTTCTCATTAACATTTCTTTTGTTGTTGTTGTTGTTGGTTGTGGGGCCTGAATTCTGGGTCTGGGTGCTGTCCCTCAGCTCTTCAGCTCAAGGCTAGTGCTCTACCACTTGAGCCACAGGGCCACTTCTGGCCTTTTCTGCTGATGTGGTGCCGAGGAATCGAACCCAGAGCCTCATGCATGCAAGACAAGCACTCTACCACTGAGCTACCTTCCCAGCCCCTCAATTTCTTAATGAAAAACCTATAGGAACTGTTCTGGTTGTTTTAGAGATCTGTTGATGTTTTATTAAATTCTAATTTGTTTGAAAAAGGCCTTGGAGTTAAGAGGAGATAGCCCTTTCTTGATGCTGAGGCAAATGAGAACTTGTACTCACAATATCTTTTCACCAAAGTGTTGGCAGGAAGTCCCTTCCACCATCTCACTGAAGCAGAGAGAATTCTTCCCTGAGCCCCAGCTTTTTGGAGACCTGACACATCCTATCCGCGTCAAACATCCTTGCCAGGATGCAGAGAAGTCTGCCTACAAGCCTCCTGACACTAACCTTCACTCACACTGCTTGAAGACCCCTTTTGCTGGCTCCCTGCCTTCAATCTTAGGTCCGCAAATTCATTCCCTGCTCAGTAATTGAAGTGATTTCTACACATTGTAAATCTAATCTCTTCTCCTCCTTTGGGCTGCCTTGCCCCATAGGAACCAAATAACCATGACTGTCATCATCTTCATGAACCTGACTGTTGCCTGACCTCTGTGCAGCACAAGCTCCAGGATCATTGATTGCCTTCTCTGTTGGGTTATGACAAGAATAAGTTGAATGGACAAAGCGTGGCAATTTGGTTTGCAATTTTGATTATCAATGAACTTAAATTTATTTTTGGCACTACTGGGATTTGAATTAGAGACTCAACATTGCTAGGCAAACACTCTACCATTTGGCCATGCCTTCAGTCCTTTTTTTCTTTTTTTAATTTTTGGCTTTAATTTTGTTACATTGCTGATAGGATCCCTCGCTTTTGTCAAAGTTACAGTCTGATAGTAATCCTCCTACTCTGCCTTCCAAGTAACTGTGATTATAAGTGTGGGCCACCAAACATAGCCTATAACTTTTTATTTTTCTGTCAGTCCCAGGGCTTGAACTTAAGGCCTAGGGACTGAGCCTCTTTGTGCTGAAGGCTAGTGCTCTACCACTTGAGCCACAGTGTCACTTCCAGTTCTTTCTGAGTAGTTCTTTTTGGAGATACAAGTCTCATGGACTTTTCTGCCCAGGCTGGCTTAGAAACACAATCCTCTTATCTCAGTCTCCCAAGTAGCTAGGATTACAGATGTGAGCCACCAGTGCCCAGCCTATGTATTACTTTTAAGAACACGTGTGTAATAATCCTCAACACAACTGTAGGATTGTGAGTGGAGTAGGTCACAGGGTGGTGGAACATGAGAATGAACCTCAGGTACAGACTCTCCTCCTTCCTCGTGATGATGCTGAGGGTCAGAGTGTGTCTCCATACTCATACTGGAGTAAGGCCACCAGGATGCACCCCGAGTGGTTATTAGAGAGTTAGGGCTAGAGGCACAGGCCTGGACAGACAAAACGGAAGCCAAGGAAAGCCTTTGCAACTAAAGGTTGACACAAAATGTGGAACTTCCCAACAGACAAGCCCAAAGGAGAAAAAAAATGTGCTAAGTGTTTTTTAATGTTCAGTAGAAATGTTTTAGAATGGACTTTCTTCAATAGAAAATAGCTCTAGCAGAAGATTTTTCTAGGAAACATGATGGTGTCTAGCTTGTACTTCTGTTTTCCATGAAGGAAAATTGAGAGGATTTCATGAAGAACTGTAGAAGAGAAGAAGATGGACATTTTGGCAGAGATGGGGTAGAGCAGACAGACTATCATATGCTTACCCTAGCACTACATTGTTCTGGCTTGAACAACATTTGAGATAACCAATAAACAAAAAGCCATGAGAATCCAGAATGTGATTTCAGTCAGATGCCAACTACTCAATGCAACCCTACAACTTAGCTTAAGTAGGTTTTTTCTCTGAGAAGCAATGGAGCTAATCTATTGCTTATTGTAGTTCAACTACCCGCATGTTACTAATATGGTGCATATATATATATATATATATATGTCTACCTGTGTGTTTGCATGGAAGAGAGACAGAAAGACAGCCAAAGAGCACGCACATGCATGCTTATGGGTATATGTAACTGGTCAGAAATTATGTTGGCAACACTCCCCCAATGAGTCATCACAAATGAAGCTTAATGTCATCAATTAGATCATTTCCTCAATGCAAATTAAAATGTGCAGAAATGGCATCATCAGATTTGAGCTTGAAGAAGGAAATCAGATTTAGACCAAAGGTCTTAGTGTCTAACCTCACTGTAAGAAGAGATGCAGTTCTGAGTACCTAAAATTGAACACAGATGGAGAGACGCCATTTTGACAAGCATGTGTCTGGTGTCCGTAGGAGTCTTAATATCCAAGACAATCCTTGAGCACCCTCATGGCTGGTGGGTTCCCATTGAGAAGCTGAGAACCATTTTCTCATGGAAAGCTTTCTCTAATGTTGCACCTCCTGACTCTGTGCTGAAGCATATGCACTTTTACCTAGGAGGAGAATGAGAGACAAAGGAAACAGAGGAGATGTGAGAGGAGCTCACTTCAGGGAAAATGGCAGCACGTAGACAATCTCAGGCCTGATTCTTCTTCTTCTTCTTCTTCTTTTTTTTTTTTTTTTTGGTCAGTCATGGGGTCTGAACTCTGGGCCTGGGCGCTGTCCCTCAGCTCTTCAGCTCAAGGCTAGCGCTCTCTTGAGCCACAGCGCCACTTCCGGCTTTTTCTGCTTATGTAGTGCTTAGGAATCTAACCGAGGGTCTCATGCATGCTAGCACTCTACCACTGAGCCACCTTCCCAGCCCTCATCCCTGATTCTTAACAAGCCAAGATGGCAGTCATTTTATTGTGTATTTGTGCCAGACCTGGGCCTTGAATACCCAGGGTGCTGTTCCTAAGCTTTTGTGCTTAAAGCTAGTTCTCTACCACTTGAGACACAACTCTACTTCTGGTTTTTGGTGGTTAATTAGAGGTAAGAGTTTCATGGGCTCTCCTGCCTGGGTTTGCTTTGAGTTGTGATATTTAGATCTAAGTCTCCTGAGTTGTTAGAATTATAGGTATGAGCCACAAGTGCCTGGCATTAGTCTTTTTTAATGGAAGACTCCAAATAAGAATACTGAACCTTTCTGGAATTTTTATACCACTTCCAACTTTGCTGGAAGTTATAGCTACAATTGCCAGATTTCCATATCTATGAAAATGTAATATTAACATGATACAGTCGAGGAATGAGTTGACTTCCTGACTCTCAATAATCAATTAATTGTTTTGCTCTGCATTTCTTTTCCCATATCTTTCTTTGGAATGCTTTTATTTATTCTCCAAAATTGAATTAACAATGTATTTCTGAGACAGATTAGAGGGACCCACCTCTCCCTGGGGCTCTGGGGCAGAGGTTAAGCATTGTTAGAGTGCTGTTTAAAACAGTTAAAACATTATTGATATTAGTGATAAGCCTTTTTTTTGTAAGCACCCCTTTTAATGTTTATTTTCCCTTTAAATGTATTGAGGTGCTGGTTGCTGGGGCAAATTTGATTTCTTAATTGACAGCTGTAAGACCCTTTCCTTGTCTTGGTTGAGTGAAGGGCTGTCAGGTAGGCAGTCAGACTGCCCTGAGACCAGCTCCAGCCATTCTGAACACTCCATAGACTCCTTGAGCCACAGCTTGCTCCTCAAACACCAGCTCCTGTGCTAGTGTCCTAGAAAGCAGCTTGCACTGGACCTTTTGCCATCACAACTTTAGTGAACCCCGAAAGATACCACATTCATCTCGAACTAGGCCAGAAGAGGAGTATTTCCTGGTAGCTGGACCGAACATCTATGACTGTGAAAACACAGTCTTTCAGTTATATAAGAGATTGGCGTGCATGATGGCCAATCCTGTGTTATGATTGGCAACAACTCTACTTCATTTGCATGAAGGACTGTCATGATTGGCAGGGGACAGCTTTCTGGATAGATAAGTAGTTACTCTGCTCAATAACAGAGCTGGAAAGGTGGCCATGAGAGAGGAACCCTCAGGAGCAGTCTCAGAACCAGTTCCAGGGGCAGGAGAAGCAGGAGAACTGGAGCCTGTGGCCAATGCAGCCTTCACAAACAAGAGACAGTAGTAAATAGCCGGGCTGTGGTGGGGGTAGAGAAAGCAGGGTGTGCAGGAAAAGGCAGCTGGAGTAGAAAAAGCTTCCAGAGCCCTGCTCTGGTGACAGTAGTGACAGCAGCTAAGGTTAAAGCAACAGTGTAGCAAAAACAACAGGGATCAGGAGGGACAGCAGAAGAATGGAGAAAGTAAGAGATGGTAGAGAGTAGAGGCTGAAGAAAATCCCAAGACTGTGAATAGCCAGGAAGAGGCAATGGTCCAAGCCCTGGTCACTGAAAGAAAAGTATTGTGTTTACTACCACTACCAAGGGCTGTGTGTCTCAACATCTGAGACTTGAACGTTGTGACAATCTTGTACCACTGAGGGTTCTAGCACCCAGAGCTCATGAATGAGCTGAAACGCTAGAGGGCACCACTTGACACTGTTCCCTCTTGTCTGATACCATCACATAGAGATTACAAAACACTGCCTGGGGCCTAGGGTAACTGAAGGCTTCCTCCTCCCTGTCCATCATCTCTACACACGTAGAGCAGAAGGGCTGCAGCCAGCTGACTATCTGGCAAGACCTCAATGTCCCTTTGGAACGAGTTTCCTTTAGAGCTGTGATCACATCCCATAATTATCCTTCGGACACGCAGACTGCTAGCTAGATGGGGTGCTTTTACACTTTCTTATTTTCCCTCCTACTGTCAAACCACCCTCCCATCCCTGTGCAAGACAATGCTCAGTGAAGTTTGCAGAGATTGTAAAAGGGGAGCAATTGTCTAACATGACCCCCTTGAAAAGACATGGCTCAAAGCTCCATGAGAATAGTAAGATATGAAATATTAAGGTCTGTGTATGCTGTTTCATGTTGTAACCGCAGCTACTAAGGAGTTGAAGATAGAAGGATAACCATCAGAGGCGAATCTGAAAAGTAAGACCTAGGAGGAAAAATACAAAAGTGAAAATTCAGAATCAGAAAAATACAAGTATGCTCAAATTATAGCCATTAGAAATCTGATCAGCCTGTGAACATTGTTGGCAGTTACATTATAGCACATGTAAATGCAGATTATTATCTAGATTACTCTTACAATGATTGTTTTAATTGTATAGAATTTAGCACCCGCCCAGAAAATAAAAGATAATTACCCTAGATACAAATCTTGATGAAGTACACACAATCTGCAAAACACCTTTCCTTATAAGGTAAAACCTACAGGCTCCAAAAATGGGTATCTGGTATATCTGGGTAGCATTAATTAGCTTACTATTCATTGTGTAGTTTGTCTGTAGTTTCAAGATTACATTTGCTTTTTTTGCTTCCATAGTCTGTTTCCTATAAAGAACATAGTTAGAGGAGGTTTCATTGTTTATAGTTGAGTCTGAAAAATCTGTCAGTTAATTGATTCACATTCAATTCAAACACCGATATGATGAGATTTATAATTTCTGGTTTACTGTCTCTTTTCTACGTATCTGTCATTTTCTGTTCCTTATCTCATTTTTTCTCTTTTGCCTTATTTTCTGATACATATTAACATATAGTGTGACAATTAAATATGCTTTTTAAATTTCCTTGTTTTAAAATTATTTTTTTTTGGTGGTCATGAGGCTTGAACTCTGGGCCTGGGTGCTGTCCCTCAGCTCTTCAGCTCAAGGCTAGCGCTCTACCATTTGAGCCACAGTGCCACTTCTGGCTTTTTCTGCTTATGTGGTGCTGTGGAATCGAACTCAGGACCTCATACATGCAAAGCAAGCACTCTACCACTGAGCCACTTTGCCAGCCCTCTAGCTGGAGTTTTGAGAAGATTAATCTCACTATGCCAAAGTCTTTGTCCTTTTCCAGTTTGCTTGTTTATGTATATGTACATCTTTATTTAGTCTTCTGGACTTCTAAAACTCTCCCTTCCATGTTTTCTTTCTGTTAAGTCTTAAAAATTTTCAAGAGTCTTTAAGTAGTTATATAAAAAAAGAAAAAGAACTTCATGCTAATTTATGACTATTATACATCTTGGATTTTTTTCCTCTTATAATCCTTTTATTTTACAAAGCTATTTTCTACTTTCATTCCAAATATTGTATTGTGCCATTTTTAAGTTTTGAGTCCAATTACATTTTCTAATTTTCTAATGTTGATGTATGCTCTCTTTGTTTGGTTTATTTTGTAGATTTTGTATACATAGCATCTAACATACCTTCATCGTTTTTATCAATATTCTTTTGCTCTCTGCTTGTTTTCCACATAATAACATGGGCTGGCTTTTAACCCACTCATTTCTTTTACATTTAGCATACTCCTGCTTTATTTTTATTTTTTGGGGTCCGGTCATGGGGCCTGAACTCTGGGCCTGGGCGCTGTCCCTCAGCTCTTCAGTTCAAGGCTAGCGCTCTACCACTTGAGCCACAGTGCCACTTCCGGCTTTTTTATTTTGGCTTATGTGGTGCTGAGGAATGGAACCCAGGGCCTCATGCATGCAAGGCAAGCGCTCTACCACTGAGCCACTTTCCCAGCCCCCATACTCCTGCTTTAAATTCTGCTTTCTTCCTTCATCAATTTCTCTTCTAAGGTTGAAAGGCCTAATCTAGCCAGTGTATTTAAGTTGTACTCTAGGAGAATTCTGTTTCTACCACCCATTGTAATATGAATCCAATCATGATATAGAAATACATAGGAAATAAGCCGGGTGCTGGAAGCTCATACCTATAATCCTAACTACTCAAAAGGCTGAGATTTGAGGATAACAGATGGAAGCCAGCCCAGGCAGCAAAGTCTATGGGACTCTTATCTCTAAAAAAATACTCAGAAAAGGCCAGAAGTGGCAAGCACTGTGGCTCAAAGTGGTAGAGTTCTAGCCTTGAGCCAAAGAAGCTCAGGGACAGTGCCCAGGCCCTGAGTTTAAGCCCCAGGACTGGCACAACACACACACACACACACACACACACACACACACACACATGAAAAAAATCACAAAAATCTCTGGCTTGTGTATTCCTGTAACCATAGCAATTTGTAATGTCTTTGAACAATTTCAAATTGTGATTAGTAGATTGTTAATGAAGACTAGGAGATATATATATATATATATATGTATATATATATATGTATATATATATATATATATATATATATATATATATATCCTTTTGTTGGTTGTACAGGGTCTGGGTGCTCTCCCTGAATTGTTTTGCTGTTCTGCTACTACTTTGAACCACAGTACCGCTTCCAGTTTTCTGGTGGTTAATTGAAAATAAGAATCTCATGCAGTTTTCTGCCTGGGCTGGCTTTGAACTGTGATCCTCCCATCTCAGCCTCCTGAGAAGCTAAGATTACATGGGTGAGACACCAGTGCCTGGCCTCACATGCTCTTTCTTACATACAACGTAAGTTTTATTGAATCTAAAATTGGCAGCTTACACTGAAAACACATTTGTGGTGTTGACAGTATGTGTTTTGAAGTCTATCTTAGTGGTCCTGAAGAAGGTTAGTCACTATTACAGGAGTGGTGATTAAAAGATCATTGGCTATCCTTTTGGAAGACTGACTGACCAAAAAAAAGGGGTGTGTCCAAGTACCTATGCTATTCAAAAGCACTGGTTTTATTGATTAAAATTCTTTTATTATTTTTAAGTAGTTGTATAAAGGACTTGGCTTTTAACAAAGCAATTTATGAATACAATGAATTGTAGTCAAATTCACCCCTTTCAACATTCTCTCCCACCCCTGCCCTAATCATCCTTTCCCTTATTCTTAACTTTTTAGGACATACATTGGGTTTTTGATTACATCCTCTTCTTCATTTATCTGCCCCTTTCTCCTTGACCCCACCCCATCCCTTTTGAATACCCAAAAAGCACAAGCTTCATGGTTGATTCTAATTCATTGTGGACCTCCCAAGAGCTTCAAGTTGTCATGGTCACTGCAAAGATGACCATGCTATTAGATAAACCATATTATTATTATTATTATTATAGATAAGCCTCATACTATTAGATAAACCCAAAGGAGTGAGGCTTAAGCTTAAGTTTAGCCATAAGCCAAGAACTTAATGAAGCCCAAATAAAAGCTCTGGACACTGAGGCTTGGAGGAAGCCCACACATCTGATTTTAGGAGGAGAGGCACACAAACCCTGTGCCCTATTCTTCCCTACACCCTCATGCCTTGCACACTCAAGTCCTCCACTTCAGACCAGTGCCAGTGACTTTCACTGGGCCATGATTGATGATCTAGATTTAACTGCACTGTTTGATTCCTGGAAACTGGAATCAGCAGACAGGGCAGATCTGTACTCTTCAGAGTACATTTCTAAAGAATCCCACACGTGTCAGCAGCAAGCAACGTCTGTACAAATTTAGAAATATCAGAGGCAGAAACAGACTACTGGCTCATACCAACCTGCCAAGCATGAGGTCTTGTGGATCCTGCTGGCTAGCCATGGCTCTGCACATCTTTACTTTTCCTGTGTCCTACTCCCAGTGACTATCTGTGCTATCTGTGATGGAATGTAGACACAGTGATCTGGGAACCCCTTCTGGCTGACTACCCCCCCCCCCCGGCTCATGGAAATGTTTTCTCTATAAGTCTAAATAGACAGGAACAGAGCTCCATGGGCAATTATTTATAGCTAGTATTACTTTTAGCTTTTCTTCTCCTGTAGCTTATAAAAGAAACTTCAAATCAAGCAGATCAATGGGTGTTTTTGGTTCTTTTAATATTTTCACTCTCTCAGGTTTTCTAGCCACTACCTTACTCCTGCTACTGGCTACACATGGTGCCTCAAAATACCCTGGAACAAATTCAAGGGTTTGGCAAACCTCAAATAAGCGCTTCTTAAACCCATATTCCAAAAAGGAACAAGTTTTACCTGGCACTGCTCTAAAATGTGACACACTATTTTAGAAGTGTTACAATATCATGTATCATTTGAATTTAATTGCTCAGGCAAATGTAATACCAAGTGTCCATTGGATGCATGAGTCAGAGCAAAAGTTCTCAAATACTTTCAGTGAATCTGAAAAAAAAAAGCTAGAACTACCAGGTACCCATGACTCACATCTATAATGTTAGCTACTCAGGAGGCTGAGATTGGAGGATTGTTGTTCAAAGCCATCCTGGGCAGAAAAGGCAGTGAAATAATCTCTAATTAACTAACAAAAAGCTAAAATAGAGCTGTGGTTCAAGTGGCAGAGTGCAAGCCTTGAGCAAAAAAGCTAAGAGAAACATCCATCCTTTGAGCTCAAGCTCCAGTAGTACAAGCATTCACACACATACACATAACACACTCATAAGCCACAACCCCAACAAATCAAACTCATTTATAGATGTGTGTGTGTGTGTGTGTGAAAACACTGTTTTATTTATTTATTTATTTGTCGGTCGTGGGGCTTGAACTCTGGGCCTGGGCGCTGTACCTCAGCTCTTCAGCTCAAGGCTAGCGCTCTACCACTTGAGCCACAGCACCACTTCTGATTTTTTTTCTGCTTATGTGGTGCTGAGGAATTGAACCCAGGGCCTCATGCATGCAAGACAAGTATGCTACCACTGAACCACCTTTCCAGCCCAGAACACTCTATTTTGAAACCCAGATTCTGATTTGTCACACTGAGAAAATACTTTTTAATCAACTTTGTGAACTTGCATATTTAGAAATTTATTTGCTAGCTTTTATTTTTTGCATTCTACCTTTTCATGTTCAGACTAATTTCCATCTAATTGCACCTGATCATTGTGTCACTTCCGACTAAGAATACTGAACTTGCTCCATCCTTTCTTCAAAATGAAAATATTTAGCTTACACATATTCTTGAATGATGTTTCAGTTAAGCCACTAGCTGTTTTCTCTCAGCACATTGAAATGTTCTGTTGTCTTTTGTCATTTATTTCCACTTGAAGAAAAGTTTGCTACTATTCTCTAATAGTCACTTTGGGAGTAAAGAAGGAGGTGTTTGAGGCATTTTCCTTGGTCCTGATGTGCTGTAGTTCCGTGCAGCAATTCATGGGGGAATAGCAATGTACATACATAGGAATGTGGGCATGGATGTGTCTAACTAGGAATACAATTCTGCTGACATTTTTGTGTGTGCCACTACTGGGGCTTAAATGCAAGGCCTTTTGTGGCCATTTAGTGTTTTATTGTTATTATTTTATTCATGTAGATAATGGCATGTGTCCCTAAATGAATGGTGAAGGCTAAGTTATTCCTGACAACTTTCCTCAGTTTCAGTCTGAGGATGTCCACACTCTCTCTGGTGGCTAGTTTCTTCACTGGAAACAGAGGTGTAGGTGGATGGATGTCTTTAGCATTTCCACTATTCTACTCTACTCTTTGGCTTACGGAGCTTCTGAGAAAAGACTAATGTGATTGATAGCCTGTTCCTCTCCAGGCAGGCACCCTTCCAGGTTTGGCTTTTGTCTTTGCTTGACTGGAGCTTCAGCATGATTCACTTACCAGCTTGCTGTGTGCTGTGTGCACTTACTAGCTTGCTGCCTAGCTCTATAGTTTGCTTTGGTCAGGAATTTGGTGCAATTTACTTTTCAAAGGTTGTCAATTTCTCTTTTCCCTTCTAACATTCTTGTTCTGTAGATGGCACATCTTTTTGGAATTTTCTTGTGTGTACTGGCTACCATGTCCATTGGTTCTTGGTTTTTCAGTGTGGGAAATAGTTATTGACATGTTCAAGCTCACTAACTTTTTCCTCAGTTGTGTCTGTCCAGTGCACTAGGGTTGTGTCTGTTTCTGCCTTTTTTTTATCTCCAGCATTTGTCTTTGATTCTTTCATGGAGTTTCCATTTCTATGCCTCCTGTGACCATCTGGTTTTACTTGCTGGCTACTTTTCCAGTGGAATCCTTAGCATGTGACTCAGGGTTAGTTTACACTCCCAGACTAATGATTTTATAATTTCTTCCAGTTATGACCCTGTGTCTTTTTTATTTTGTTTTGAATTGACACATGCCAATGAGATTAATTGATGGGGTACAACATGCTGTTTAAGTACATATAATGATCGAATCAGAGTAATTAGCAGACCCATCACTTAAGGCATTTAAATTTTATTTGTGGTGAGGACATTAAAACACTCTTTTCCACCTATTTTAAATGAGCCGATACAATATTGTTAACCAGCATCAGTTCACTGGAAAATGAATGACCAGAACACATTCCTTCTGTCTTACTGTACGTTTGTACTAACAGCTCAGTCCTTCATGTGTCCTTCTTGTGATCCCTTTTGTGATCCCAGCCCTAGCAACCCTCTCTCCATCCCTCTCGTCTATGTCTTCACATTCCACATATGGGTGAGATCGTAAAATATTTTTCTCCCTGTGTCTGGCTTTTATTTCATTTAGCTTCATATCCTCCAGGCTGGGGTGTGTTGTTACAAATGACATGATTTTACTCCTTGTATGGCTAAATACTATTCCTCTGTGTATATTAAACACATTTTAAAATATTCATTCATCCATCATTGGTTATTTAGATGATTGCACATTTGGGGCTATTATGAATAGTGACAGACACAGGAAGTCAGCTGTCTGTGTACACTGATCTCATTCTCATTGGATAGACACTCAGCAGTGGGATTGCTAGATTGTATTGCACAGTGTAAGGTGCCTCTTTGTTTATTTTCATAGCACTTTTAAGTTAATTTCATAAAAGCAGGATATACATATTGTACTCAATCCACATTTACAGTAGTATTTAATATTTTTTATCTCCCTGATAATAGTCATTCTGTAGGATGAGGTAATATCTCATTATAATTTTGATTTGCATTTCCCTCATGATTAGTGATGCTGGGCATTTAAGAAGTTTTAAAAAGGAAGTGGTACTGTGGCTCAAGTGGTAGACCATTAGCCTTAAGCTGAAGAGCTGAGGGATAGTGCTCAGGCCCTGAGCTAAAGTTAAAAAAAAAGTTTAAAAAAATATACCAGCTGTTCATCTTCTTTTGCAAAATGTCTAGTATTCTGTCCATTTTTGTGTGTGTGTGTCAGTCATGGAACTTGCACTCTGGTCCTGGGTGCTGTCCCTCAGCTCTTCAGCTCAAGGCTAGTGCTCTACCACTTGTGCCACAGAGCCATTTCTGGTTTTCTGGTGGTTTATTGGAGATAAAGAGTTTCACGGCCTTTCCTGCCTGGGCTGGCTTTGAATCTAGATCCTCAGATCTCAGCCTCCTGAGTAGCTAGGATTACAGCTGTGAGCCAGCGGCACCCGGCTCTACTGTCCACTTTGAATCAGATAGTTTCTGGTGGGTTGATTTTGCTTGGCTTTATTATTGAGTTGTTTGGGTTCTTTATATATTCTGGATATGAATGCTGTGTCAGACACACAGGTTGCAGATAGTTCTTCTAGTTTATTAAATTGTTTTGCTATATTGATTGCTTCTTTTATCATATAGGCAGCATGTAGTTTGATACCATTCTATTTTTTATTTTGTTGTCTCTTGGCTGTTGGGGTTTCAACAAAGAAAAATCCTTGTCCAGACCAATATCCTGAAGGGAGCATGTAGTCCTGTGTTTTCTTCTAGTAGATTTGTTGTTTTCATTTTCTCACATTTAGGTATGTAGTCCTTTCAGTGTCAGTTTTTATATTGGTGAGCAAGAAAGATCTACCTCCTTATTTTCCCAGTTTAATTATCCAACATGCTTTATTTCCTCCATTATATTTTTGGCACATTTGTGAAAAGGTAATAAGCACAAAACTTTCTTATGGACCATCTAATGGAATTCTACTGGCATTCGTATCATTTTCATAACAGTGTCATGCATTTTGGATGATCATAGCTTTGTGACTATTTTGAGACCAAGTAATATATGCTTTCACATCTGCAGAGTTGTTTTCCTAAGGGTTATTTCAGCTATTTAATCTCCTTTGGGATTTCATATGAATTTCAGAATTGCTTTCTCCTATTTCTGTGGAGAATGTCACTTATGTTTTAATAAGAATTGCATTGGATGTCTTTGCATAGTCTGAACATTTTAATAATATCATATGGTGCATATGTACTTATGGTATTTCTATCTTTTTTGTGATTCAATCCCTTTGCTATTATGGGCCATGAACCATGATGCCCCCATCTCAAGTTATCAAGTAACAAAGATCACAGTCTTGAGTCACTGTGCCTAGCTTCCATTTGTGCTTCTTTTGAGAATTTTGAGTAATTAATTAATTGGGTTGCTTGCTCTTCTTGTGTTTAAATCTTTGGGCTCTTGGTACTGGTGAATGCCTGGCAAAGATTTTCTCCCATTCTGTAAAGTTGATCCTCTTGATTATTGTACTCGTTTCCTTTGTTGTTAAATCCTATCTGTCAATTCTTTTTCTTATTTACTGAACATATACTTTTATATTTAGATCAAGTTTTATATTTAGATCATTGATTTCTCCTTTTCTTTTATCTTTTTCCGTGCTGAAATCAGGGCCTGGGCACTGCCCCTAACCTTTGTTTTTCTCAAGACTAGAGTTCCACTATTGAGACACAGCTCTACTTCCAGCTTTTTGTCAGGGGGTGGGGGGGGAGAAGAGGAGGAAGCAGTTAATTGAAGATTAGTGTCTCACAGACTTCACTGCCAGGGCTGACTTCAAACTGTGATCCTCCTAACTCAGCCTCCTGAGTAGCTAGGATCACAGGCATGAGCCTCTGGAGTCCAGCTTCTTTGGTCAAGTTTTATTCACTTCTACAAGATGAGAGACACAGCAGTCAAAGTCTTATCTCCAATTAACCACATAAAAGATGGAAGTAGAGCTGTGGCTCAAGTGATAGACTGCTAGCCTTGAGCAAAAGAGCTCAGGGATAGTAAGTAGGCCCAGATTTCAAGCCCTATTACTGACACCAAAAAAAGAAAGAAGGCAGGAAAGAAAGGAAAGGAAGAAGGAAAGAGAAGGAGAGGAAAGGGAGGGGAGAAAACATTAGGCTTGACTACCCAAATTTAAGACCAACTGACAGACATGTGATGTGCATTGGGGGACTACACTGAAAAATCTTGGTATGATAAATCATACTGGGACACTTCACTAAGGTCAGATGAGTTGCCATAGCAATTTAGCGGCTGATCTGTGCTTAGGAGCATTAGTGGTCCCTGGATGTCTTTGAACCCTGAGTATATAGGGAAGGCTGTGTTCACGTTGACCTTGAGTATCTCAATATGTGGCAATATGAAGCTTGTCTGTAACACTGTCCATCCCTGAAGACCATTTGGGTTCAGCTTGCCCACCATTAGGGACAAACCAGGTTCAGTGGACCTAGCAGTGGGGTGTGGACTGTGGAGCTGTGGAGAGATGTGTGATGGATCTGGGGACCCTGGCCAACAAGGATATGACAGGACTCAGGGACCCATCTCACACTTACACTGGCCTGCACGGGGGCAGAGCCCAGGCCTACCCTGTGTGGCTAGCGCCACCACTGCCCTGGCAGAACAAGGTCCTCATCCTACCCTTCCCCTTTCTGTGCTAGTGCTCACAGAGCCTGTTTCAGAGTTAACGTCTCAGTTACAAATGACAGGGGAGCCTGAGGCAATGATTTGGAACAGCCTGGGCAGGATGCCATCTCTAGTTCAAGTGCACTAATAGCTCCTACACCTTGACTCTTTCTCCTGCCTTGTGCTTCTCTACATGCCAAAGCCAGCCCAGGAGGCCAGACTCCTCTCTGGTGAGATTTCTATCTGAGGAATCACAAAGATCTTTCCTTCCATCCTCTAATTTCTTCTGAAAGTGCCAACTGGAGGATGGTCACTGGAAACCACCCATAGGTGGAAGAAAGGTGTCAGCTAGTGGTTCTTTCATATTTTATCATTTCTTTTCATTTTGTTGTTTGGTTTTAATTGTGGCATCCCATAAAAAATCCTAGAGGAGTTGGGTGCTCCTAGTTCCTTGACAGTACAAAAAATGTTTGGTGCCCAAGGGCTGGAATGAGTTATGGTCTCCCAGTTTTAGTTCCTACTTTTCCATTAAGTTCCAGTGAAATCTAGGACACACATAAAGTAGACAGTACCCATGTGTAACAGGCCAGAGGCTCCTGATGAGTCAGTCAAGAGGTCATCTGTGAAGCCCAGCCTTCAGAACCCAGCTTGCACTCAGTTATTAATACTCCTTAGTCCTATTTAAGGTGGAACAGTTTCTTGGTTCTTTGTCATTTATAACATTGACATTTCTGTGGGCCAGGTGTTTTGCAAAATGTCCCTCAGTTTCGATTGCTAAGTGTTCGCCCATGACTTAATTGTGATCATTTGAGGCAAGAGCAACTGGAGTGAAGTTCTGTCTCTTCCTGAGCTACATCCGGGCCCCAGGCAGCATGGGGCCTGCTGCTGGGGGCAGGACTCCAATAGCTTTCCCCTTTGAAATGACTTTGAGACCGGAAATAAGTCCCATTTCTTACCAGATTTCCCCACCAACTGGAACTCATGGGTCATTCTCCCCGGCAGAGTCATCACTATGGTTGCTGTAAGTGATGTTTTGCCATGCTGTGTTTGCTTCCACATTTATGGGTTGACATCCTGCCCTAAAGAACTTCCTTCTTCCCATTTCCCACATACCCCCTCCCCTTTGTGTCTTGTTTTTCAGATAATGTCTTGTTTTTTTCCTAGAGCCAATCTCACACCCTGGTCCTCCTCCCTTCGCCCCCTGAGACCTGGGATTATAAGTGGGAACCAGCACATCCAGCTTGGTTTTAAGTCTTCATAACTGTTTTGTTTGGGCTAGCCTCAAACAGCAATCCTCTTTTCTTCACCTCCCAAATAGCTGGTATTACAGATATGGCTCTAATAATTCTGTTCTAAGCTTTATTTCCAAATAAATTGCTTAGTTATAGATGTTAATTTACTCCTTTATGGTGATCATCTTTGTAATACATGGCTACATGTTAAATGCTATTTAAAATTTTTATTCATGAGTAAACCATAATCTTTGCAATGAATATGTGCTAACAAAAATTAAGAATATTCATCTTCGCTTCACTGAAGTATAATTGGTAAATCAAATTTATATAGAACACAGAATGATTTTCAGAACAAAGTCACAGTTATCAGAATCTGTAAACTTATGTATTTCTTTTTAAAATATGTATTTTTATATTTGTTTTATTTATTCATTTAATTAATTAATTATTTGACTGTGGTTTGGACTCAAGGCCTTATACTTTCTAGGAAGGTGTTCTACCATATGAGCCATGTCTCTCGCTCTCTTTTGTTTGTTTGTTTGTTTGTTTTTTGTTTGGTCGTGGGGCTTGAACTCTGGGCTTGGGTACTGTCCCTCAGCTCTTCAGCTCAAGGCGAGTGCTCTACTGATTGAGCCACAGTGCCACTTCTGTTTTTTTCTAGTGGTTTATTGGAGATAAGAGTCTCACAGACTTTCCTTGCTTGGGCTGACTTTGAACCGTGATCCTCAGATCTCAGCCTCCTGAGTAGCTAGGATTACAGGTGTGAGCCACCGGTGCCCAGCTTGTTTTTTTTTTTTTACATGGATCTCTCTTTCCTCTCTCTGTCTCTTTTGTTTGGGGCTATTTTTTAAATTGTTATTATGGAGTTGATATACAGAGAGTTACAGTTACATGAATCCGGTAATGAGTAATAAGTACAATTCTTTTTGAACCATGTCTCCCCTTCCATCACTCTCTCCCTGGTTTTCCCTCCCAACCCTACCCACAGGACATCTAAATTTCCACATAGTGTTTAGTGAGTATCATTGTTGTATTTGTTCACCCTGTTCTACCTTTTATGAGCTCTTCCTTACCCTCCCAAATATAAGCAAACTGACCAACCAGACAAAAAGGAAAGAAAACAAAAACAGCAACAATGATAACTAAAAAATATGTCTTGTTTTTTTAATTTGAGCTCATTTCATAGAATATTATTTTATATGATCATCTGTACATATCTATCCCATAGCAATATAAACACAATGTAATAGCCATCAAAATCTCAACAACTTTCTACGACAAAAAACAGAAATCAATCCAGAAATTCATATAGAATAATAAAAGACTCAGAATAGCAAAAACAATCCTTAGCAGGAAGAACATTGCTGGAGGAATATCAATAGCAAACTTCAAACTTTATTACAAAGCCATAGTGATAAAAACAGCTTGGTACTGACACAAGAATCGGCCCGAGGCCAATAGAACAGAATAGATGACCCAGAAATGAACCCACAAACATATAGCCACCTAATATTTGATAAGAAAGCAAAAAACACAGGTTGGAAGAAAGACAGCCTCTTCAGCAACTGGTGCTGGCAAAATTGTCAGTCTACGTGCAGAAAACTGTATCACCTTACACCAGAATCAACTCTAAATGGATGAAAGACCTCAATGTAAGGCCAGATACTGTGGAAAATATTACAGGAAGGGGACAAGCGAACCCTAGGCCTTCTAGGTAGAAGGCAGACTTCCTAGACAAAGATCCAGAATCACAGCAAATCAAAGAAAGACTGGATAAACGGGATTGTATCAAACTGAAGAGTTTTTGGATAGGAAAGGACATAGCTAGCAAGACTAAATGTTTCTGTATTTCTAAGGTACTTTTCATTTATAAAGAAAGGAGTTAAAGAAAATCTCCATCCAACAGTTAGGCTTAAGCTATCTTTCAAATCATTAAATAAATGGAAGACAGATGCAGAAAAAGAAAAAAAGAACACACAAAAAACAAATGACCCAGGGATAAACACACTGCACTTACCTCTCCCCTCTGGGACTGTTTGGGATTTTCCCAGACAAGAGCTGACCACTTGTGAAATAGCTTGACTTTGAAGTTCAAGGACCAATGAGATCTCGGCCCAAGGTGGCATGGTTCTGGGGTGATGAAAATTGATATGGAAAGGAGAGCCTTGCCGTGGTGATTTCTGCTCTTTTTTTTTTCTTCTGTTGTGGTTTTCCGTGACTGTTCTGTACCCGGAGAATGTTCTGTGGTGAAGCCAGCCTGTGCTGCAGGAGGCTTTCCAGGCCCCGCACCCCACGAACAGCGCAGCCTAGGAGCCATGGGAAAAGATGTGTCTGGAAGTCTTTTGCAAAAGACCTCAGAGCTTCTCTGGGGAGGAAGAATTGCCAGTCAGTAGGTGGAGGGGTGGGAGCCAGTCGATTTTCCCAGTAAAGTTCAAGCCCACAAAAGTTCCCTTTAGCCCTAACACCCAGGGGCTCACTGGTCATCCCATGGGTCTTTCTAGCTTAGGTGAGTGGGGGAGAGTTCCAGCCTTCCTCCTTGTTGGGGTGCTTTCCAAAATAGTTCTGAGCCAGGAGCCAGGTGCCAGTGGCTCACGTCTGTAATCCTAGCTACTCAGGAGCCTGAGATGTGAGGATCCCAGTTAGAAGCCAGTCTGGGCAGGAAAGTCCATAAGACTCTTATCTCCCATTTCATCACAGAAAAAGCCAGAAGCAGGGTTATGGCTCAAGTGGTAGAATACTGGCCTTGAGCAAAAGGAGAGTAGTTGACAGCACCCATGTCCAGAGTTCAAGCACCAGGACTGGCCAAGAAAAAGGGTAAACTTTGCTTTTGTATACATAATGTGTTATAGAGTTTTCTGGTCTCTTGGGAAGCTGTGCAGGGCTCTAGGGCCCCTGTGGATTGTCTTAGGATTAGAGAGCATGATTCTGGTCAGGGGGAGGATGCAATGGGCAGGGGAAAGAAGGGAAGGAACTTGCATAGCTGACATGCAACTGGGCTCTGTTGTAGGCCTCAGAAAGCAAGTCTCTATCCTTCTATCCATCAGTGTCCAGAATCTTCATGAGGCATTTGAAAACGGCAGTCTTAAATACAGGAACTTAAAACTGATGCAACAACTTGTCTTTGGAGGACCAATTTGGAGGCCAGAGAGAAAAAGGGTGGGAGAGGGAGAGGGAGAAGAAGAGGGGGTGGAGAGAGGGAGAGAGAGAGATTGCTTTCAGGTAGGTTCATAACTTACTCAACTTCAGAAATAAAATCTTAAAAGCCAAAAACAATCTACCTTCTATTAGTTTTTCTCACTAAATTAATGGAGTCATAGCATCAGTGGAGATGTTTATAGCAGAGCAGGAACAAAATATTTGGTTGGAAGTAAGTAAATATTTGATCTTTTCTCTACTTGATTTGAGAAATTAGAATTGCCCATCTAATGGGCTTTTGGCAAAGATTTCAGAATATCTTTCTTTGAGGCAGGCTAAATAAGGAGATGGCTTGTTTTGCTTTCACTGCACTTGCTACAACAATGAATATATTTTCTAGACCAAATATTAGAAGTGGGAATTTGGTCTGATAGTTGGATGTAAAGGAGAAGGGGCAGTTCCTTGCTCAGGACAGCCTGGCTGGGAAGGTGTTTCCGAAGTTCCCTCCACTCTGCATCCTAGCCAGCATCTTCTGGTGACCTCAGCCCTTCTTCTGTTTCCAGGACAATTTTCATGCTATCTTAAGCCCTGGGTCTCAGGAATCTCCTTTGGAGGTCATATTCTACACTGATGGAAAGTTCATTTCCTTATTACAATTTTTTTGTTCCAGCACTATATTGTCATGCCAGTGACTGCTGAGGAGTACTTATTATAAAAATAATGCTAACTTTATTTGAATTAGATGTTAGAAATTTAGAGGCAAGAATCGATCTACTTAGATCTATCAATAAGCATCTTAGATGAACACTGCAGTTAAATAAAATTCAATGTGAGCTTGATATATACCAACTACAATATGATTATGTTTATGCCAACTACAATATGTGTCAACTACAAATGATGAGCTAAGTAATTTTTAAATCTTAAAAGACCTTAATAAAATGGTATTTGTGGTAATGATTTGATATAGACATGCTTTGCATGCTGGCTACTGCAGTTGACTAAGAGTTCTATCATTTATAATGATCATTTTGTGTATATATGTACAGAACACCAAAAGTTGCCCTATCATTAAATGTAACTAAACACAGTCCCAGTGTGGCCATCGTGCTGCACATCAGATAGTCAGAACTTGCTTATTGGACAGTTGAAAGTTGATATCTGTTACCAGCACCTTCCCATTGTTCCTCACCCACTGTTCTACTCTGCCCTTCTATGAGCCTCACATCTTTAGGTTTTGCATATAAATAAAATCATAGTGTACTGGTCTTCCAGTGTGTCTAAGGATGTCCATTTTGCTTTCATCAATAATTACCCTTACGAATGCACATAGACATCATGTTTGAGCAAATACCTGGGCATCTCATAGTCCAGTCAAGTTAGCCATCACATTACCCAAATCATGCAATAATCATCCACGTGATCCCAGAGGAAAACCCTTACCCTCTATCAGTCTGCACTTTCCAGAATCAGATGGGTGACGTTATTTGATTTAATAAGCTTCCACATATTCCTTTCCCTTATCCTCATCTCCATCTCAGCTCTATCCTCACCCGATCAGTTCTTTCCTGTCTCAGTACCCACTGTGTAGAATTCCAGGTGACATTCTCCTTGTACAGCTTCTTGGGCTGTTTGTCTCTTGCTTTCTGTAATTTAGGCATCTGGCAATATAGGTAAGATGTTGTG
Source organism: Dipodomys ordii (assembly GCF_000151885.1). NCBI lineage: Eukaryota > Metazoa > Chordata > Mammalia > Rodentia > Heteromyidae > Dipodomys > Dipodomys ordii. The sequence continues at coordinate 1,826,071 of NW_012267376.1, read as the reverse complement.
AGTTAGGATGTCAATTGAAAATCACTGACCACCTGCAACAGATGCCCTCACAAAACCTGGTGAAAGGGAAATCGTCTATTTAACTAAGCACAAAAGCAAGAGCACTTCCTCACTGGCAACAGTGGTGCCTTCTGACCTATGCCGGGGTGTTCATTCTACTCGAAGCCTGAACAGTATCTCCTGCCTTTACATGTGCAGCATGCTACAACACCCCAGATAATTGCCTGTGACCTTCTACTTCATACCTGAATCATTCATTAGAAACAGAAGTGCCTATGACTTCATGTGTCTGTTCACTACTGGAACACGTAACTGCCATTTTACCAGAAGTTCTATTTTCAGGACTGAATTGCTAAATATCCAAAGATAGCCAGATGCCAGTACATAGGCCCAACGTGCCTTAGAGACTTGCAATGGGGCAGAAACCCTTTCAAGCATGGCATATGGGAAGCAGATGAATTCAAAGCTGGGTTGTTCCTTCTCATGGTTGAGGAAGTGGTAATGCACTCAAGGATTTACCTGCCTACCTTACATACCCAGGAAGAAATTTTTCCAAGGAAGGACATATAACAGTTTGACTGAAGAACCCAGAATCCCTAGATCCTAGAGCTTGGAGAGGGGGTAGATTTTCCAAATGTTACCCATCTCTTTGACTTGCTAAGAACATGAAGCATGAATTCCATCCATCACTGAATAGGCGTAGTAATCCTAGCATATGCCCTGATAATCTGAAAAAGGCATTGTGAAGACAGGAAGTGGTTGTGTCCATGGAAACCCTCAGAGAGGAACAAGGAAGCCTGGACCATGTATCTGTAATTGGCAAACTCCAGTAGAGCCCTAGGGCACCCATTTTCCTAGTGGCAACTCTTATCCACCTCCCAGGTTTTGTTTTCGACAAGTGTTTCAAAATCTTGCAATTCTTACAGTTGTTTTGACCTTCTCAGAAGAAAATACTGGAAAAGAAATCAATGCAAAAGAATCAGGCAGAATGTGTGTTGTTGATCTTTGCCCTGTTTCATAATATTGAGTTCCTAGAGAGAGAGTTTTTTCTGACCATAAATTTTACTTGGTTTGGTGTGAATCCCAAGATCAAGGAAATTATGCTCTTGTTTTCTATACTCAATGTGTTCACAGAAGGGCCTCCCCATGTCTGTGTAAATAAAGTTGTGGTACTGTGATGGCAAAATCTGAAATTTGTGGTGTCTGAATTTTATATCAGCAATTTACCTACCAAGGTAAATTTCTGGGGTAGTTACAAAGTGAGACCTTTACTTTTGTTTTTGTTATTGGTGTCAACAGTGAGCATTTCCAGTAAGAAAAAAAAATAAAAAAACATTATCAAGTTAAAAAGGGGTACTGGGGAGGTTGACCAGTGATGAATTGGCAGTTTAAAAAAATATTTCTCTATAAGGGCTGAATAGGAAATGGCTTAAATTTTCCTGCTCATAAGGCAACTGTTACAACCACTCCACTGTGTACTTCCAACACAAAAATTGCCATGAAGGATACATTAAAAATGAGCATGGGTGTCTGAGTTAAACTTTATCCAACTGACCCTCACTCTCCACATTGAGCCCTTCTAGGAGAGCTTTCTAATATCTTCATACAGACATATTTCTCCCTTCCTCCTCTAAAGTGCCATGCATGCCAGAGTGCAGAGAACCCCTTGTTAAATCCTTTCTGCTTTAGGTATGAGAAACAGGAGACCACACTTTGCTAGAAACAAAAAAGAAATCTCTTTCTTTTGTTCATTCACGGAACCCAAAGGAGGCTTACTTTAAACAGAGTTCCTCTGTCATTTAGCATATATTATCTATGACAAGAACATAAATATTTTTTCTTGGAGATAATGAACCCCAGATTTCACTTTAGGACATAAGCACATCACTTGGAAGGAAGTTTAACTACCTTCATACAAATCAGTTATCTGCTCTTCCTTTACCAGCAATGGTGGTACAGCAAGACCAGCCCAATATTTGTTGGTGTCAGCCATTCAGGAGACTGTGTATAGAAGAACATGCCAATGCATGTATCCCATTTTAGAATGTTGAAAGCATTTTTTATATTTGTCTGTGTATCCCCACCAACTCTAGAAAGTAGATATTTCTTCCTTTATTTTGTATAGCCTTCCTTTTCACCAATGAGATCTCCAAGGTTTGTGGTAACTGCCAGGTTGTTCAAGGTGGGGCTCACAGACCAGGTTAGAAGCCAGTTCTCAAGGTGCAGAGTTGTCTCCTACTTGTGCATTGTTTTACAGCCTCTTGCAGGCGAGCACAGACACTCAGATGTGGACAACCACTGTATCATTTTAAGGACCATCAGACCCAGGATCTTGCCTGACTTCCGTGTAGGAAAGGGATTTTCCAGTTCATTTATCTCACCTAGGGGTCTCACCCACTCTTTCTGGATTGTCCCTTACTGTGTTATTTTGTTGTTCTTTTTTCTGTTTTGATACGATCTTAGGAGCTCTTCAGAGATTTGTATTTCAAAGATACCATTCTCAGGAGAAAAATAAACATCTTCACCAGACCACTGCTGATTTAATAAAGTCCAGGATAAGCCAAACTTTAGATGCTACTTGGGCCAGAGAAATGTGAGATCTAGAGGCATTTTGGTGTGGAGGGGGAACAAAAGGTAGATGGAAAGCTCTCTGTGTAGCATTGAGAGAAAGAAGAAAGAACCCACATACCTATGACTGCTCTGAGCCTGTAGAAGGTGGCCACCATCTTGGAAGCACTGACCTCTGACTCTCAGAGCTCCTCACCGGAAGTCACTCCTGAACCTATGACAATTCCCTGTGCTCCCTTCGATGGATGCCTCTTATTTGCTCTGGAAGCCAGAGGCCACCTGCCAGGTAATGCTGCCCCTACCCCAGTCAGCTGTGGACATCACAGGAGCCCCAGAAATCACGCTGCACCCTTCCCTGGCTCATCCCACTGTTCCCTTCAAGGTCTCCTCAGGAGTTGAGTGCACAATCCAGCACCCAACACCAGCCGTGCCTGCCCTACGAGTTTTCACCTATGGTCAAGTAAGTGGTTGATTGAATCTTATCCTGCTTTTCCCTGAGGCAGATGAGGAGCTTGACTCCCTTCTCTTCCTCTTAGACATTCCCTCACATACCCTGCAGAACTTACGACTCCACCTTCAATATCCATCTCCAGGTTTAGCATTCTCCCTTTCCTTGCTACCCCTAGTTCAAGCCCCAGCATCTACCTTGGCTTAGAGCACTGTGGTTAGCTTCCAGATGTCATTCCCTGCTGGTGCCATGGGGTGTGCATTCACCTTGTAGTGAAGGCTCAGACAGTATTGTTCCCTGGCCCAGAGCCTTCAAAGGTCCTCTCTCTCGCTCTCTTGCTGTCTCTCTGTCTGTCTCTCTGTCTCTGTCTCTCTCTCATCACTGACATCACTGAGGATGGCTTCTAGGGCCTTCACATGGCTGAGGCCTTTGATCATCTTCCAGTCTTCTCTGCTGTCTGTTCCTAGGTCTCAGGAGATTCCTCCCCACTGGACTTGCTGTGTTTGTGTCTTAGGGGCTCTCCTCATCAGCTCGCAGCCCACCTCTGCCTGGAATGTTCTTCGCCAGAACCTATACAGGTCCATCCTCAGCAAGTGCTTCATGGTCTTTGCAGGACGCCCTGCCCATGGGGTCCCTCTCCTGCAGCCCCGAGAGGAGGACATGGCCCTCTCCCACCCACTGCTGCTTCTCACAGTGTTCATGCCACTTGCTGCTGGGGTTTTCCACTGTCATAAACATGGCTTATTTTTTTGTATTTGGATATTGTGACATCAGGGATGTTCTCAACTCCTTTGGGACATCCAGCCTCTCCCAGGATCTGCCAATTTCCAGACAGTAGGAGCTCTGTCTGCCTGTGAGCATGTTTTCTTGTGTAGACCCACCAGTCCCATGCCCTCTCACTCCAGCTGTGGGTTTGTAACACCCTGGTCATTAACCACCCACCCTTGTCACCTGGAGCTAGGCACTAGGCAAACAGGGCCATCTCTAGATCCCATAATCCAACATGGTCAGTTCTAAGTCTTCTTTCTCCACCAACCTTTTTCCTGAAGAGACAGAGACCACCAGAAAGGATTCTGCTTTTACCACCCTCTTTGCCTCTGTGACCCTGGTGGACCTCCTCCCCGCATGGCCTTGGCACACTCCTCCCCCTATGACCCTGGTACACCCCTGACCCCTGTCACCCCGACACACCCCCTCTGCCCTGTGGCCTCGGCACATTCTCTCCACACACCCTGATGCACTCTCTCTCTCTGTGTCATTGCATGGCTGTTCTATCTTCTCTTGGAATGGGAAATCTCACCATCCATTGTCACAGGCAATGTCTCTTGAGCCATTGGCCTTGCCATGCCTAAGTAATAATGATACCTACACTTCAAGCCACATTTATTTATCATTTCTCTGTCTTTGTTCTATGCCTCCTACTTAAGGCCCATTGAAACAATACCTTTGTGTGAGTTTCATATTCATTCCTTAATACATATACAGTACATTCATTTAAAAAATATGAAAGCAAAGCCAGGTGCCAGTAGCTCATGCCTGTAATCCTAGCTACTCAGGAGGCTGAGATCTAGGATCCTGGTTGAAAGCCAGCTTGGGCAGGAAAGTTCATGAGATATTATTATTATTATTCTATTGATATTATGAAGGTTATATACAAAGAAGTTACAGTTACACATTTTGCCTCCATTATCTCAGACCACAGATTCCCACAGCTCCCCTCCAGGCCCCACCACCCAGGCCCCACCACCCTCTCTCCAGGGTTTTTGAGGCCCAAGGATGGCCCCATGGGATTGACCCCTTGTGAAGAAGTACTCACAGTCCTCCAGCAACTTTGCCTTCTCTTCAATCAAGACTGCTGGGACAAGGGTTGGAAGTGTGTAGCTCATGAGGCAGACTCCTTGTCACCAAGTAGCTTCACCAAGAGGCCATTCAGAGCACACACAGCAGGGCCTAAGAGTGATGGGCAAAGGAGGAAGCTCAAGGATTAAATGGGATACTGTCCTTCCAAGGAAATAAGGATTCCAGAAGATCTCAGGTCAGCCATCCACTCTCACCTTCCTTGTTGACCTTCTGAGAAACCACAGGGTGTCCCAAACTCTTCTCACTACCCAGGGCTCAAACTCAGCTTCCAGTAAGACATTGCTCATGGCAGAGCATGCTGGAACCTGTGGCCTGGGCACCAGATCACCTGACACCCTGCCTGAGTAAGAAAGTTTCTTGGAAGAGACCTCTCCACTCTTCCAGCCTGTGTGTTCTCTTGAAGAGCTGTCTGTCCTCTCTGTTGCCAACACAGCCTCTCAGAACAAGAATCCACTGTTCTGGCTCCACTAATGGGTCATGGCACAGCTCTCAGATCAAGGTCTTCCAACCTGGTTTCTCCAAGGAATCACACATCATCCCTCAGAGTCTTGGCTGTCCTGCTTTGGTGCCTGTCGATTGGGACTCTGGCAGGGGTCATCTGACACTGTGTATCTCTTATTTTTGTACCTCTCATGGGAGTGTGGGAAAACATACTCATTGCCTTCCTGTGCAGCATCTTGTCACGTAGTTCATCATGAAGCCATGCTTATCTCTGTTCTCACTAACACTGAGATATAGGTTGAGTTTGATGCCCAAAATAAGTGAAATCTTGGTGATTTGGAGAGTCCAAGTCACTACAATCCAAGATTGAGCAACCTTGCTTATGTTTGCCTCACCGGACAAACATTCCCACTCTGTGCAAGCTGTTTCACTAGGAGGTAGTGTCTGATGGTTAAAACACACACACGCACACACACACACAAAATAAAAAAAACAAAAAAGAAAACAAGGGTCTTGCTTAAACAGTTATGAAATGAGCCCATCTGCCGGGAGTGTGTCCTTTCCTTCCCAGAAGACTTGTTGCTTGCTTTCATGGCTTTCAGGAAAGTGGTAGAAATAAATCTTTGGTGAACTTCAGCCCAGCTCAACCCTTGAATCCCTCTCATCTGAGTTTGTTTTCTTCTATTAATGGCTCTGCCCAGTTGGCCCATCATTCTGGCTGATACCTGAGAGCCATTCTAGGACCTTTTTGTTCACTCCTTTTCAGCCTCCCACTTCCAAGATCACTTTCTAGATCTTGTCACCAGCTCTAACGGATTTACCACTGGTGTTGTTAATGCATATCTACTGCTTTCTATTCTCTGCTTTGTTGCAGGGTGGAGGGAACTGGAGTTTGAACTTGGGACTTCCTGCTTGCTTTATAGGCAATCCATTGTTAAGCCATTCCTCCAGCAGTCTTTCATACAAATTACTTTTGTGCTTCCTGCTCTGCGTGTCCATGTCTGGTATGTGGTCAGGGATCACAATATGCCCATTCTAGACTTCCTATCACAGCATGACAAGCCACCTAACCATGTCCAGCACTCATCTTTCCTTCAAGATGAAGTCCCTTAGACTTGTGTACCCATGCTGTACCATGGTTTGGAGCTGTGTTCCTCCTGATCTCATCCTTCCACATAGTTTAGGATGATAGGCGTATGTCCCTATACCAGGCTATGGGTTGGTTGTTGTGAGGGAGGATGCAGGATCCTCCCATTCTTAGCCTCCCAAGTAGCTAGGTGTGAGCCACTGGCTCCCAGAAAGCCTGGTACTTTCTGATCACTATCTGATCTCATCGTTACATTGTCTATAGAATAGTCTATAGCATGGGTTTTACTTTAGTGTAGTGTAGTGTGAATCTGACTACTACAGAGTGAATCTTATGTGATTATCTTTATTTTGGATTTTGAATTTTACATCTATGAATTGAGAATATTTTGACACTGAAAGGAATGGAAAATTTCTTGGGGCAAAGGAATGGAATAGTAAAGAAAAGAAAAAGAATAGGAAAATTTAAAGGCAAAAGTAGCCACATGCATAAAAATGTAAATGATAGATTGCTGTGACTTCCACCAAAGTTTATTAGATATGGAGATGGAGTTTACAAGAAACTACAGCTGACCTGTTTGTCTATTCTCCTCAGGAGTATTTTCAAGAAAATCAGGTGCTGTAGCTTGCTGGCTTTAACATTTTTTTCTGCCATCTCTAAGTGTTTTCTTTCTGTCTTCGCCTCATTTTCTTCTATTAGTTTATTTTTATTTTACATGCACTACAGCTTCATCTTTCTGGCACACAGTTGTGTAAGTTTGATCATTGTCAAAAGCATGTAAATACTAGCATATTCAAGACATGGAACATCTCCATCTCTTCTCAAAATTTCCCCCTGATATCAGGCACTGGTGGCTCACACCTGTAATCCTAGCTGCTCAGAAGGTTGAGATCTGAGGATCACAGTTCAAAGCCAGCCCAAGCAGAAAAGTCCCATGAGACCTTTTTTGTTTACATTTTTATTGTAAAGATACTGTACAGAGGGGTTACAGTTACATGAGTAAGGTAATGAGTACAATTTCCTATCTAGCATTGTTACCTCCTCCTTTGCTTTTTCCCTTACCATCCCTTCCTTCCCCATCTCCCCGACTACTCCCAAGTTGTAAAGTTTGTTTTCAACATAGTGTCTTGTACATCTCATTGTTGCAATGGGTCAACCTGTATCTTTATTTCAGCATTTTGTTATTTCCCTTCCCCTTCCCAAAGTAGAAAAATGTATATACAAGATGTAGAGCCCCAGAATCAAATACAGTGAAACCATGGAGGAAGTACAAACCAACTCAGATGTTCCTCAGTAGATGAATGGATGAAGAAAATGTGGTGTGTGTATGTGTATGAATTCTATGCTTCCATCAGAAAGAATGATACCACCTTATTTGTTAGGAAATGGAAAGACTTGGAAAAAATCATATTAAGTGAAGTAAGACAGGCCCAAAGAGACATAGGTTCCATGGTTTCCCTTATTTGCAATAACTAGTATATGTTTGAGACAAGCAGAAAAGGTCAAAAGCTATGTACGTATGACCAGATAAGATGATGTTAAGTGAAATGAATCCCAAGACAGGGACACAAGTGGTTTTATCTTTCTTGCTGTTGTTTTTAATGTACTATGTAATTCTTTTTTGTTTCTTTTGTATGTACTTCCATGAGACTCTCATCTCCAATTAAACATCAACAAAGCTGAAAGTGGAGCTGTGGATGGCTCAGCGGTAGAACACTAGCTTTGCATGCAAAAACTCAGGCACAGTGCCCAAGCCCTGAGTTCAAGCCTCAAGACTGGCACATATGCACAAAATTCCCTCCTGCTACCCTTCCCAATCTCTGGCCCCAGGCAGCCGCTGTATTTCCAGAGTAGAAATCTCATCACAATGCCACTGCCTCTTATTCATTGCACAATCAACATTCACTCCATTGAGAATCAGGCTAAACAGCTGATTTTTCTGATTCTACTTTGAGCCAACTATTATGTCTTCTTTCATATTTCTAAAATGACTTCTCCCCCACAATGATTTAGGAGAAGAAACAAGAAGGTATCGAATTTTATATTTAACACACCTGGTTTTGATTAGTGGTCCTTATTCTTCATTTTTGTTTGGGACTGGAGATTTTATTTACCATGGGTCAATGTCCACATTAGCAAAAAGAGTTGTGAAGATTTAGGGTAGAAAATCTAAATATAGATTGTAGGTTTCATTGGAAGGAAATGTACAGAGAAAATCATTGGATGAAATGAACATATTTTCCTGGGATGTTAATTTTTTTTCCTCTAATCTATTTCAGACTCAGTCAACACCAAAGGTTCCACTGCCAGCCCTGGTTGTGTTTATTCTCAGCTCTGACATCCAGCACTATTCGTGTTAGTGCGGTACTTTCTGAAGTTCTGTGTCCTCCCATGCCTTCCATCTACAGCTTCCCATTGGCTAGGATGAAAGTTAGTTCATTTCCCAACCTAACGACAAGCTACTCTAGCCTCCGATATTATTAGTCTTTACTTTCAAGCCATTATCACCTCTTTTCTTGACATTTTGTGATTAAGAGTTTCTTGCACTTCTTGTTGATAGTGGGAGTTGAACTCAGGGCCTCAGGCTTGCTTAGGTAAGCACTTTACCACCTGAGTTACACCTGTGGCCCCTTTTTGCTTCAGTGTATTTTTAGCGTATTATTTTAGTGTATTTCTCAAATAAGTTCTCATCATTTTTGCCCATGATCTTCCTATTTCATCTCCCACATAGCTGGGATACAGGTATGCACTACCTACTCCTGACCCCAGAAGATTTGACACCTCTTAATAATCCCTCATAGCACATAGTAAGTTCATAGTAATTTAGTTTTATGTTTTTAGCATAGATTGTTGTATATGTATTTATTTTGTTGTGTAACTATTTGAACAAAGATTAGTATATACCCTAAGAATAGGTAAGAATATACACTGAAGAGATGCTGACCAATTTGTCTATTTGAACTTAATCAACAAGGCCATTGTTATCTGTGTTGGTCTATCATTTCACATAATTCAGTGGCAAGCCTACTAAGTTCATATGACTAGTCTTAATTTATAATTAAGAATATAAAGGTGATAGATAAGGAAATATGTGTTTTGCTTCTCTCAGTTCTTTGACTCTTGAATTTATTCATCCTGAGACAATCATTTCTTTTTTTTTTGTAAGTCTGCCTTTGGATATCCTCTTGGAAACTTTATGATGGGGCTAATCAAAACTTCCATCACAATCTCTGCCCCAGAGGGGCTGGTAAGCGTTTGGATTTTCTGCAGGTCAGTGACTTACCAGGCAGTTTGGCTGTTTCATGCCTGATGTTGACATAGTTGACTCCTGAGCTCAGGGCTCTTGAGAGGCAATGAGTAGTGGAGGAAAGTTATCTTCAAAGGTACTATCATGGTTTTAGAAAGAATAACACAATAGACACACCATGTAAAGTTATGATGTGAAAATTGCCATCATTATTGGGGATAAGTACATTTGAATTGGCACACTCCTAAGAACAGCTCATTCTTGGCCCCATTTCCCTCCTGCTCTGAATTTCCACATACAATTTTGTAAGCTGGCAATGAAGCAACTGCCTGGGCATGCTCTGAAGCAGGGCTTTTTCATGACTTGTCTGAGAGGGAAGTGTTGAATAAGTGATTAGACATACCCTTACAGCTCTGAGTTCAAGGAAGAGCTTTTCAGAATCCTACTAACTGGGAATGTGCAAGATTTTTCAAGTGCTGAGAAAAGAAGCAATATGTGAGTTTTGGAGCTCTCCATTGGCTCCTTTTATTCATTTCTAGCCATCAAAAGTATCACTCCTTCAGCTATACCTGCGACCCCACATCTCCACTGCAATCCCTTCTTGCTTCTGCTGCCAGCAGTAGAGAATGGATGGGTTCTTTTCTGGTCTACAGGGCTCTGTTTATTGACACTTCACTTTCTTTTTTTTTTTTTTTGCCAGTCATGGGGCTTGAACTCTGGGCTTGAGCGCTGCCCATGCGCTCTTCAGCTCAAGGCGAGCACTCTACTACTTGAGCCACAGCACCACTTCCTGACACTTCACTTTCTATCTTGTCAAAAGACTGCTATCTGGCTCATTCTTCTCCTCCCAGCCCCCACCCACAGCATCCACCCTGAGTGGGACCCCAGTCTATCTTTGTGTTGGTTATTTTGAGGATGGAGCCTAATGGACTTTTCTTTGAACCTTGAGTAGCTCAGAACTCTTGAGTAGCCAGAGTTGCAGGTGTAAGCCAACAAAGCCCCATTTGTACTATTGCATTGGACTTACTGAGAATGAACTTTGTTGAGAATCCTCTGATCTTAATATTTAATTCTTTATGATTATGTGTTATTTCTGTTAACACACCTGAAGTAAATAAACCAGTAGAATGCACCTAGACACAGATATGCACACAAACACAGACACACAAAAACACATGGGCACAAACATATTATCTACTTGCAAAGACACTGACATCTTAACTCTTTCACGGCTACATATTCAGCTATCTGTTGCTTTATATTAGATCACTCTGGTCAGATTCCAGGTTAAGTGTTTTTTTTTTTAAGTTATGAGTAGATACCACATTAATTAGAGCTCCTGCTTTAATATATTCTTTAACATTTATCTTTTTTCTTTTTGGTGGCATGGAGCCTTACATTTATTAGAGGTCTCTATACCACTCTAAAACCTTTTGCTTTTAGGTTGTTTTTACTTTACAGATAGGGCTTTATGTTTGTTTGTTTTTTTTTCAGCATCAGCCTCAGTCTTCAAGACTTCTCCTCTGCTTCTTAGATTGCAAGTGAGTGCCACCATCATTATCCTGTTTTTAAGGTAGGACCACACTAACTTTTGCCCAGGCTGGCCTAGAACCATAATCTGCTTATCTCTGCCACCCAAGTTTCTGGGAGTTTAGGCGTGTGCCACAATGCCTCACTCTCTTAATATTTAATAATAAAAATCATGTTTAAAATTAAAATATGTGTTCACTTCTTCATTTCTGAGTCAAATCCTGACAATCGATCTTTAACTTCAGTTTAGTTCTTGAATTCAGTTTTCTAGTATAGCAGAAGTACAGGTTATCATCTTGTCCTCCTCTGCTTCCTGTGGGGGTAGGAAATCCTTTCTGCACTTCAGATCTTGCCAGATGACCTTTCACCCAAAGAGTTCTTTTCCAGTAGACAAGCCCTCTTTACTAAAAGAACAACTCGTTGCTCTTGGACTCTGGACCTCCATGTCATCCCCATGTCTTCTTAGCTGTCTTGCTCTCCCCCCTTTGGCTTTAAAGCTGTTCCACATCCAAGTAAGGGTCAATCGATCAAGCCCTCTGTGGATTCTCTGGTGAGGCCTCCCTCCGGTGATGTGTCTCTTCCCTGCCTGCCTGGCTCAGCCATGGCTTGGGTACACATATAATTTCTTCTTGTCTCGGTACAAATGCTACATGATTTCCCTGAAACACCTCCACATGGTGACAAAAGTAGCATAAACCAGGCCTAGCTTCCCTAAGAGAGAGGTAAGAACCCAAGATAACTGTGAAAATCCTAGCCACAAGACCTGTGAATCACATGTTCTGGAACCCTTAATAGCAACTTTTGCTTGCGGAATAATATGTTCATTGTTTTTCTGTTGGCTAAAATGATTCTTTCTTTAAATTCCTTCTTTTCTTCTACTTTCACTTGAAATTCCTTCTTCAGGCCTGCAGTCCACCAGGGACTCAGCAATGTCATCAACAATGCAATGTCCTCAAGGGACTGATGTTCTAATCCCCACAGCCTTTGAATATGGGTCCTACAGTGGCAGAAGAGACTTTATAGATGTAATTAAGATATGGATCTTCCGTTGGTGTATGTATGCATATGACCCTGTATATGCAGAGAGAATTCCAATGGAGAAACTCCTTTGAAAAACTAACTTATAGTTAAACCAAACAAATACCAGGAAGCTGGAATTTGTGGAGTGGGAAGTGCTGGAGAGAGGATAGGTGAATGGAGAGAGGAAGAGGGAATGAATGCAGTCATGATGGTCAACGTATACAGGGAGTGAATGCAGTCATGATGGTCAACGTATACATGTGAAAATGGAACTAGGAAAACTGAGGAGATGGGTGGGATTGGGAAAGATGGAAGAGATTTGTGAAAGGGTTGACATGGTCTACCAAGGGCAAGGCCCCTAGTTCAAACATTATCACCATCACCAAAATTAGGAAGTTTCAATTGTTGAGATGATTACATTTCAAGTCCCCAGATAAAGATCTCTGAAAGATCACTGCAGCCCAAGGAAGAAAGAGCACTGCTCATTCATTTTTCAGCTGCCTTGTTATGGTTATCTACTTTGTCCACCCCAGAAGACCTCAGGCTCGTTCCTTCTCTTCCTGGGTGTCTATACTTCCTTAAACTAAAAGCAGAAGCTTCAGAAGCAACAGATCCATGATTTGTTGTAGTTGTGCCCTCTGTGGCATTTGTAGCCAGAATGGGCCACCCCCTCTGTTCCCACACTGTCCTTACCAACTGCATTGGGAGAATTGTTTATAGATTGGAAATACCTTTAGCATAGCATTAGGACCAGGCACATTCAACTAATAGTCACTGCTTGTGAAAGAGAAAATTTATAGCCCAGTGATGGCTGGTTTGCACAGTGCTGGAGCTATCACATAGCGTGAAAAACCATGTTTGGATTAAATTCATCCAGCTGTCCAGAAACTTCTCGTCACGCACCTGTTGGGTTTTATAAGTAAAGAATCATTTGGAAGCGTGGGAAGAGATTGTCTCCATGATCCTCTTATGAGATCCAGTTTGGAGCCCTAATTCAACTCCAGGTGTTTCTTTCATGGTCCTCTGCATATGCGAAATGAACTCTTCTCCCTTTATGTCCATGCCCATGGGCTAGATTGGAACTTTTTTTCAGTGTTTTGTTTTTGCTTTCTCAATCTGGTTAGTTGATGTTAAGGTATTACAATAATAACATACCTGAAGCTCTTCCTTTAAAAAAAGCAAATGAAGCCTAAGAAAAACCGAGTGACCACTTGCCTGGTATGAAAGATGCTCACAAAATAAAGCCAGTTGTCCCTCCCCTGAGCCAATGGATTTTATACTTCAATCCTTTGTTCCCTTTGTTGGAATTCAGGAGTTTCCCACTACCCATGGAAGGGATTATGAAGAATAACCTGGGCAAGAAAAATTGTTATCTGATCTGAGGGTTGTCGCTCTAGATGACCTTGGCTTCCTTGGCTGACCAGGGAAGAGTAAGAGGGGCTGTCTGTCTGTCCTGTTTCTCTGCTGAGCCCAACATCTCCAGCTGTAGGGACTCAGAGCCACTGTGGCCAATGGGAAAAAGAAGAATTTCTGGCAGCCACATTGCTGTCTTTTCCCTAAGCCTTGCTAGTAAGCACTTTATAAGAATAGGTTTATAATTCCAGAAAGGTTGAAAACAGATGATCTCAATTTGAGAGTTTTCTCTTTCCTGCTCTTGACATCTGAAGAGATGATAACTGGGGAAAATGTAGCTGTGTTTTAGTCCTTTTCCTGGTGGTTAAGTTTGGAGTCATAATATGTGTGCATGTGGGAACATGTATACATGTGTGCATTCACACTGTGTGTGCACGTGTGCACATGTATGTGCATAGGTGTGTGCATATGTGTGGGTATGCATTTGTATGTCTATACATCCATACATGCATGTATGTGTTAGGGGATTCTATCTCATTTCATATATCCTAAGTGATTTCTTACCATATTAGCAATGGTAATAATAATAATAATAATGGCATATAAATTGAAAATCACATTTTAATGTGAGTTATGTTAAATGGCATTAATCTACCATAAAATAAATTGTTTGGAGTCAACTTTTGCAGTTGTAGAGGAAACACATTTACATTCCAGGAACTCAGGTACTGGTATAAATTACTAATGTATACATTTGATATTAAGTAAGGTAGTGGAACACTAGAAAGCACATAGTTTATTTCACTTTTCCTTTGATTTTCTTTGGGAAGATTCTTTTTGTTCTAGTTTCTTCGCTTTTTTATCTTTTCTTTCTTTCTTCTCTTTTCTTTATTGTCTTTTTTCCTTTCCTCCCTCCCTCCTTTCCTCCCTCCCTTCCTCCCTTCCTTCCTTCCCCCCTCTCTCCCTTTCTTCTTTCTTTCTTTCCTTCTTCCTTCCTTCCTTCCTTCTTTCTTTCTCTCTGTCTCTTTTATCTTTCTCTCTGTCTTTCTCTTTCTTTCTTTTTCTCTCTCTTTCTTTTTTTCTTTCATTTTTATTGTGAAAATACTGTACAGAGGGGTTACAATTACATGGGTAAGATAATGAGTACATTTCTTATCAAGCATTGTAGCCTCCTCCTTTGTTTCCCCTTCCCATTCCTTCCTATCCTCCCCCCACACACCCCCGCCCAACCTCCCGGTTCCTCCCGCCCCCTCACCAAAGTTATAAAGTTTGCTTCTGACATAACGACTTGTACATCTCATTGTTGCAATGGGTCCACCTGTATCCCTATTTAAATGATTTGTTTTTCCCCTTCCCCTCCACAAATTATACCGACATCAAATACAGTGAAAGCAGGGGTTATACTGTGGGGGAGGGACATACAAAGAAATAATCTTATAAATGCATTAGAAACAATCGCATGAAAGAAAAAAATTTGAATAAATATCTTAGGGTTCATTTCCCTAACATCACCTTATCTGACCTTTTCTGCTTGACTCAGACATATACTAGATATTGCAAATAAGGGAAACCATGGGACCTATGTTTCTTTGGGCCTGGCTTACCTCACTTAATATAATTTTTTCCAAGTTTTTCCACTTCCTAACAAATGGGGTGATGTCATTCGCTCTGATGGAGGCATAGAATTCCATTGTGTATGTATACCACATTTTCTTGATCTATTCATCTACTGAGGGGCATCTGGGTTGGTTCCATATCTTAGCTATAGTAAATAGTGCTGCAATAAACATAGTCGTGCTGGTAGCTTTAGTGTGGTCTTGTTTGTATACATTTGGGTAAATGCTCAAAAGTGGGATTGCTGGGTCATAGGAGAGCTCTATGTGGAGTCTTTTGAGGAACCTCCATACTACTTTCCAAAGTGGTTGAACAAGTTTACACTCCCACCAACAATGCAGTAAGGTTCCCTTCTGTCCACATCCCCTCCAGCATCTGTTGTTTTTAGAGTTCTTGATTTTAGCCATTCTAACTGGAGTGAGGTGATATCTCAATGTTGTTTTGATTTGCATTTCTTTTATGGCTAGGGAGGTTGAGCATTTCTTCATGTGTCTATTGGCCATCCTTCTTTCTTCTTCAGAGAAGTTTCTCTTTAAGTCTTTAGCCCACTTATTTATTGGGCAGTTGTTTCTTTGAAGATTTGTTGTTGGGGGATTTAATTTTTTGAGTTCCAAGTATATTTTAGATATGAGACCCTTGTCCGTTGTATGGCTAGTGAAGATCTTCTCCCAATTCGTGGGCTTTCTATTGATCTTGCTAGGTATGTCCTTTGCCATGCAGAAGCTCTGTAACTTCATGCAATCCCATTTGTCCAACCTTTCTTTGCTTTGTTGTGTTTCTGGGTCTCTCTTTCTTTCTTTCTCTCTTTCTTTCTTTCTCTCTTTCTTTCTCTCTTCCTTCCTTCCTTCCTTTCTTTCTTTCTTTCTTTCTTTCTTTCTTTCTTTCTTTCTTTCTTTCTTGCTTGCTTGCTTGCTTGCTTGCTTGCTTGCTTGCTTGCTTCCATACTATCTTGTAGTTTGAACTCAGGACCTGGACACTGTCCCTGAGCTTTTGTGCTCAAGGTGAGTGCCTACCATTTGGGCTACAGTTCTTCTTCCAGATCTTTTGGTGGTTAATTGGAGATAGAGTCTCATAAACTTTCCTACCCAAAAAGTCTGGAGGAAGATGGCAGAGGAGAAGCTGGATGTTGAACAAGCTCTTGCATAGAAAGCAGCTTTAGTGTTTCAATGAACAGTCCTAGGCCAGAGAATCACACCAAGTGTGCCATCACAGTACAGAGAGTTTGGCCAGAGAGGAAAAAATCCAGGCAACTTGGTAAAAGAGAAGATCTGAGCACTTGCCAATGCATCTGCTGCCGTGGCTGCCATATCAACAGAGAGAGCCCAGGACAAAGATACCAGATGCAGTGTACTAGCAGACTCTATTCACCACCAGCAAGAACTGACAAGGAGCAGAAATCTTCCTCCTGCTGACCACAGGTCATGGACGGCCCAGAAACTAAGAGGCTGATATAAGTAACCCCAAGACATCTTCACCCCTCATGGAGCAGCACTGGGAAGGTAGAACCTCCCCCACCTCTAGAGAAGAACTCCATCTTTGATACAAAGGCCAAGCAGCTAGCTCCAACTCAGGCCTTGGAAGAAAATGATAGGAGTCATTCATTGGGTCACAGGACCCTGACCTGACCTGCCTTTCCTAGGCAGAGAAAGCTCTGCCCAGGGAGGAGTGACTATCTTCACTGGGTAAACAGAGCCAGAGGCTGCCCCTCCCCACTGCAGCCTAGGCAGCATGGCAAGTGGCAGGAGGGGTAAAAGAAACTCAGTAAACATAAATCCTGAGAATGGCTCCAGGCTGGGTTCTGTGACTGTCTCAGGAGCTAGCCCCTCAGGGAAAAGCTACTGATTGAGGATAGGCCTTAACCCTACCCAGAACCTAGCCTAATCACAGCAACTCCAAACTAGAGGAAATAGCCATGTCCCTCAAAGAAGATCTCCCTCCCACTGAACCAGCCTGGGAGGAGGATCACAAAGTCCTGAGTAAGGCAGGATTTTTTCTGCCTGCTCAAATAAACTGACTTAAGAAACCAATCAAGCCACAGGAAAACCAAACACCATAAGCAAACCAGAGATTCCACCAAGAAACTGGTTACAGACACAGGGGAGATACAAGATCTCCCCACCTCCTCTCCAAAAATAATCAAAGAACTTTTTTCTATTTTTTTAAATTAAAAATTGTTTTCTATTTTTTTCTTTCATAGGTTTTTTATTTTAGGTGTGTGTGTGTGTGTGTGTGTTCATTTCTTAAAAATCTCTTTTAACCTTTTGGTCCTTTTTTTTGCACGACTTAATTGTCGTTCTGCTCATCCCCAGATATATACCCATCGTCTATTATTAGACCTTATCCTTCATGAGAAATTGATTATTCACATCCTTCATTCAGAAATTGATTATTCAATTCACAACCTCTTAGGCTTAACTCCTTTAATAGTAGTATTATTTCTTTATACCTATATAATTTTTAAGTATTCCACCTTTAATTTTTTTATTTTTTACTGCTTCATCTTTTTTAATCTCTCCTCCTCTTATCCTATCATTTTCTTCTATCAGTACTATTTCTTTATTCTTGCATAATTTTTAAGTGTTTCATTTTTAAATTTAAATTTTTGGATTTTTTTTTCATTTTCTCTTTTTTATCTCTCTCTTTCATTCTGTTCTATCCATTTCATCTCTGAGATTAGGATTTGGATAAATTCACTCTTTCCTTTAACAGCTCCTCATCCCGCTAATCTTATTTTCTCCATAATTCTTCCCAAACCTATTAATTTCTGATCTGCTGAATCCCTCTTTGATGTTCTTAGCTCATTAATCCATAGTTGTTTGATGTTAAATAGATTATATCTGTTGAGCTAGATTGTATCTGCAGCCATTTTGACTGTGCAACTACAGGACTCTGGTTGATGCTTGCCTTAAATAGTGTTCTAGTGCAAAATTGATGTTACTTTCATACCAAATAGGCAGAACAAGCCAGAGAAACAGAAGAAAAATGACAAGTCCAGGTATATCTCAACTCCCACTCATGATAATCAGGTGACAGAACAGTTAATGAATAATCCAGAAGAGAGTTCCTGAAAAGTTCTACAAGCACTACTGGTAAACATGGTGAATGAAAAGATTGAAAACCTGCAAAGGACTCATTGTGAGCGCGATAGGGAGTGAGATCTTGTCAAATGCTTTTTCTGCATCTATTGAGATAACCATGTGGTTCTTATCCTTGCTCCTGTTGATGTGATGAATAATATTAATTGATTTGTGTATATTGAACCAGCTTTGCTTCCCTGAAATGAATCCTGTTTGATCATGGT
>NW_012267376.1:1797948-1806461 GCF_000151885.1 Dipodomys ordii | reverse complement strand
ATCTAAAATATACTTGGAACTCAAAAAATTAAATCCCCAACAACGAATTTTCAAAGAAACAAGTGCCCAATAAATAAGTGGGCTAATGACTTCGAGAGAAACTTCTCTGAAGAAGAAAGAAGGATGGCCAATAGACACATGAAGAAATGCTCAACCTCCCCAGCCATAAAAAAAATGCAAATCAAAACAACATTGAGATACCACCTCACCCCAGTTAGAATGGCTATAATCAAGAACTCTAATAACAACAGATACTGGAGGGGATGTGAACAGAAGGGAACTTTACTTCACTGTTGGTGGGAGTGTAAACTTGTTCAACCACTTTGGAAAGTAGTATGGAGGTTCCTCAAAAAACTCCACATAGAGCTCCCCTATGACCAAGCAGTCCCACTTTTGGACATTTACCCAAATGTTTACAAACAAGACCACACTAAAGCTACCAGCACAACTATGTTTATTGCAGCATTATTTACCATAGCTAAGATCTGGAACCAACCCAGATGCCTCTCAGTAGATGAATGGATCAAGAAAATGTGGTTCCCTTCTGTCCACATCCCCTCCAGCATCTGTTGTTATTAGAGTTCTTGATTTTTGCCATTCTAACTGGGGTGAGGTGGTATATCAATGTTGTTTTTATTTGTGTTTCTTTTATGACTAGAGAGGCTGAGCATTTCTTCATGTGTCTATTGGCCATAGTTCTTTCCTCTTCAGAGAAGTTTCTCTTTAAGTCTTAAGCCCACTTATTTATTGGGCAGTTGTTTCTTTAAGGATTTTTTGTTGGGAGATTTAATTTTTTGAGTTCCAGGTATATTTTAGATATGAGACCCTTGTCTGTTGTATGGCTAGTGAAGATCTTCTCCCAAGCCATGGGCTTTCTATTGATCTTGCTAGGTATGTCCTTTGCCATCCAGAAACTCTGCAGCTTCATGCAACCCCACTTGTCCAACCTTTCTTTGATTTGTTGTGTTTCTAGGTCTCCATTTAGAAAATTTCATCCTGTGCCAAGGAGACCTAGGGTTTCTCCTATTGTGTCCTGTAATGTTCTTAGGATATCTGCTTTGACTCCAAGGTCTTTGATCCATTTGGAGTTAATCCATTGGAGCAGGGTGATATATAAAGATCTAGTTTTAGTTTTCTACAGGTGATTAACCAATTTTGCCAGCACCATTTACTGAAGAGGTTGTCTTCCTTCCATTCTATGTTTTTAGCTCCCTTATCGAAGATTAGGTAGCTATAGGTCTGAGGGAGGGACTTCTGGTCACCAATGACTCTGAGACAGACATCAATGACCTCAATGAATGGGGTGAGGGGTGGCATGGAGCCACATGGGAGCAGATACTCCAGCCTAAGAGCACCCCTGAGTGTTCAGAGCATCACCAGGTGGAAAGCCACCACTAGGGATTAGACTGGGACCCCTGGCACTTCCAGCTCTGCCTTTGATTAGATAAATAATAATAACAATAATTATAAACATGAAAATTGATACTGCAAGCCCTACCCTTATTTTTTTGGGTCATGAAGTCATGTGGTCTTCTTCCAACAAATAAAAAAACTCAAGCTGAGGATAGGGAAGCAATTCAGGGTCTTGACACCTCAGAAGCTCAAGCTTTGTAGAGGAACCAGGTAAGAGGAGTGTGAAGCAACTGTTCATAGTAAAATTGTGATGCAAACAAACTCACAAGTCAAAATAGAAAATGTCACAGTACGTGGTACCACAAGTAGCCATGAATGAATTACAGTGTAAAGAAAAACAGAACCAAAGGCTCAAGGTCTTCATGCATTGGAGTATCAGATGCAGAATATTAAAATTGCACTTGTTTACATTTTTAAGAGGGAACTGATGGTGTGTGGCTCTAATCCTGCTACCCAAGAATGAGGAAATTCATGGTTTAAATCCAATAGAAAAGTCCACTAGACTCTCTTGCCCAAATAACCAGCAAAAAACTAGTTTTAAAAGCAGGTGTGGTATAGATACTAGCTGAGCAAGTCCCCACTCTGAGTTCAATCTGGAGCATTACCAAGAAAAATAACAAAGAATGATATATTTAAAAATTACTAGAAAAAGTATCAGGCAAGATTACACTGTAGAGGACTGAAATAGAAAAAAATAAAAACAAAGGTTTTAAAATAAAGGTTTATTGAAATGATGACTTAAGAAACATATCAAAAAGAGTAATACATTATGACCAAGTAGGCTTCATCCCAGAGCTGCAGGGATGGTTTAACATATGTAAGTCAATAACTGTAATCCATCACATCAACAGATCCAAGGTCAAGAACCACATTATTATCTCCATTGACTCAGAAAAGGCTTTTGATAAAATACAACATTCATTCATGTTAAAAAACTCTGGAAAAAATGGGAATGGCAGGAACGTTCCTTAAAACAATAAAAGCCTTATATGACAGACCAATGGCCAATATCATACTTAATGGGGGAAAAACTACAACCCCTAAAAACAGGAACAAGGCAAGGATACCCACTCTCCCCACTCCTATTAGTTCTGGAATCCTTAGCCAGAGCAATAAGGCAGAAAAAGACATTAAAGGGATCCACATAGGGAGGAAGAAGTTAAACTATCTCTTTTTGCAGATGATATGATTTTATACCTTAATGATCCCAAAGGCTCCGTCCCCAAACTCTTAGAGCTTATAAACCACTTCCGCAAAGTAGAAGGATACAAAATTAACCCACAAAATCAGTTGCCTTTCTGTACACCAACAATGTACAAGCAGAAAGGGAAATCAAGGAAACAACTCCATTCGTAATAACCTCAAAAAAATAAACTATCTAGGAATTAATCTTACCAAAGATATAAAGGATCTATTTCATGAAAACTATAAGAGCCTAAAAAAAGGAATCATAGAGGATACCAGGAAATGAAAAGATCTCCCCTGTTCCTGGATAAGCAGAATTAACATAGTGAAATGGCTATATTGCCAAAATTTATATACACATTCAATGCAATTCCCATTAAAATCCCAATGACGTATTTTACTGAAATAGAGAAAACAGTCTAAAAGTTCATATGGAACAACAAAAGACCTAGAATATTCAAAGCAATTGTAGGCAAAAGAAACAACACAGGAGGGATCGTGATACCGAATTTCAAACTCTACTATAGAGCCATAATAACAAAGACAGCTTGGTACTGGTACAAAAAGAGACCTGAAGACCAATGGAACAGACTAGAAGACCCAGAAATGAAGCCACATATGTACAGTCAGTTGATATTTGACAAAGGAGTCAAAGTGGAAGAGTCATAACCTCTTCAACTCTTGGTGCTGGGAAAATTGGGTGGCCACATACAGAAAAATAAAGTGGACCCCAGCCTATCACCATGCACTAACATCAAAATGGATTAAAGACCTTAACATCAAACCTGAATCTCTGAAACTATTGCAGGACAGAGCGGGAGAGACACTTGAACTTATAGGCACAGGCAGGAACTTCCTGAACAGAGTCCCAGGGTCACAACAAATTGGAGAGAGACTGGACAAATGGGACTACCTTAAAATAAAAAGTTTCTGCACAGACAAAGAAATAGCAACTAAACTAGAAAGACAGCCAACTAATTGAAAAAAATATTTACCAGCAAAATATCAGACAAGGGTCTAATATCAATTATATACAGGGAACTCAAGAAACTAATCCCTCACAAATCTAACAAACCACTCATGAAATGGTCAAGGGAACTAAAGAGAGACTTCTCAGAAGAAGAGATAAAAATAGCAAAGAAACACATGAGGAAATGTTCATCATCCCTGGCTGTAAAGGAAATGCAAACAAAAACTACACTGAGATACCACCTTACCCCAGTCAGAATGGCCCACATCCTAAAGTCAGCCAACGACAAATGCTGGAGGGGATGCAGAGAAAGAGGGAATTGCAGGTGAGAATGTACACTTATACAACCAGTTTGGAAAACAATCTGGAGATACCTCAGAAAGCTAAATATAGACCTCCCCTATGACTCAGCCATACCACTCCTAGGCATCTACCTTGAGCAACAGGAGCCAGTATACAAAGACACATGCACCTCCATTTTTATTGCAGCACTGTTCACACTAGCCAAGATTTGGAAACAACCCAGATGCTCCACTACTGATGAGTGGATCCAAAAATTCTGGTAACTATATACATATATTATGCAGCCTTTAGAAAGGACAAAATAATGGCATTTGCAGGGAAATGGGTGGAACTAGAGCAGA
This sequence comes from Dipodomys ordii, assembly GCF_000151885.1. Taxonomy (NCBI): domain Eukaryota; kingdom Metazoa; phylum Chordata; class Mammalia; order Rodentia; family Heteromyidae; genus Dipodomys; species Dipodomys ordii. The sequence continues at coordinate 1,802,249 of NW_012267376.1, read as the reverse complement.
TTATTTTGAGCAAAGTAAGTCAAGAACAAAGAGACAAATAGCACATGGTCTCCTTGATATGTGAATGCTAAAGCCAAAATACAAGAAGATATGACAAACAGGACTCAAGAAACAAAGGAAAGCCACCCATTTTGTTATATCATTGCTAAATGACTCCATGGTCTGGACCCTATGTATGGTAGATATATGCACGCAACAGAGGGAAGCCAGGAGGAGGAACAGAATAAGTGGGAACAGCCCACACTAAGCAAAAGGAAAGAAATGTAAACATCACCTGATGCAGAAAAAATAACTTGTAATGTTAAAGCTCATAGAATTCACAAATTGTATAGACCATGATAATGACAATTTGCCTTGTGAAAATTAAAATGTGTTTGTGGCTCTAACTATCATTATTCCACAATACAATGAAATATGTGAAATTAATGTAATCACCTGAGAGAAGGAATGGGTTAAGAGAGATGGGTGACAATGTGGTCAGACACTTTGTACTCATATACTGTTTTGTAGAATGGGAACTTTGTACAATTACTTAAAGGTAATAAAAATTAACAATTAAAAATTAAAAAAGAAATGATGACTTAATAGCTTAAAATAGCAGGTTGAAGTAGAATAAGAATTAATGTTTTAAGACAGAGTTGAAAAAAAATTAAACTGACTATAGTATAGAAAGGTGTGTGTGCTTGTATGCATGCATATGTGTGAGTGTGAATATGTGGGTGAGTGTGTGTGTTATAAAGGTTAAAATGATCTCCCAAAAGCCACAGAGGAAGAAATACAGATCATGCATATAAACACAGATCATTCATATACACATAGATCACGCATATAAACAAACAGATCATACATATCAATGCAGATCATGCATATAAACAAAGATAGACAGCAGCTGATCTCTCTAGAGCCACAGGAGAAGCCAGCGACTGGCAATTATTATTAAAGGACTGATAAAACATGGATAACAACCAAAATAAAGCATGTAGCCAATGGAACTGTGTTTAGAGAACTGGAGAAAATAGGGATATTTTCTGACTGGTCGTCATAAAGTGTATTACCAATAAGTTTATCAAGGAGTTTGGTGAGAGGGCTGCAGTATGTACTAGTTATGCACAAAAGCCCGAGACTACCCCTGCACCAAGAAAAACAGAGTCTTCAGAAGAAAGGAAATTGTGGCATGAAGAATATCTGAACTATAGAAAAGAATAGACAAAAAATTGCAAGCATGTAAGTAAATCTGAATAAACACCTACCATGAGTCGTATCAATTCCAAAGTAATGGCTAAGCCCGGTGGCGCATGCCAATAATCTTAGCTGCTCAGGAGGCTGTGAGCAGAAGGATCACTGTTCAAAGCCAGACAAGTTCTGAAGAACCTGCCTCAAAGTTGACAAGCATGAAACAGATCTGGAGGCATGACCCAAGTTGTAGAATGTCAGCCTAGCAAGCATTTAGCCAATTGAAAACTGAGTACCATAAAAATAGTAATGTCTGATTTGTAGGATTAGAAAATAATGTGAAGGTGAAACAGTAGAAACATGTTTACAGTAAGTCAAAAGAAAACAGAATTGTACATAAAAGCTCTAGACTCTTGAATGTTGTTTTTTGTTTGTTTTATAAAGAAAGCAGTTTTTTTAATAAGTTTTTTTTTTATTGTGAGAATACTGTATAGAGGAGGGGTTACAGTTACATGAGCAAGGTAATGAGTACATTTCTTATCAAGCACTGTTGTCTCCTTCTTTGTTTTTCCCCTACCATTCCTTCCCTCCCATCTCTACAACTACCCCCCTGCCCGCCGCCCAAATTGTAAATTTCGTTTTTCGACATAGCGTCTTATACATCTCATTGTTGCAATGGGTCGACCTGTATCCTTGTTTAAATAATTTGTTTTTTTCCCTTCCCCTCCCTAAATTATACCAACATTAAATACAGTGAAAACAGAAGTTATACTGAGGGTGAAGGACATACAAAGCAACAAAAAAATCACATGGTACCTTAAAAATACATTGGAAGCAATAACAAGAAAGAAAAAAAAACACTTGTGTCCTTATCTTGGGGTTCATTTTGCTTAACATCATCTATCTGACCTTTTCTGCTTGTTTCAGACATATATTAGTTATTGCAAATAAGGGAAACCATGGGACCTATGTTTCTTTGGGCCTGGCTTACTTCACTTAATATAACTTTTCCAAGTCTTTCCATTTCCTAACAAATGGGGCAATGTCATTTTTTCTGATAGAGGCATAGAATTCCATTGTGTATATATACCACATTTTCTTGATCCATAGCTTTTCTGTATGACAACAATGAGAAAAGCATGGCTGAAATCAGGAAATCAACTCCACTCATAATAGCCCCACAAAAAATAAAATACCTAGGAATTAACTTAACCAAAAAAGTGAAGGACCTCTATGATGAAAACTTTAAAAACCTGAAAAGGAAATCAAAACAGAACTTAGAAAATGGAAAAAAAAAACTCCCATGCTCCTGGATTGGAAGGATCAACATTGTGAAAATGGCAATACTTCCCAAGGCTATCTACAAATTCAATGGGATACCTATCAATATTCCAACCTCATTCTTCAAGGAAATAGAAGAGGCAATCCAAAAATTCACATGGAATAATAATAGCTAAAACGATCCTCAACAGAAAGAACAGTGCTGGAGGAATATCAATACCAAATTTCAAACTCTACTACAAAGCCATAGTAATCAAAACAGCTTGGTACTCACACAAGAAAAGACCTGAGGACCAATGGAATGGAATTGAAAACCCAGAAATGGACCTACAGACCTATAGCCACCTAATCTTCAATAAGGGAGCTAAAAAAATAGAATGGAAGAAAGACAGACTCTTTAGTAAATGGTGCTAGCAAAATTGGTTAATCACTTGTAGAAAACTAAAGCTAGATTCTTATATATCACCCTGCACCAGAATCAACTCCAAATGGATCAAAGACCTTGGAGTCAAAGTAGACACTCCGAAAACATTACAGAACACAACAGGAGAAACCCCAGGTCTCCTTGGAAAGAAGTGTTCTTTAGCCAGATTTTGTTAGGCTAAATATTTGGAAAATTTCGTAGTGTAGAGAGAAATTCTTTTTTTAAAAGTAGATAGATATGAAACTGAGTACTATAGAAATCAAATAAAGTCAAAACTTTCAAAGAACACCTGAAGAGAAGTAAAACACAAGAATTATTGAAAAAAATGCCCTGATGCCATCAACTAACAATGGTAAAAGCTAAATATAATTGTATTACTAAAAAAATAGACATGAGTTAAGCTTTCTGGTGGAAGACAGAGATTATGAGAGTGACTTGTAAAAGAGGAACATGCTATTTAAAATGAGCCTACAATCTAAAATAAAAAAAATCAAAAGTACATATAAGAGCGCTAGGATGTAGCTCAAGGGCAAAGCACTTATCTAACAGGTACAATATCTAGGATTTGATCCCTAGGACCAGAAAAAGCCCCCCCCCCAAAAAAGCAAAAAGCAAATAGCCTGGCAACAATGACTCATATATGTAATCCTAGTTTTTCAGGAAGATTAGGGTTTGAAGCCAGACTGAGCAGAAAAGTTCATGAATCTCCATATCTAAAGTAACCATCTGGACTAGAAGTGTGGCTCAAGTGGTAGAATGCCAGATGAGGGCATGCAAGCTGAATGAGCACAAATCCTTGAGTTCAAACTCTGGAACCATCACCCCTGCCCATCACCCCTCACAAAAAAGAGTAGATATAAGCATGATGCTGTAAATAAGTCCTTAAGAATCTGCAGAGAGAAAACTAACATAATATTCACAAATCTTTAAAATGTCCTGGAGTTTTTATTCATGTTGACAAGGATAGCTATACCTACTATAGGTAATGTGTACAGGTCCATGCATTCTTAGTCTTACTAAATCAAATGCTGGGCCTCATTTAAAGTGGAAATGTTAAACAGAAGTTACTGTGATCTTGTACTTGGTTTGTGTTCTGAGCCTCTGTTACTGAAATCATCAGTACACAGTTTTAAAACAGCACAAACATAGCTTAACTAAATCTAACACTTTATTGTAAAGAAGTGAAGGAGACTTAGGTGAATGCAGGGATATGCATTCTTAAAAAAACTAACTATAGGAAATGGTGCTGGCAAAAACTAAAGCTAGATCCTTATATATCACCCTGCACCAGAATCAACTCCAAATGGATCAAAGACCTCGGAGTCAAAGCAGACACTCTGAAAACATTACAGGATGGAATAGGAGAAACCCTAGGTCTCCTTGGTGCAGGCCGAAATTTTCTGAATAGAGATCCAGAAGCACA
>NW_012267376.1:1708526-1797540 GCF_000151885.1 Dipodomys ordii | reverse complement strand
AAAGGCTTGGAAAAAATTATATTAAGTGAAGTAAGCCAAGCTCAAAGAAACATAGGTCCCATGGTCTCCCTTATTTGCAATATCTAGTAAAGTAAGCCAAGCTCAAAGAAACATAGGTCCCATGGTTTCCCTTATTTGCAATATCTAGTATATGTATGAATCAAGCAGAAAAGGTCAGATAACGTGATGTTAGGAAAATGAACCCTTAGATATGTATTTAAATGTTTTTTTCTTTCATGCATTTGTATCTAACGCATTTATAATATTATTTCTTTGTTGCTTTGTATGTCCCTCCCCCACAGTATAACCCCTGCTTTCACTATACTTGATGTCGGTATAATTTGTGGAGGAGAAGGGGAAAAACAAATCGTTTAAGGATACAGGTAGACCTGTTGCAACAATGAGAAGTAAAAGTTGTCATGTCGAAAACGAACTTTACAACTTTGGTGGGGGGGGAGGATTATGTGGGAGGACGGGGGGGGGGAGGCTGGGAAGGGATGTGAAGGGTAAACAAAGGAGGAGGCTGCAATGCTTGATAAGAAATGTACTCATTATCCTGCCCATGTAATTGTAACCCCTCTGTACAGTATGTTCACAATAAAAAATAAAAATAAACCATTTCAACACCACACCAACAACAAAAAAAAGAATAGCCGATAATTATATTGAATTAGAAGACAAAAATCCACCCAAAGAAACTATAAAGAAAGTTAATCAATAGACTGCTTCCTGAGAGAGAATATTCCTTTAATATAAATTAGTATGTTGAATGAATAAATAACTATCAAAATCAATAGTAAAAGTGCTGAATTCCTAATAATTTGGTCAGAAGCAAACATATGAAAGGTTGATAGAAATAAAAAGATGTTCGTGCCTTTTGGCCACTGCAGAAGTGGCCAAATAACCCAATGAGGTCATAGTGAGGAATGTGAAAAGCCCAGTGTTATCCAACACCGGTGAAGGTGCAGAACAGCCTCAACCCCCACTGGAAGGGACATAGTTGTTAGGGCCACTCTGGGCCATAGTGTCCTTTTACAATACCTGCAACAGGTGAGGCTGCATGCAGCTGACACCCAGTACTGAATCCCAGGGTCTTCCCACAAGGTCACGTGGGTGCTTACTTTCCCAGAGGATAAGCGCACACCTGTTCCTACTGTCAAAATAATGGAAATAACTGAAATGTCCATCTTCTGTCCTCTGGATAAATCCATCATGTTCTCGATACATAATACAATACTCTCCAGCAAGGGAGGGGACATTTGGTCCCCAGGTATTAGTAGGTGCTTGAAATCATTTGGCCCGGCCTCACAAGACAACTCCAAGTGGGACCTGAAATTAAATAGACATACAAGTTTTTTTCATAGCAACATAAATTCATGTTAAGGATAATAACAAAATTTGAGGGACAAGCAAGGAACATCCATCATGAACAGATAGGACACATACAAACACAGAATAAGACAGACACAGACATACATGCTTCGGCTACCCTACGGCCTCTCCTCATCTTCTGGGGAGTCAGAGAGCAGTGGGTGCCAGGCACTGTGAACATGTTAACCTACCCTGGAGAAACCACTGTGACCCCGAGGTGCTGAGGCAAGGTAGAATGAGATGATTCCTTGTGTCACGGAGGCTGCTGCCTCTGATGACTGACCAGGGCATTGTTTACTGCCAACTGCTTTGTTGACACAGATGATAATGTCAAGCCAGACTTTATCCATATGTTCATGATCAATAATCCTCACAAACTCTGAAACTCCAATGAAGATGAAGAAAATAAGTCCACAACAAAGACCTCACGAGTTAGTGATAGGAACTTCGGCTATTTACAGGATTAGAACAACAACCAAAACAAAATAATCATGGTGCCAGTCTCTCTCTCTCTCTCACATACACACACATACATATACACACTAGCTAGTGATTACATCAGAAGTGATGTGACATCTTACAAATGTCAACCACAAAGAGAAGAAAAGTTGATTCAGAGTGTCGATCTTCCACAAGTAATGGACAAATAGGGTTTGCTGTTGTTGTTGTTCTTGTTTAAGTCAAAGCTATCCTGTGGGGGCTGGGAAGGTGGCTCGGTGGTAGAGTGCTTGCCTCGCATACATGAGGCCTTGGGTTCAATTCCTCAGCACCTCAGGCCCAGAGTTCAGGCCCATGACCGGACCCCCCCCCAAAAAAAGAAAAGTTTCTTCACTAGAGAGCGAGCACCAGACATGGCTGGTTATAAAAAGGGTGAATTGAATTTGTCAAGAAAGTGTTGAATCATCTCCAATTTGATGTACATGACTTAATTTGACACTCCTGAGCATCCGCCCAGATGGTGTCTGTGCACAGCTATTGTGGTTCAAGAGCATGTGCTCTGCCTAAATTTTGTCAAATGCAGAGTTTACCAGTTGTTACTTTCAGGAGTTCCTGAATGAATTTGACTCAGTGGTCTTGTTTCACACTGCACAGTGTGGTGGATGCATTGCAAAGCAAGCTTGAGAGGTTTGACAATGGAGTGAAGTCAGGCCATTCATGGGGATGAAGGGAGAGACTGCCAGGGAACTCTAGCATTCATGGTGAGCATTACCCACCACCTCTCAGAGCTGAAAGCCAAGCAGCAGGGGTCACCAGCTTCTCAGCTCCATGCTTTCACACATAAAATCATGTGAAACTAAATTAAAATGGTGGTAAGTGCAATTTAAAGCAATAACACAGTGCATCTCCCCACTTGGGAAGGAAGAAAGCCTTCTACTGCACTTGAGTCCTCTGGGGAAGGGTGCATCACTAGTCAAGAACATGCAAAGCAAGCAGTTGTCACTGAGCATTTTTAGCACATCTTTCAACAGGTCAATGTACCTGATAATCTACAACACGAAATCATTCAGCCACAAAAGAATGATGATCTGAAAGCTAGGTCCAACCACCTCCCACAGCTTGACTACATTGCAACAGTGAACTTCCCCTTCTGAGGAGGTGTGCACTGAAGTGGGACTATGCACTCAGGAAAACTACTACTATGAGCAGTTCTATCTAAAATGTAGCATCTCAAAGAGTCAACTGCACTCCAGACCGACCCACACAAACCTGGACAAACAGTTACAAGTCAGCAGTCAATATCAGCTAACTTACCTGCTTCCTCTAAAGAAGCAGTTCTCACATCACATTAGAACAGAGCTGATTACATGTTTGTCCAAATACAGCAGGCTAGTTTAAAGAGGATAATTTTGTGTGGCCTGTGAATGATGTGATATATAGTTAAATAGTCCTCATTAGAAGATAAGTTCTCCACCTTTACAGTAACATGAAAAACAAAATAATGTAATGTAAAGGATATATTAAACATGAATGCTTCTTCCCAACTAAAAAACCCAAACCAACAGATAATTAATTGGAAAGGCATTGTATATTGAGTGAGAGAATAAAGTATAGGATAGCTGACAAGCCATTGGTTTGATTGCTCACCTCAGTAATGCACTGATGTCTGCTTGGTTTGTATTTAAATTGAGATATGCATTTTATATACTGTGTGCGCTTATATGTGCATAATTTACATAAATTCTGCACTACATTGTTTGACTATGTTTCTCAGGATTCAGATATTGAAAACATGACTGTATTAAGATGTGGGCCCTTTACTTACTAGATGTTTTTATGGAAGGCTTGGCAGGGGAGCTCATCTGTGCTCACCCCCCCCCCCGGGCCAGCCACATCCTGCCTTGTGAAGACACACGTGTGCTTCCAAGAGTGCAGAGTTCAAGGTGCCATTTTGGAAGCAGGACACAGCCCTCACTGCACAAGGAAACCTGGCAACTCCTTTACCTTACACTTGGAGCTTCCAGTATGGTGACAACTATGATTCTTTCCTTTATAAATAGCTGCATTTCTGGGATTCGATTGGAGCAGCAAACAATGCAGTAAGACAAACAATTTAGAGAGAGATAGGGAGACAGAGATAGAGAAGTAGAAATAAAAAGAGAGAGAGCTATAGATAGAAATATTACTGTGCACATGGATTTCATAAGAGAGTAAAATAAAACTTAACAGTTGATATTAGTTGGCGAATGAATCAATAAAAGAAAAATAAGCTGATTGCATAGTGGTGCCCATTTCAATCCCAAGGGGGAACCTTGTGGTCCACAATACCTGGCACAATACATGGCACATGGAATCGTCACATGCAGCGAGAGGAGCCACACATCTGTGGAAACACGGGATTTCTCACAAAGAAGAGGCAGAGTTGTTTCAGGCTTCATGGAAAGGATGAACCCAGCAAATTGTACCCAAGGTTCTGCCTTCTCAGAAGCTGTAAACTAGAGATAAATGTGGAATGCAGTCTCGGCACCCTTCTGTTCCGAAGCCCTGGGGTCTGGAATAGTGTGGAGGCCGATGCTCTGCGCCGACAGGGAAACAAAGGCTGATGTTTCATGTCTACTAGTTCAGCTTCAAACAGCCAGACCTCCAGATTTTAGATTTTAGGGAGCACTTCCCTGTGAGTCGAGAAGCATGAGTCACTCAAAAGAAGCATTGCTCACCTACAACGCAGAAGCCACAGGTGTCTGGGACGAACATGGCTTCTGCTTAGATTCACAGCTGGAAGTCTCTTTCTCTTTCTTTCTTTCTTTCTTTCTTTCTTTCTTTCTTTCTTTCTTCCTTCCTTTCTTTCTTCCTTTCTTTCTTTCTTTCTTTCTATCTTCCTTCCTCCCTTCCTTTCTTCCTTTCTTCTTCCCTCCCTCCCTCTCTCCCTTTCTTCTTTCCTTCTTTCCTCCCTCCCTCCCTTCCTTCCTCCCTCCCTCCCTCTCTCTCTCCCTTCTTTCCTTCCTCCCTTCCTTCCTTCCTCCCTCCCTCCCTCCTTCTCCCTTCCCTCCCTCTCTCCCTTTCTTCTTTCCTTCTTTCCTCCCTCCCTCCCTTCCTTCCTTCCTTCCTTCCTTCCTTCTTTCCTTCCTTCCTTCCTTCCTTCCTTCCTTCTTTCCTCCCTCCCTCCCTCTCTTTCTCTGTCTTTCTTTCTTTCTCTCTTTCTTCTCCAGCCTGATAAATGGACAGACAGGTTCGCCAGGCTGAAAATTTTCTTCTACAGTGAAAAAGGACAAAGTATAATATATGCATTTCTAAAAGTGCAGATGGAGAGAAGCAAAATATGTATAAATTCAAGTAGGATTTTCTCATATAGAAAAAGATGGAATTCCTAAAATGAGATCACACCGAATCCTAGGTTAAACAAAAATTTTAGCCATATCTGGACATGCTATGGTGAATGACACTCTGTATCATCAAAATCATTGAAAAGAAAAAACTTAAGGGGCTGGGAAGGTGGCTCAGTGGTAGAGTGCTTGTCTTGCATGCATGAGGCCCTGGGTTTGATTCCTCAGCACCACATAAGCAGAAAAAGCCAGAAAGTGGTGCTGTGGCTCAAGTGGTAGAGTGCTAGCCTTGAGCTGAAGAGTTGAGGGACAGCACCCAGGCCCAGAGTTCAAGCCCCATGATGGACCAAAAAAAAAAAACCAACTTAAATATCTTCCAGAAGAAAAGACAAGTTGTAATGATGCATGTTTTTTCTCATATGTGGAAGCTAGAATAATTTATGAATATATAAGTGAACACTTTGGGGTAGTATGCACGTATACATAAATGAATTAATAGAAATATGGTAGATTTGGGGTAGAACTCAAAATGGTGTAATTCCTTAAAAGGCTGACTCACAGTCCACCCCCCCAAAAAAATTAGGAAATGGGTACTCACAAGAGGGGAGGTAGAGCAAAAAGAGAGAGGGTTGACAAATGAAGAGTGGAAGAAGGGGAAAGGCAGTCATAAAATTCAAAGAATGTAGTAGAAAATTCAGAAAATTGATGAAGGGGTGAGGTTAGGAAGGATGGAAGAGAATGTTATAACAGTGACATTGATCAAGATGCATTGTATTCGTAAACTGCTTTGTTGAATGGCAACTTCTTTGTACAACTTCTTAACGATAACAAAAAATGTATTGTAAAAAAAGAACAGATAGGTTGTTGATGAAATAAGGTTATTTAGAAAGACCTTAGATCTATCCACAAATGCCAAGTGGTGGTTCCTGGGACATCAGTCAGTGCAGACAAGCTCCAGAAAGGCAACTGTGATAATTTTATAATTGTCTGGCCACAGAAAAAAATCTTGTATAATAACCTGTTGTATTTTGAGCTATTTATAACAGGTTTCAGATGTGGCAAATATTCTATAAGTATAGATACACATGACAACTGGACCAGAAACCCAAAATTCTGTTTTCCATTGAAAATGAATCCATAATGATGACTGCCACCCAATTCTCCTATCTCAAGTTAGTACCCATTGCTTTATAGTTTTTTATTATAATATCTAAATCGTTGTATAATATCTAAATCGTTGTAAGCCTGTTAATGCATCTTGATCAATGTCATTCTTCAATTATTCCCCTTTACCAAACCCAACCCCACCCACCCCTGTAAAGTACCTGGTCCCATTTCTTCACATACATACATTGACTATTATGACTGTATTTCTCTACCTTTCTTCTCTCCATTAATCGGCTTCCCCATCCCAGTTGTCTCAGACAAAACATGCTTCAGCATCTTGGCATTCCTTTAGGTAAACTGTCAATTGTTCAAAGGAGTTATGCCATAGATACCCTCCCCTGTGTATGTATGTATGTATGTATGTGTGTGTATATATATATATATATATATATATATATATATTGCTTCCATCAGTCAATTGTGTATAGATACACATGACCCTATATATGTTTTCCTATGTCTACATCTTAGGTCAAACTTTCACATATGAGAGAAAACATGCATCTTTTTGTAACTTTGTGCATATTTAGTCTAACATAACATGAACTCATGAAGAAAGGAACAAAATCTGTCTAGACTTCATGTTTCCTATGAGACCTGATGCAAGTTGTAATCAATAATGTAACTCTGATGGGTAGCTTTTCCTAAGGCAATAAACCTCATATCTATAACTTGCAAATAACACATTATTATAATGGCATATATCATGTTTACATATGATACAGGAGTATTTGCATGCCAGATGTGGGGGTTAACATTTACAATACAATATTTCATTTACTCCCCCCAACCAGATGTTGTGTGAGATATTAAGATTCTCATCTATAAATAAGAAAGGGATTCATTGGCTTTCAAAAGGAACAGTACCAATGGCAGGAGTTGAACCCAAGACCATTTCACCCCAAAGATTCTTCTCATCATTACTGATATTTGAACACTATTTAAATATTTATTTTACCTATATCTATTTGTATGCACTTATATTTATATATGTGTACTTATGCATAATAATATAATTGTGCCTAGCCTTTTATGCACTCATATATATGTGTATATACATATATACACATGCATGTATACATATATGAGTATACATGTAAATATACACACATGTATCTATGCATACACACATACATACATATATGTATATATTCACACATATACATCTATGTATATGTGAATATGTACATATATACATATGTATATACATACATATATACATACATACCTGAGCTTTTTCACTCAAGGCCAGAGCTATACAATTTGAGCCACAGCACCACTTCCAGTTTTCTGGGTTTTTGGAGATGAGTCTCACTGTCTTTCCTGCTGGGCTGGCTTTGAAACATAATCCTCAGATCTCAGCCTCCTGTGTAGCTAGTATTACAGGCGTAAGCTTCTGGCCTGGAAGTTGTTTTAAATATATATATATATATATATATATATATATACTTCACATATTTTATATATATATATATATATATAATATGTGAAGTATCGGAGACCATGCATACTGTTGATGAGAATGTGAATTTATATAGTTTCTCAATAAGCTTACACATGAAGCTGCCATGTGACCCAGCACTCCCATGTCTGAGAATAGCACAAGCTCTCTTGTCCTCTCTCTAATCACACCAGTTTCAGGTTCACTGAGCTCCACTGAGTCTAGGTGGGCATTCCTTATCGGCCATGCTCTGACTCCACTGTCAACACCTACCCTACCAAAGTCTCCAAAATTTCCTCCAATATCAAAAGTGAGCAACATCAGGAGACCCTACACCTTAGGCTCAGGGGGTGATTGATGTGTTCAGGGGATTCTTTCTTGATTACAAAGGGTGTTTGGAGCTGAGAGCTCAAATTTAGTACATTGTGATCCCTTCTTACACTGAAATCTCATGAGGTTTGCAATCACAGTGAGATAATTCAGAATGACTTTTGTCCACATGGAGATCTGGGGCTGATTTTTAGCTGTTCAGAAACAGCTTCATGATTTGCGGTAAGTTATTCAGCCTGACTGAACTTCAGGCTCCAGTCTTACTCAAAAGTCATTATCCAATGTAAATAAGATAATGAACTTCAAGTTTCCCAGGACTTTCTGCACTGGCATCTCCTCTCCACAAGAGTACCTACTAATAGAGGAAACCCTTCTTTAACCATAGGATAAATGAGCTCATTTCATTTACTTACTTCATTTACTCAGCTCTCTGGTCAACAACCTAGGATCTCCATGAGTGTTGAATGAATACTAACGGAGGAAATGCACGCATAAAACCAAACACTTGGGCTGAAAGTCAGCTGAAGCTGGTAGCTGCCCTGGACACATCCTCTTTCTCTCAAATGTAAAGTTCACAATTTGATGTGGGCCTTTTAAAAATGTCTCTCCTGCTCCAAATCATAGACATTGTGATTTAACACAAACTTTGTCTCTGATGTTGCATAGAGCTATCTCCTGAGGACATATTGGGTGGTAATCATGAGTTCTGTTCTATGAGAATTATCAGGAAACATATCAAGTACAGGCCAGAGGAAACAGGGGGCTCAAAGACTCACAGCAGGCAGCTCATGCTCAGTTTCTGCTGGGGAGTAAAGAGGCGGGTTGACAAGTACTTCTTGAAATAAGTGTCAGGGGTTTGGTTAGCTTCAGTGTCTTCTCTGTCTTATCAAAGCACATATGCTACAAAATAACATACAATGCATACATCTATGGACACACACAATGCATTCCCAAGCACATGAACAAATATGCCAGACACACAGAAGTATATGCAAACACACATGCATAGGTATGTGTGCATGATGCACATAGCACACTTGTACTGGTAAATGTACAATACACATAGGCATAGAAACAAACATACAAAAACATTAACTTCTGAAACAATTAGAAATGATGTATCTTGCTAATCTGAACAAAATCAAGTTCAAGTAACTTTTTGCAGATTGGATAATGTCTTCTGTACAGTCTTTGACACTTTGAGGAGGCTGTTGAAGTAGAGGATTCTCTTCTTCCCTCCCCCTGCCCAATTTCCACTGCGTCTTTATTAATTATAAAGAATTGAAGAGTCTATAATTAAACCTCATTTTAAAAAGAACTGGCTAAACTCTCTCCAATTCATTGCTCAAGCCCACACTTCTCTTAGCCCTGTTCACAAGCCTGGTAATATTTCGAAAGATGAATGTAAGGTCACATTTTTTCCAAACATAAACCTTGTTTCAAAGAAAAGCAAAGACTCCTGGTACATGAGATGAAAAGACACAAAATCCCCGTTGATGAAGACTCTGGAGACTAAACAGCTTATTAAACAGTGCTTTGATGGATTATAGTCAGTGTAAACAAATAAGAAACATATGGATGAGTTTTCCTCTAAACACAAATGGATTTGAATCACAAGAAAAGCAAACTCTTTTTTAACACAACAAACAAACAAGCTCCCTAAAAATGCGTCATATGACATTGAAGTTCCAAGTATTCCCCCATGTTTATTTCCAACTCTCATAAATCTAATTATTAGGATAGGGGACAGAGTAAGAAGTGTTCTTTTATTATCATTTAACAAAATGCTCTTGGATGTATACTGTGCTAAACACCTGGATATGTTTTCATGCATCACATGGATGGTGGCCATCTAATCTGACTCAAGCATGTTCTCAGGTTGAAAATACATACATTGCCTTCTTTAAATGATTAAAATCTAGTCAAATCTCCATCATAAATTTATGATTTGTATGGTAGATGTGTTTAATTTGCATTATTTTTTGGAAAGATTTTTTTATGGTTTTAAGACAAGTGCAAGCTGCTTGGAATCTATGTATTTCATTGAGGAGCTAGAATCCTCCAAAAGCTCTCCTTGTAATCCATCCATAGCTAGGAAGTTAACAGGAGATACATTTGCCTACTGGCAGGAACTCTTCTTTTTCTTTTTTTTTGGGGGGGAGGTCCGGTCGTGGGGCCTGAACTGGGCCTGGGCGCTGTCCCTCAGCTCTTCAGCTCAAGGCTAGCGCTCTACCACTTGAGCCACAGTGCCACTTCTGGCTTTTTTTTTCTTTTTTGCTTATGTGGTGCTGAAGAATCGAACCCAGGGCCTCATGTATGCAAGGCAACGCGCTCTACCACTGAGCCACCTTCCCAGCCCCAGGAACTTTTCTTAAAGATTTTGTTCTGTCTCATTTCTGTGTATACATTCTTCCTGCAGTATTCTATATCAGAAGTATTGTTTGATATGATTGAAATTAGATTTAAAAAAAGAAAAAGAGTGGAGGCTTCCCAGAAAAAATAATACAGGATGCCTAATGGAAATAACAGATGTTAATAACAATTCTTATTATTGATATTGTGTTCATTCCTTGCCACTCCAATGACTCCTTTCTCTTCTTTGCCTTATTTTTTTCTTTGCCTTATTTCATCTTTTAACAGGGGATACTGATGAGGTAGAGGTTTGGGTTCCATTTGGTAATTAGTGAAACAGGCTTCCTCAGAGCTCCCTACAGCTGGAGGACATAGCTCTATCAGGCTCTGACTTATGATCATTACAATGTAGGGATGACTTACAAACTCTCACATTGTGTGGACAGCCTTTTGTATTTCTTAGTTTCCCCCGCTTAAGTGATCTACAGAAGACATGCCAATTGCACGCGTGTGCTGGGGTAGACAAAATTAACAGGGATCCAAGGAGACAATGGGAGTCAGAAAAACATTTTCCAATTATTCTGCGTTCTAAACATGATTTCTGTCTAAAACACTCAGTGAAAGCCCTGGTTGTCATGACGGTACCACCTGCACAGCTTGGCCCTGTGCTGTAAGACAAGGCACTGGTGTCTCTGCCATCTGTTTTGAGACTCCTCTAACACAGCATGAATCCTGGACTGTATGTCCAGTGCTGTGGACTTCAGGGAGGGACCATGGAACCCTGGAGTCTCAAGGAATCTTTCCTTTCCTTCCAGTGAGCTGACACCATTTTTCTTGGAAGGAGCTTTACAAAAAGCACATGGATCCCTGGGGGCCTTGCTCTTGGCTGCCTAGGAAGGCTCTGAACTTTTGGAAGATGACGTGGGGGTGGCCTGGTGTGGGTGTATTCTTTTATCACAACTCTTTATCCATCATGGCACCAGCAGAGGGCATCGCCACCTCTCTTGGGAATGACTTATGGCTAGAGAATTCAAAGAGTTCAGAGACATGTTGGAAAGGTTGTGTGGTACTCCCATGAAAGAAGCAAATGAAAGCATCTTCATTTGAAAGGTCATGTTGACAAATTAAGAGTGTTCCTGTCCCTCAAACAATGTTCCTGTCCCTCATTAGAAACTCAAAATAATTATTCCCTTATTATTTGTATGGTGATTTACAGTTAATCAACATCTTCTATTTTTGTTACCTGGTCATATCATTTAGCTCACAATTCCCCGGCTTTATATGTATCTCTGACTTGTGAGTCCAGCTGGCCCAAACAGCTGCATTCGATTGACAAATGCGTGAGTTACTGAGCTCAGCACCCACTGGGAACCACACAGGGAGTTCCCACAGGAATTACTACTCTTGGAGACAAAGGAGACCTGGGGTTAAGATGGCACTCTGATTATATAGCACTTAGAAATTGCATGCCTCTGAGCAACCAAACCCTCTTCAAGGCTATGTTTTCTCATTTGGGAAGTGTAGAGACTAGTGTTGAAACCCCAGAACTGTCAGGACGGAGAAATGGGTATTTGTGAAATGTTGTTCAGAATTGTTTTTAGGCTCAGCATCCATAGCATTCTGGTGTTTCCTATGGGAGGCCTGTGGGTGGTCAAGGATAATCCACATGTATTGAATAAACGAATTAAAGGTGGTATAAAGGTGGCATTATCATGACCATGATGAAATTCCAGTGCATGCAGACCTGTGACTTTTAGCTTCTCATCCTTGGGATCCACTCCCAACACAGGTCAACAAGTAATATTGTGTTGTTCAGGACTGTATTTTATTCTGAAGTATTTATAGAGAGAAATTCACAGGAAAGATGTTCACAAGGACCATATATAATAATTCTAACAACATGAATGCCTTGCATTCCGGCAGCACTCTGTCAACATGCTGACACTAATATAGAAAAATCTGTACAGTTGATAGAGTTTTTACTAGGCATATGTCAGAACTGAGGGAACAACTTAAAAAGAGGAAGGCTTTATTTTGCAGATGGTCTGACACATTTCCATCCACAGTCTTTGGCTACATTAATTTGGGGCCCTTGGTGGAACAGAGCAACCAGGTAGCAGCAAGTGTGTGTTGGTTGGAAGAGGCTATTCAGTCATAGTGGACTGTATCCAGAGAGGGGAAAACAGGAAGGACCCCAAGAAAAGATTCTCCCAACAACCCCCCGCCCCACAGTGACCTGCTTCTATCACTATATCCAACATCCTAAAATTTCCAAAATGTCCCAAACAGCACCACTGACTAGGGACCTAGTAACTCAGGCTTTAACAGAGGAGACTGTGAGGGAAATTTCAGAGTCAAACTGCAACTGAACATTTGTATAGTTACCACTAAAATCAAGATACAAACTGATTTGGTATCATAAAACTTCCCCATGATACCCTGTAGAGCTGCTTTGCCTCAAAGCTCCACTCCTGGAATCAGGTTTTCTAACCCTATCGTATTATCTTGAGGATATTAGATAAATGGAATCTGTGATTATGTTCCCACTGAGGTGTGGCTTTTTAATATGCTTAATTTAGTACTGGAGTTCTGCTCAAGTTGGTTTGTCTTTTGACAATCTGCTACTTCTTTACTTATTGTTAAGTGGCATTCCATATCAAAGGCCTGGCTATTATTCTACTATTGTATTTTCACGTGGGGACACATAGTGTATTATCTTAATACAATGTTGAACCCCACATTGCAGAAACCTGATGGAAGCATGGCCGGACGTGGACCAGGGTCACTGCACAGGCTGAGCCAGCATGGGTGAGAGGTGGATCCGTCAGAGAAGTTGCTTCTGTGCTGCTGCCAGGAGAGAGATACAAAACTGAAGCACATGTAGAGATCAAGAAATTACATGGCAGAGGTTAAAAATAAAAATGCAGACATAAACCACCATTTGATTTATACACATAGCAAGTTTGTAAAATATATGGTTTTGGAATAATACGTTTATTACTCTTTAATTACTTTATGAATATGAGATTTTTATTATTTTTATTTCACAGAGACACTTCTATACAGGACAGAATGGTAAAATGGTCAATTGAGGAGAAAATATATTTTTCTATGAGTTTAGCTTTTAAAATTAATTGAAAGGCCGCGGACATCATGTCATCTCGGCTTACCTATAAAACTTTTAAACAACCTATACACTTTTAGGGATGTTATTTATTAAAATTTTCAACTTTCCTCACATTTAAATAATGATATATATGTCTATATGATTTGCATACTATTTGTTGAATTTTTGTATATATTGTTGAATTTGTGTATATATTATATTATATTGATGCACTTATATAATTATATACGTGAATGAAAATATTTATAGCATACACAAAAATATATACATATAGGATTATAAGTATACATAATACATTATGTATATTGTATACATTAAGTATATAATTTCATATATTATGTTAGTCACTTTTGGTTACTATCTCAAAATACCTGACATAAGAAAAAAAAGTTTATTTTGGCTCAAGATTTTAGAGGTTTTAGGTGATGATATTTTTGTCCCTGTGGCTTGTGGGCCCATGTCAAGACATTATACTGTGAAATGAAATGCATGTTGTCACCAGGGAGCAGAAAGAGGTGGGGGGGGGGGAAGAGGGCATCTCCTCAATGATCTAACTTCTGTCACCAGGCTCCACCTCTTAAAAGTTCATTGAATTCACAAACTTTATAGACCATGATAGTGACAATTTGCCTTGTGAAGGTTAAAATGTGTTTGTGACTTTAACTAAGTATCACTATTGCACAATACTGTGAAATATGTGAAATGTATGTAATCACTTAATCTCAATTTTAAAAAAGAAGTGAGAAAAGGGATGGGTTAGGAGCGATGGGTGACAATGTTGTCAGACACCTTGTGTTCATATACTGTTTTGTAGAATGGGGACTTCTTTGTACAACTACTTAAAGAAATAATAATAAGCAATGTAAAAAGAAACCTTTCAGTAATGCCAAGGATGAGACAAAGCCTTCAACACATGGGTCTTTGAACAACAATTCAGATCAAAAGAATGACACATACCTATCACAGTAGCAGAGAACACAGATTATATATGCTCCAAATCATAGTTGCCAAGAAGTTTATTAATATTTATTTCCTGGTCAGTAGAACGGTAGAACTGAGAGGAGAGATGAGGATTCAAGGATTCTCCTAATGTGATATAAGGGAAAATCCTGCATAATAAGTGAACAATGTCTCCACACTTCTCAGTATGGAAGCTGTGTGGCAGTAAGCCAGGGCCCCTGATTCAGAGATGCAGGAATCTTGAGTTTCTGGATTTACAACAAAGCAGAGCCACTGACTACAAAAGCTTGGAAAATTTAACTTTTGGAACAGTCATGCTGCTACTTCAATAAGGGAAAAGATCACTAAGCATCCCAAGAAACCATGCCACAGTGGTCTTTGTCAACCTCTGCAGCAACGCACAGGTAGAGGCAAGAACTAGGGCTCTATGCAAATGAAAATAACCCCTCTCTCACCTATGTTAGACTAACCAATGGATTATAAAACACTGTAAACCATCTATACTTTGCTCTGATCATGAGATCTGATTGCTACTTGCATTGTCACAGGACCAGACTCTGACCTTTAAAAAACCTTGCCACAATCCCATGCTTGTAAGTTGGAACAGCCTTTCCCCAAGGACCCCAAGCCAAGTGACATGGGCTGGGGTGACATCTTAGGACGGCTGAAGTCAGAATAAAGCAGAGTGCATGTCATCCAAGAACAAAGCATCTCCAGGCAGAGAAACTGAGCAGGAGCAGGAGAGTTAAGAAGTTGTTTTCTGGATCCAACAACCAGAGGAAGTATGTGCTAGTGGAAGCGCAAGGTAAAGCACAAGTCCCAAGAAAGAGTTCAGAAACACTATCATAATGTTCAGAGAATGTCTGAGTTATGTCTAAATGAAGCTGGTGTCTGTTCAATGAGCCATGCTCTAAAATTACACAGGATTTAGAAAATGGAATAGTTCTGCCACCAAGGACTCTTCTAAGCTGTCAGCTAATTCTACATGTGGCTCGTGAAGTCATCTAAGAGGGCCTACAAATTAGATGCACCTTCCCCCCCCCCACTTCCATTCATTGATACGCTTTCTATAGAGCACCCACAGGTACCCAGACAGCTGGTGCTGGTCAGAGTCCCCACTAAGAACTTGCTAATGAGTGGCTCCTGCTGTAGATGATAAAGCAGAGAGGCAAAGTCACCTTGGACTGTTAGACAATTCCATCTGTTTGTGGGAAAACCCCACCCAGACCCTCCACAGCCCCTGACTGCCCAAGCATTTAAGGACAGGAGGCTTGTGTTGATTGGCTGAGACCTCTATGCCAATCAAATGTCTATGAAGATGAGAAAACTATCCATCAATAATGAGGAAATAGGGTCATGGACTCTACTTGGATACTGTGAAATTTTCTCCATTCATTCAGCATTCACCAGGATCTTCATGAGTCTTAGTCAATCCCAGGTAACAGTGACACTGCTGTGAACAAAACATACAGAAGGATCAGGATCAAGGCAGAGTAGTATTAGAAAGAACAGTCATTGTTATCAGAGAAGTTTGGCAGACACGTGTCATTTTTTTACCTTGGGGGTGCTGTGTTGACTTGTGATTTCCCCTCTGTTTCCTCCCATTTCAGAACTACAGATGCAGCCAGCTGAGGAAGCCTCCTTTTCACCATCGACCTTATCTAAACACCTTGGCTGCAGAAATTATTTCAAGAAAGCTGTATTAGTTTACAATGATTGGCATATCTTTCTAGAAACAGCAATGCCACTGGTAGTTTGCTTATGATAGAGTCACTAACAATCTTCACGTTTGGAATTACAATAGCTCAGTTGGAAGCAGAGTTCATTTGCTCTTTGATTGCTACTTAGGCTTAACTGACTCTGTTTGCTAAGCTGCAAAATGATATTTTCAGTAGGTGTCTTGTTGTACTAAAAAAGCAAGCAGTGCTGAGAATCAGTGGATCAAAACTGTAATTCTAGCTACTCAAGAGGCTGAGATCTGAGGACTGTGGTTTGAAGTTAGCTGGGGCAAGGATGTTTATTATCTCCAATCAACTACCCAAACCCATAACTTTAGCTATGGCTCAAGTGGTAAAGCTACCTTTAGCAAAAAGGCTCAAGGACAGAACTTAGACTTTCAGTTCAAGTCTCAGGACCAGCATGACACCACCACAAAATCAAACAGTATAAATATGTTTTGTAAAGAATAAATCAGTGGTCACTGAATGTTGTTATTACCCATACTTTGCCTAGTTATGTTATCATGAAAATACTGATAACAGAAAGGAAACTGCTTATTAAAGTGAAATGGCCTCATATTCATTTCAGAAGCAGGTATTTCTAAAGATCAGATGCGGAGTGTATCAGTTAGCCGCCTAACAGAGACAAAACTGAACATGAAATGCCTTTCATGACTTTATCAGGTTGCTGGGAATGTAAGCCAATTGGTTAGAAAAGAAATGCCTTGGGCTTAAAGCAATTGATCTTGCATGTGCTATTTCTTTACAAATTAGAAATATGGAAAGTATTAATTCAATAAATGTTTACAGGAGGTCTACTTGTGTTGCTTTTTGTGCTGAAGATTCGGAGAATATGACCCAGTTACTATTTCCAGGAACACACAGCTCCTGAAGGGAAGGGCCCATGTAAACATAGAAATCCTGATGGGTAGCAGGAGCTCAACGGAGCCTGTGAACACAATGTTCCCAAGTGCTGGCTGCGGACCAAGGTCCCTGGGCTGTGAGTGGGGAATGCCGGGGCCCACAGGAAGGAAGGCAGCATTCCCAGAGCCAGGGCCTGAGCCACGCCAGCTACTGTGTTGTACTGGAGCCAAGGCTGGCTGGTTTGGAAAGGTAGAGAAAGATCCTGAGGTAGACTTAGGATGTGTGTGTGTGCGCATGCATGTGTGCATGTGGTGTGTGTGCGTGTGTGAGCACATGTGTGTGATTCTGGAACTCACGGCCTGGGCTCTACTCTATACTCACAACTCCTCTTCTGCTCTTTTATGTGCTTAATTGGAGATCAGAGTATCATGGACTTTTCTGCCTGGGTTGGATTTGAACCTTGATCCTCAGGTATCAGCCTCTTGAATATCTTATACTTGATCTTAAATTTTAGGTCAGTGTTTCTCATTCATGTTTAAGCACCTGATATTGATACCGTCTAGGGTTGGGGTTGTTTTCCTCTGTTGATTAAAGTATCAATAGACTGGAAAATCTTTTTTTTTTTTTTTGTCAGTCATGGGGCTTGAACTCTGGGCCTGGGCACTGTTCCTGAGCTCTTCAACTCAAGGCTAGCGCTCTACCACTTGAGCCACAGCGCCACTTCCGGTTTTATTGGAGATAAGAGTCTTGTGGACTTTGCTGCCCAGGCTGGCTTTGAACTGTGATCCTCTTATCTCAGCCTCCTGAGTTGCTAGGATAACAGGCGTGAGCCACCAGCACCCAGCTTGGGCTGGAAAATCCTTAGCGCAGACAGAGCAGTTTTATTTAAAAACGAAAGGACTGCAAGGAAAGAGGATTCCCAACTAGAAATCCGCAGCCTCTTCTCCAGGGCCTGGTGGATGCAGGTCTGGTTCTCCTCCCCCAGTGGCATTCTCCTCGTCTGATGGGCTGTGTACGTGGCTATAGGGAGTCTTGTGGATAGGAGGCCCTGGAAGAAGCCTACAGGGCCTGATGGGAACAAGATGAGTGTCCTTTTCTGGGCCATCCTCACCATCTTAAATCTCGTCCTGACTGCCATTTTCTTTCCCTAAATGCCTAGCCAGGGATGCCTCACTTCCTCTCAGGATAAAGGTCCATCACTAAGCTCAGTGCTAGGCAAGATTTTTACCTAGAATTCACATCAGAGTCGAGGCTTTCATTCTAAATACCCAGAGGACACATTTGTGATTCCTAGAAAACCATCCTGTGCCAGCAGAGGCATGGCATCATGCCAGCCATGGTGTGAGCTCCGGCAGCATCGTGTCCCTGCAAGCCCATCATCCAGGCTCTGTGAAAGCTTCTGACACGAAGGGACAGCAGTTATCTGCTGTGCAGAGAAGGGAGCCATGCCTTCACAGAGCTCCTGGGCCAGCAATCTGGGCATTCCCAGAAACTCTTAGCAATGCCTGTTCACAAATGCTGCCAACACTCCAGGCAGTGCAGTACATAGCAGATCTGTCCTGGAGAACCCAGAGCCTTCAGTGAGGCTAAGCATGAGAACCACAGAGTGCCTTGAGCCCAGCCTGGCACCGTGGGGTTACCTTGGTACTTCCCACATGGGAAGACTGCCTCCAGACCTACCAGCAACTTTGCTGGAAACCCCCTCCTCCAGAACTAGCCAGTGAGCTATTTCCCATGGTGACACTGGCATTCCTGCCCACAGTACCATTCCACCTTTTGCATGCAGGATGGGGTGAGCACCAGGCATCTCTCTAGGGACTGAGGTAGCCACACCCCAGCTGTGGAACTGTGGGCCAGGTGCTGGTCATCTGAGAGCCATGCTTTTCTCTTGTGTAGAAGACTCAGGGTATTAATATCTTTCTCTAGGACTTTTAGGAGAGTAAAAATGATTACATGAATGACAGCTATCTGAATATGTGGAGGACCCATCAATTCTGCACTCCCCACAGAGGTATACTAGTGCATTGTGGAATTGCAGTCGGGGAGCACACAGGTCAGATTTGATTTTGTCAGCCGATTATTAGCGCTACAATTGTACTACTACCACTGTTGCTATTACCACCACCTCCACAAACACTTCCTTACACCCACTGCTGCTGTGAAGACACCAAACCCTCCAATCCCACACCTCCCTGATGGCAGCTATTGCTACTTGTGTTTGATAGCAAATATCCTCCTCAGGCTCATGGGTTGAACACTTTGATCTCAGCTGGTGATATTAGGTTGCAGAGTTTCAAAGTCAGGTATCTGGTTTAGGAAGTAGGTCACTGTGGGGACTAGTCCCTGGTCCCTCTCTAAATGTCTGCTTCCTGTTCATTACAAGATGACGGTGCCCTTCACCATACAACCCCACCGCCATGATGTTCTGCTAAAGCCCAAGGAAGCCAAGTGCCTCTGAAATCATGAGTAAATTGGTCTTTGGTCCTTTAACTTGATTATGTTGGGTATTGCCACATTGTGAAAACATCTGACTGATATACAACCACTATTATGTCTGCTGCTGGTCTTACTGCTATTATTGTGGATGGAAATACCACAAGGACTACTATTAGTGTCATCACTACTCCTGTTGCTACTGCATTACCAATCTTACCCCTGCTGCTCCTGCTGCTATTTTACCTATGCCTGGCTCTTCTCCTCTTTCTCCTGATCTTCTTCTTCCTCCTGCCCTCCTCCTCCTCCTGTTCTTCTCCTTCTCCTTATAATTCTACAAACATTGCTGTTCCTGTTACTATCCTCACAACAGATTCTCTTCCTTTTTCTCTTGTTTCTCCTCTTCCTCCTCCTCCTAGTTCTACCAGCACTGCTGCTGCTGGGACCATTTCTGCTGGTCCTGTCAATGCCCCCTTGCACCTCTACATCTTGGTAGGTAAATTCTACCTCTTGGTAGAAGTGTGGCTGTATAAAGGGTAGTGGGAAGATAGATAGAGGCAGGTCTGTACAGTGAGTGGACCAGGAAAATGACAGATGGTTCCCCCCTGGGGATATGTTCATGCAGGGATCTGAAACTTAATGGTGTTTAAGGAATAAATTTGAAATATCACCAATGGCAGCCTACAAATGTGCTGGTCCTCACAGCTGACTTTAGAACCCTTGCCCTCCCAAATGAGATGAGCATGGTGAGAGGTCTGGCCTGTGACATGGCTTTTGCAGATTGACTTCCTGAACATATTTTACCTGAGATTTTGGTTTTGAACATCATATGAGAGGCACTCCAGTGCAGTCTGCTGCCTGGGGTGCAATCAGGCCAAGGATGAGTGGTGTATAGCAATTTAAAGCAAGGGTCTTTGGCAATCTTAATGGAGCACTGCATTAGGAGCATAAAGGAATAATTATTTCATAATTGCTTTAGGTGAAAGTCTGTAATAAAGCTAAAAGAAAATGGGCTAAGTTATATTTTGCACACTTTCAGCATGGAGCTGAATAACAAAATGAGGCAAGAAGGAAAAAAATACTTAAATGGATCTTTGATCTGGCTGAGCTGTGGTCTCATTAAGAGCTTCTTCTCCTTTTACAATGAAGACAATTAACTTCGCTGATCTTGACTATTCTTGTAGCAAAGACACACAATAGCACACACATGA
Source organism: Dipodomys ordii (assembly GCF_000151885.1). Taxonomy (NCBI): domain Eukaryota; kingdom Metazoa; phylum Chordata; class Mammalia; order Rodentia; family Heteromyidae; genus Dipodomys; species Dipodomys ordii. Next base: position 1,776,805 of record NW_012267376.1, on the reverse strand, counting down.
CTGGATTCATCAGTGCTGTGTGTTGTCGGAGAAAATTCCAGACAAAATTGCACATCTGCCACCAGTCGCCATGTTGCTCACGCAAGTTTGCGTGCTTCCCAGAGCAGGCCCCAAACCCACTATCTTCAGGGACATTTCCTTGGCTTTCCAGTATCTCAGCTGTGTCTGAAAGAGCCACTCAGATACCTTTATCATACTGCACTGCAGTCAGAATCCCTGGGCAGATCCCAGGCCAATGCCAAGCCAACGCCTGGCCCTGGCATGGCTACCACGCAGTAGGGAGGATCCTTAGACTATTGTGAACCCTACTTGTTATGGATTTTCAGATGGGACCAAAAACAGCCTGTGTCTATGGACAGTTGCTTGTAGAAACTGTCTTAGTGAGGTCTTATATTCTCTTTTCACAGAGGAAGAGACCAAGGGACAAAGGTTAACTTGCCACTCAGAGTCACAGACTTAGGACCTGAGTGTTATGCTATGTTTGTCCTGATCATGTAATGCCAGCCTATTTCCTATCTGCTCTGCAGTTCTCAAGAATAGGAATGAGAGGCTGGGTAATAGGGAACAGAGATTCTAGGATCTCTCCCATAAGTGAATTCCCTTCCTCCCTCTCATCATTTTTACAACCTTCTTTCATTCCCCCTCCCTCTCTTTCCATCTGTATTAGTTACTTTCTCATGACTGTAATGAAATAATCTGATATAAACACCTTAAGGATCTTTTGGATTTCAGTTTCAGAAGCCTTCGTATATCATGATGGGGAGGGTAGCAGCGGAGAACATATCACAATATGGTGGCCAGGAAGCAGGGAAAGGGATGGGGTGGCGAGGGAAGGGGATAAGGAAGGGTAGAGAGGAGGAAGTGGTCTGGGACAAGATACCTGTTAGGACCTAATGACCACGCTTTCTCCAGGGAGGTCCTACCACCTAAACCTTCCCAAACCTCTCAACATCATGCTACCAGCTAAGGAATAAGATCCCAACACAGGAGTCTGTACCATAATGCCATGCCTCTGCAACTTCCCTTTCTCATCTTCTTTCCTTCTCTGTCTACTCCATCCAAACCCACACCACACACTCCTCTCACCAATGCAAAGAGCATTTCAGATCTTAGCTGACAGTGCCTCTACCGTTTCATACACAGTCTGCTTAGAAATACACGGCTGTCTCTAGGTTTTTCCTGATCTTTGTCTTCTTTACCTCTTAGTTTTGTAGTGAAATTTGACTTTTTTTTTGGAAGTGCTGGAATTTGAACTCAGAGCCTTGCATTTTGTAGGCAGATGTGCCACCAGATGTGCCACTGAACCCCCCAGTGTATTCTCTATGGAGCTCTTTGAGAGAAGATTTAATGTTCTCATTTCAGAGATGGAAGAAAAGGTCCTAATGAGATTATAGATCACTAGAAAGACCAAGGACCATTTAATACCTTTATTGTTTCTACCTGTGCTAAGGGTCAGGCGGTATCCAGGGACCCCGATGTCACCACATCCTGGTGCTGAGCTCAGAACATGGCTGGCAAGATCCAGGCTGGCTATAATTTGAAGATATCAGTTCTCCTCGGCCTGTTTGCTTCTATCATGCATCCCTCCCTGCCCTGTTCACTCACTGTGGTGTTTCTTTGTTTTGTTTTCTGTTGCCAGTTCTATGGTTTGAACTCAGGCCCTGGACTCTGTCCTTGAGCTTTTGTACTCAAGGCTAGCACTCTACTGCTTGAGTCACTGCCCCATTTTCAACTGTTTGGTGTTAATTGGAGAGAAGAGTTTCAGGACTTCCTGCCTGGGCTGACTTCAAGCTATAATCTTTAGATCTCAGCCTTCTGAGTAGCTAGGATCACAGGCCTGAGCTGCCAGGTCTAGGCAAGACTATCCTTTAACATCAACGGTTGATCTTAATTATTTTCAGATTTCATATTTGTGTTTTTTCTATTCTCTAAAGTGAATATTTATTCCCAAATCAATATTCCAAATTGCTTCTGTGACCCTTTAGAGATAAACATCATGAGATTAGGAACCTTGAGTCACCCAAGGAGCCCGTCGGCAGGTATGATCCAACAACAGACACTCTGCCTATTTGTTTTAGCTCAAGAGTGTGAGCTAACACATGACTCTTTCAAGGTCAGGCTGGTTTTAGGTCTTTTGTATTTCATACATTTTGTTGGTGAAGCTTGTTGCCTAATATGGCTTCAAACATAGTACTTAAGTACTGTCTGGGATTTCTTAGTACTGGATGACTAATGTATAGTATAGCAAAAATGTGTGTTGCATAAATTTTTTTCAAGCATGAATTATTGATCTGTCAGTGCTTAGCTCACTGATAATCAATAATACATTTGAACAAGGTATAAAACATGGTAATATATTGACCAGTTTGTGAAAATGTTTTAACCAGAGGCCTAGAAGAACTTAACTCTATATTTCTCTTGGGGGGGGGTCAGTATTCATTAACTAATGTCTACAACAAGTTTGTAGAATGTAACAACTTCAAATAATGAAACTAGTTATAGCTTACTTTTCTGTTAGAATAGACAATTCCCTACTGTCTAGGATTAATCTAACTTAGTCACTGTCAAGAACATTTAGAATATTAACAGTAGAATTTTACTCATGCCAACATTACAAAGTTATTCACTTTCAATATTCTTTCTGGATAATTCAAACTATTTTTTCTAGTCCCAAATTTTGTAATCCAACTTTCCCATCTCCTTTCTTTTCTTGCTTTTTTTTTCTATTGATTCCTTGCATTCCACTTTCAGAATTTGAATTGTTTGATTCAATTGAATATGTTTCTCTTCTGATTTTCAACTAAATCACTCTTATTCTCAAGACACTAAACTGAACCAGTCAGAATGGTCTAGGTGTTGCTGCAGGAACAAACAGATCTTGGTCTTAGTGAATTGGAACAATGACAGCTTTCTTTTCTTTATGCTTTGCTTTCTATATGCTGCAAAGACTATCTCAAGTTACCTTGAAGTTTCTTTCCCTTTTTTTACTCAGAGATATGAACAGCAAAGTCTCTTCTCTTTGGTTTGTGGGCTGGTTGCTATAGCAGAGAAAAGAGAACTTGAAAAGTCACACGCAGACCAGCCCTTAAATACTTCCATCTAGGATGATAAATAGCATTGCTATTCACTGTAGCTTCACCAAGCAAGACACAGGGTCATGAAGCTGCCTAATTCAAGACCATGTGCCTAGAAAAAAAATTCAGCATAAAACATAGCTATAAGATCACACAGAACACATTCACCCTCTCGTCAGTGACCAGAGCTCTGAATCCCATCTACAACACATAGCATGTAAAGGCCAGTATTGGTGTATTTAGAGAAAAGATGTCAGAAGAAACAAAAAGGCAATATTCCCTGCTTTCCCCATCTTCATGATGAAACTGGGACAACTTCAGTACGTATCTCCATGCGGAGGTGAGCATTTTGGACTGCACCATATCACAGTACTGGAGGACTCTCATGAAAGTGATGCTGCTTTCCCCCTGGGACTGTGCTGAGCCTGCAGGGCCCCTGCACTGACTTTGATACTCTTTCCTGTTTATTGAATGCTTTTCATTTGCAGCTTTTCCTCCAATGGCTGAAAGTCATGTCAATACACTGAAATGCAAAAACTCTGTCACAAAAAATAAGCATGCTTCACTTATTTCGTGAATCACAGCATTAAAAAGGCACAGAGAAATAAAATGAACACTAGAGTACCAGCAAGCTATGCTATGCTAAAGAGATGGAAACTATACCTGGTGTCTTCTATTGATCGCACGGTGATTGAGATTTACATTCCGAAGTTAAGCCACACAAATATAAAAGATTCATCTTGGTTTCCAAACAGTTGAGGACAGCTGGGTTGCCAGAGGTTTATGCCCAAAATCCTAGCTACTCAGGAGACAGAGATCTGAGGACTGTGGTTCAAAGTCAGGCAAACAAATCCATGAGATTCTTACTTCCAAATAACCACCAAAAAGCTGGAGGTAGAGGTGTGGCTCAACTGGTAAAGTGTCAACCTTGAGGGCAAAAGATAAGCAACAGCACAAGGTCCTGAATTCAAGCTCCACTACCAACACTAAATGTGTTGAATGAATGGTTAAGGATCAAGAATAACATCCATCTGGCTGGGTGCCTGTGGCTCACACCTGTAATCCTATGTACTCAGGAGGCTGAGATCTGAGGATCGCGGTTTGAAGCCAGCCTGGGCAGGAAAGTCCGTGAGACTCTTATCTCCAATAAATCACTAGAAAATCGGAAGTGGCACTTTGGCTCAAGCAGTAGAGCACACATTTTGAGCTGAAGAGCTGAGGGACAGCACCCAAGCCCAGAGTTCAAGCCCCACAACTAACCAAAAAAAAAAAACACAAAAAAAGAATAGCATCCATCTAAATTGACTTCTGAAGTATATGAACTTTCTAGACTTAAGTTTGTCTCTAATAGTCATCTCTGAATCATGGGTCATGTGTGACCATGTGGGCCATGGGCTGCGTATCCCGTGGGTCTTGGGCAGATACTCTGTCATTTTCCCAGTGTTTGTTTGCACACCTCATTGTGTAGCAATCAGAAGCACCAGATGTCCAGTTTGCTGAATTTTGCCCATTATAAAATTTATGTTGGGTCACATAGCCCCAGCTGCTTTGTGAAATGGATTGCTTCTAACTCTTTATTTCTTCTGGGGATCACATAACAATAAATTACATGGTTGGATATAAATGATTCATGAATTCCAAGTTTTATATTTTTATCCCTTGAGCATTATCTTGATTATCAAATTGTAATTCCCTTCTGACACTAAAATAAGGTCCAGATTCCTTGGGTAATCATTTCTAATCATACAATATTGTCAGTCTTGATTAGTTTTCTGTCTTTATCTTCTACCTGCAATAAATAGGCATCCTCCATTCTAGGACATTTTCATTATGCAAACAATCTAGTCTAAGTTAATTCAGTTGTTAATCAACCTTTCTGCCAGGAGTCTTGCATTTTGTCACTCATCCATCCTTCCATCCATCCACCTATCCACTTATTCTTTCATTCATTGGTCCAAACCAAGTGTGCTGTGCTACTTGATTAGTTCTGTGTTCAAAGTGGAGAATGCAGATCTTAATGAGACATAGCCTATTATGCCAAAAACATCTACAATCTTGGGAGTGAGATCTGACCCCTAATAATCAAGAGTTCATTCACAAAAATAATATAATCTATTTCTAAATATCTATCAGACCAACTCAAGTCAACACCTTTAATATATTCTTCCCTGGTCAGCTGAGCTATGTAACCTGCCTCCAACAATGCCTTCTCCTGTTTATGATGACTTATTTTGACCTATAACTTTGTCCTCTTTCTTCTCCACATGACTTTAAGACCCTGAATGAAAATAAATTTCTATCAAATTATATTTAATAGATGGTGCTGAAATGTCAGTGGAATGGATGAATATAGGTTGTAGAGTTTCTTTTTTTATTGTGAAAATACTGTACAGAGGGGTTACAATTACATGGGCAAGATAGTGAGTACATTTCTTATCAAGCATTGTAGCCTCCTCCTTTGTTTTCCCTTCCCATCCCTTCCCATCCTCCCCACCCCCCCCCACCAAAGTAGTAAAGTTCGTTTTTGTCATAACGACTTGTACATCTCATTGTTGCAATGGGTCCACCTGTATCCCTATTTAAACAATTTGTTTTCCCCCTTCCCCTTCACAAATTATACTGACATCAAATACAGTGAAAGCAGGGATTATACTGTGGGGGGAGGGACATACAAAGCAACCAAGAAATAATCTTATAAATGTGTTAGAAACAATCGCATGAAAGAAAAACATTTGAATACATATCTTAGGGTTCATTTCCCTAACATCACCTTATCTGACCTTTTCTGCTTGACTCAGACATATACTAGTTATTGCAAATAAGGGAAACCATGGGACCTATGTTTCTTTGGGCCTGGCTTACTTCACTTAATATAATTTTTTTCCAAGTCTTTCCATTTCCTAACAAATGGGGTAATGTCATTCTTTCTGATGGAGACATAGAATTCCATTATGTATATATACCACATTTTCTTGATCCATTCATCTACTGAGGGGCATCTGGGTTGGTTCCATCTCTTAGCTATGGTAAATAATGCTGCAATAAACATAGTCATGCTGGTAGCTTTAGTGTGGTCTTGTTTGTAAACATTTGGGTAAATGTCCAAAAGTGGGACTGCTGGGTCATAGGGGAGCTCTATGTGGAGTTTTTTGAGGAACCTCCATACTACTTTCCAAAGTGGTTGAACAAGTTTACATTCCCACCAACAATGCAGTAAGGATCCCTTCTGTCCACATCCCCTCCAGCATCTGTTGTTATTAGAGTTCTTGATTATAGCCATTCTAACTGGGGTGAGGTGGTATCTCAATGTTGTTTTGATTTGCATTTCTTTTATGGCTAGGGAGGACTATTGGCCATCCTTTTTTCCTCTTCAGCGAAGTTTCTCTTTAAGTCTTTAGCCCACTTATTTATTGGGCAGTTGTTTCTTTGAGGATTTGTTGTTGGGGGATTTAATTTTTTGAGTTCCAGGTATATTTTAGATATGAGACCCTTGTCCGTTGTATGGCTAGTAAAGATCTTTTCCCAATCCGTGGGCCTTCTATTGATCTTGCTAGCTATGACCTTTGCCATGCAGAAGCTCTGCAATTTCATGCAATCCCTTTTGTCCATAGGTTGTAGAGTTTCTTAAGCCAGTGATTTCCAAGCCTGAACATACATCAGAATTACTTGAAAGTTTATTAAAATACAGTGGGTGAAGTCCAAGCCTCAGGAACTTTTATTCAGGAGGTCTAGACTGGGGCCTAAGGCAAATTCTTATTTCTAACAAGGTCTCAGAAGATGCTGGATCCTGGGTCTTTCCTTTGAGAACCCCTGAACTAGTAATACCTCAACCTAAGAAACCTGTATGCCCACACTCTGAATGACTCCAACTGGTGTTTCTCAGTGATTCCCCACCCTGTATTTTCTCAAATCATATCCAAGCTATCCCATTACAATTTTCCAAATGCATTTGGTCCACTTGCTCCTATTTACTGAGTATCGGATCTGTTCATTGGATGAGGCTACATGGCAGGACCAAACGTAAATAAGCAGTTCCTATCTTTGAGCAACTCAAGAATCCATTCATGAAACATACCAATGAACAGCTGGCAGTCATGAGAAGGATCCAGGCCATGGTCTTGAGCTTTGCAGGAGGTGAGTCATAATTCCTGCAAGGTTGAAGGGATTGGGGATGATGGTGATAAGAGGAATTCAGACACAAACAAAAGCAAAAAACAAAATGATATCTGTGTATCGTTAATTGATGACACACACACGTTCACATCTTGCTCTGTACTTAAGATATTTGTAGACACCAAGTTTTTTTGAGGGGGGTTGTTTTGTTGTTGATTTTTAAAGTAGTAGCAACAAACTCCAATTCCAATGGTACTCAACAGCACTATCCACCTTCGTTTGTCTGCTGTATGTGTAGGATGTGTATGAGTTGTAGGGCTTGAACTCAGGGCCTGGGTGCTACCCTTGAGCTTCTTTTGTTCAAGGCTAGCATTCTACCACTTGAGTCACAGAATCACTTTGGCTTTTTTTGGAGGGTGTGGGGGATAGTTTATTGGAGATAAGAGCCTCCTAGACTTTCCTGCCTAGACTGGCTTCAAACCTGATCCTCAGATCTCAGTCTCTTGAGTAGTTAGGATGACAGGTGTGAGCTGTTGGAATTTGACTAAGATTCAAGTTTTTCAAACAATTTTTCAGGGTATTAAATAAATATATAGATGGTATATGCTAGTGATGAAATCAGCACACTTCATAACCTGTTGTAACCAAAGACATATCATGGAAGGTTTGTGCTGTGAAAGACAATTGGTGGACTATGATGGTGAGACATGACGAGGCATTTGTGGACATTCTCCAGATAAAGCTTTTTCCCATAGCATAATAAAGTTTTTAATCTTAAAATATAGTACTGTTCCAAAATGAAAACATACAGATATAGCCAAAACCAGTGAGATTAAGCATATTACAAAAAGATTGTGACATGTTAGAATAAGGTATACTTGGTTTAAGAAACAACAGCACCGCATCAATAAAATTGTAAAGAATCTCTCTAAAACCCTTTCCTTCAGTCCCAGCATTTCTTGGGCTGGGCCTTTGCGTATTTATTCCTTGAACTCAGAAACGAGAAGGATATTCTTCTGTCTGGATACACCGCAACAGCTAGGCTGACTACCCTGATCACTTATGTTCATCTACTCACTTCCTATTTGCTAAAAGTCCTTCCTATGGCAAGTGCTCTTTACAAGTGCTCCTTGGAGGCAGAGAGAGTAGAGTCCAGCAGTTAGAAGCACTAACCATGGACCTGGACTTCCAATCTTGTTTTGAGACTGCATATTTCCATTGAAAGAACACTGCAGATGATTTCACCCCCATGTACTAGAATGGCCCAAGTCCTTCCAAATGGCATAACAAGGAATGAGTGAGTTAATCAAGGGTGTAACCTGTCAATATCAAGAAGTAGTGCACATGTGTTGAGGACTGGCCTCATCTCCCACCACACTGGGTTCCCTAGCCATCTTTATGTGTATGTATGGAGTTTGTGTCTAGATTATTGAAGGATACATGATCTCCATTCTCCTGGCCTCTAGACACATACCTTCAACTAGTGATCCCAGATTCCTCATCATCCATGTGTGTAAAACAAAGCTCATAATTTCCTTCCATACTGTGCCCCCAAGCTTCTCACCCCAGAAACTCAGCCACATCTAACCATGTAATCCACACCAGAAGTTACTTCTCTTCCCCTCCCAGAACTCCCAGGTTCTGAATAGCCTATTTGTTTACTTCTCTCAAATGTATACATTATTCTTCCTATCCACTATGCTAAGTACTTTGCTTAAATACGAATTTCTTAGTTGTGTTACTTAATCCTTGAGAAGTCATTCTCCATTCTGCCTCTAGAGGGCTCTTTGTAGACAAAGTTGACCATGTCTCTTCAATTTGTAAATCCTACCGCTGATGGCCAGTGTCAAGTCTGAGTTCCTCAGGATAACACACTGGCCTGCGTGCTGACCCTATGGCTCACTCACACATGCAAGTCTTGTGCCTTACCTCCTGAACTCCAGGCTTCAGTGATGATACACAGCCTGTGTTCACCAGCTTTTATGTTGCTGTTTCCAATTATTCCACTCTTCAGAAGTTTTCATACTATCAGCAATGGCTCTGTCTTCCGGGGTCTCAAGTGCTCACCTTGGGCACCAGTTTGCAGGGCCTTCCCTGAGTCCTTCCTACTTGGTCCTTTCACTTGAATGCTGCCCTTCATCAGCCACACAGTGTCAACCTTTCACGCTTGCCCAATAGCCCCTTGCATGGAATCTTAATAGACTTTCATCATTTTTAGGCATGTGGCTAGAAAAAGTGCATCAAACATGTTGGACAAAGAGTCAGGCAGCTGGATAAATGAGTGAAAGGAAAGCTGTGGAGATGCGTAAGTATACGGGCATATAGATAATGAATGAACGCTCAGTGGAAGAATTCTAGCTAATGACATAAAGTAGATACCATTTTAGGCTCAGAAAGAGTGGTAACAAAACTAAGTGCCTGTGGCTTATGCCTATAATTTTAGCTACTGAGGAGGCTAAAATCTGAGAATTGAAGTTTGAGGCCATCCAGGCAGGAGACTCCATGAGACTCTTATCTCCAATTAACCAGCAAAAAGCAAGAAATGGATCTGTTATTTAAGTGGTAGTGAGCCATGACTGTAAAAGACAAATGACAGTATCCAGGCCCTGAGTACAAGGCCCAGCAACAGTAAAAACAGAATGGTAGCAAAAGTCAGGATTCTTGAAACAGGACATGTATACCAAATGGTCAAGTTGTCAGGAAGATGAGAGAACAGAACACATGAACAGAGGCACAGGTCAAGGCGATGACAAGGCTGTTGAGTTCATGCCATTACTAAAGAAGAGGGGAAAATGCATTTGATTTGGTTATTATTTGAACTGTGTAAAGGGTGTGAACCAAGACATGCAAAGAGTGTGAGTCTATGAAATTAGACCTCCAGGCTTCTTGGGAAAGATCGTGATTGAGAACTGGAACTAAATTAATTCATCTGCAAAATACTCGAAGCTAAGAAGACCCCTGGGCAAGCTGAGGCATCTCTGCCCAGGAGCCATGTGTCTCTGAACTGTGAGTGGCTTGTTTCCCAAAATTTAGATGGAATTCTGGCTTCTGACCTCAACTAGCAGGGGGCAGAACATTGAGTCAATTCAGTCCTCCCAGAGCATAACTTATTTGTTGTAGGATAAAAACATGCTTGACCTTGAAACCAAACCTTGTAAATCCTTCACTTCACAAATATGGTTAGAAAATTTGAGTAGACTATATGAGGAAGCAAAAAAAGGGAAGTGGAAGGTGTGGGAACTGACTTGCTTATGTTATAAAATAACGATGTTTTTGATTAAATAAGGGATAATGTGAACACACCTCTGGTCATGACCATGAGTCAAGTCATCATGATAAATTCATGGGGAAGTTTCTAAATTCCGTCGCAAGAAGGATTCAGTTACACTGTGGCATTGTTTGGGAGAATCTCCTCTTCAACAGGTTTTCCTTCCTCCACAGAAACAGTACTTTCAAGTGCACACGTCACAGCTATACTTGGCTTAATCAGGGCTGGTAGAATTTGAGGGTCACATTCAATCATGGATCAAGGCCAAGTGTTGGGGTGGACTTCACAGGTATCAGGATTGGCACAACCCAGGGCTTCTATCAGAAAGACTCATGTTTGGTTCAGTGCTGTGCTGTCACAGTCTTCCAATTCTTAATCACTGATGAACAAGAACCGCCACACTTTTATTTTGTGCTGGTCCTCCTGCATTATGTAGGACTTCTGGAATTCTGGCTTCTGGAATTCTGGCTTATGTGAGTTTTTATCACTATGGTAGCTCTATCTCAACTTGGCCCTTAGTACTTTTATTGGCCCTGCTATTGAGCTTCTTGTATCCTTAAACTATCAGCTCTGGGATTCCTGATACGAGATAGTGAACACAGCATTGCTCTGTCCACAGTCAGCCTACAGCAGATAAAATGTAGTTTACTGACTACAGAGGATGGAATGATATGAGTTTTGGCCTCATCTCCTCATTGGAGAATGGAAAGGATCAGCCCCAGGAAATAGCAAAGTGATAAATTCAACAGAATTATAGAGTTAGATGTGTTTTCATGAAGAACTACAAAGTGCTATGTAGGATTTGTGTTATTCACAATTCCTCATTGTCACTGCTGTTAGGGGTGGAAAAACGTGCTGTGGGTGAGAGATATATGTCTCTTTTCTCAGGCTGCAAAGGTCAGGGACCTCTTAGTTTGCATACACAGCCTTCATCAACAAGAGCTGAGTGCTACACGTGGGTTTGCTCCCTGCCAATGGTGGGCCTCTACCTACTCAACAATATTTTTGACCCTTGAGCTTGGAATTCTGACTTATGTGAGTTTTTATCACTATGGTAACTCTATCTCAACTTGGCCCTTAGTACTTTTATTGGCTCTGCTATTGAGCTTCTTGTATCCTTAGAGTAAACTATCAGCTCTGGGATTCCTGATACAAAATAGTGAACATAGCATTGCTCTGTCCACATTCAGCCTTGTAAGAGCCTCTGTCCACAGAACTAACAATACTCCCACCCCACATTTCCTCAAACAAAACACCTTATCATTGGAAATATCTAATAATTAATGGGCTAGTCATAAATTCTGTGAGGGTCTTATGTCATCTTTCTCTCTTGGGCATATAATTTCAAAATTCACTGACACACAGCAGGCCCAATCCCTGTATTGCTACAGATTTCTGGGAGAAATCTCTCATGAGGATACCACTTATCAATGATTCATTTTGTAAGAACTAACACTGGTCATGTTATAAGATTTGAGGAAAAAAAAAAGGAGAAAGGGTGGGGAAGCAGAAAAATGGTGAGCGGAAGGTGGGCAAATACCATCATACTATTCCATGTACAATGTGAAAATGGAACCAGGTAACTGGAAGGGATGGGGGGGACTGGGGGAGGGGGAAAGCAATGGGGGTGGCAAGATGCATGGCACTCATAAACTGTCATGCTAAGTTGGAATCCCTTTGTACAAGTACAGTCTCACGGGTGTCTCCCCTGACACAGGAACTCACTCCTCACACTCCTGTCCTCACGCCTGGCTGCTGCCCTTGCTCAGACATTCTGGTGCCCATTGTGCACAGAGGTCAGCAGCCCCAAGAACCAAAGGCACCCTTGGGTGACTTCTTACTAGGCATGTACAATTGTCTGTTGGTGTGTCAAATGCATTCCTACACACCCGATGAATGGCCAGATGCATCCCCCACCTCCACAGTCAAGATTTAGCCTTTCAACTGCTTCTGGCATCTTCTGTCAGGAATATTAGGTATTCTTCCAACGCGATGAAGCCCTGGTGTCCTTTCCCAGATTCCTGGAGCCACTTTCTGCAACTAAAAGCCCTCTAGCAGTGAGAGGGCCCAGTTCTTCTTTGGGTCCTCAGGGAGTCCTAACTCTTTCTTGATTTGAATGATTGGTCTTTATCAGACCTCTTCCTCTACTGCCTTTCCCAGATTCCAAAGGCTCATCTTTACATCACTCACCAACAAGTCAGCCTTGAGCAGCCCTCTGACCTCATCCTCTATCATGGGTCCTCACACAGTCCTAGGCTATTGTGAATACAATGTGCTAAGTGTACACTCATCAAGTCCAGACATTGTGTTAGAGGTTTCACCTGGAATACAGGCACTGCCTCACGCCTCTACGGCTCCTGTTTATTTCACCTAATTCCTTTCAGACTGCACCACAGCAGTGATTCTGTCAAAATATATAAAATGGAATGTATGAATGGATTTATTGGTATGATTAATGCAGTGATTCTCTCTGATTATACTGCAGAGTATCATGAAAGTCTTAATACCTAGGCACACATTCTGACATTGACGCACAAGCTGAGGATGCAAAGGGGGATGTACATATGTGTGCTTGTGCACATGTAGGGGAAACAAGACTAAGATCCTTGGGATGAGGACTTTCACTGCTGACCCAGATGCACTGACAGGAGACTCATATTTCTAGCTAAAAGAACAACAAAAAATCAAATAGAATATATGCAATAGTAGTACCCAAGCACTTGAGCATTAGACAACAAAAGAAATTGACCCCTGAGAGGAGCGGATAAAATGATGTTTGAAATTATACCAGAAAATATTCTGCCCATCATACAACCAAGGACAAACCCAGATAGAGGTACACCATGGATCTTTTGGAGTAGAAGTTGGAGCTGTGGTCTAAGAGAGGCTGAAAGTTGGGACTCACAGACCAGCATGGGAGCTAAGTCAGAGACTCCTCTCAAGCTCTTGGCCGAATACGGATAGAAAACCATGCACAGAGACAGAAAAAAACATCTGGAAGGATGACACAGCATCCTGGGAGTACACACACAGCAGAGAATACTCTCGTTTCCACCAGTGAAAGGAAAACAGTATAGTTCACAAGACACTGAGTGCAGTGTTCAGAGATGTCTTTCTTCAAGTTGGAGGAAAACAGACACCAGCTCTGGTGTTTCCCACTTCCAACCATCATTTCTTTGGTGGTCAGTTCAGTAAGATCTAAGACATGTCCAGTCATGTCTGTCCCTAGAAGAAAGGGCCTTACCTGGTCATCATTTCCAGCTGTCTAAATATGACTGATACGATGTTCAATTAGAGGGAAGACAGACATTGGTCTGTTCCTAGACCCAGCACAGAAAAAGAAATCAATTTTAAAAAGCACAAAACTTATCGATCACCCAGTTCACCCTGTGTGTCCAGGATGTCGGTTGTGGGGTTGTCCCACAGTAGGTACTTCCATGCCGGTGGTTCTCCTACCTTGGTGCTCCCAGAGATCTATAGGACCTACCTTCTGAGCTAAGAAGTGTGCATGAATCACCTGTTCCAATCATTCTGCTCCCAGCTCTGCAATGGAAATGATAAAGCATAAACAATAGTGACTGATAAAGCTGCTTCAATGAGGACAGTGTTTGTCTACAGCCTACCTTATATAAGTTAAATTCTATTTTGGATGGATAAGCTTATCCTTCATGTAGATTATCCAACTTGCTTCCTTCTAGTCTCTCTCTGTGTCTCTCAGTAGTAATGAGGTTTGAACTCTATACTTTGTGCTTGCTAGGCAGGAGCTCTACCATTTGAGCCATGTTTCTCACCCTTTTTGTTTGAGTTATCTTTTATGTAGTGTTTCACATCCCTTCCCTTGGCCATCCTGTACTGCAATCCTCCTTAACATTCCTGCATCCCTAGTATGTCAGACATACCCCAGTATTGTGCAGTTTTATTGGATGAGATTGGGTCTCACTAATCTTTTGTTTCAACTGGCCTCGAACTTTGATCTTCCTGATCTCTGACTTCTGAGTAATGGCATTACAGGCAAGATCCTCTGTGTCTGGCTTGCTTTCTTCATTTTAGAGGCTTTCTAGTGAAATTTCCTGATCATTAAGTAATTAGGATGAGTGCATTAATTTTCACAAAAATCAGTGTTTACTTACAAATAAATTTCATCAACATGAACCAGGAAGGGGCGGGAGAGTGAGAGAGAGGAGAAAGAGGTGGAGGGTAACACTTCTTGGCCCCTTGGAAGTTCAGCTCTGCTCAGACTTATCTGAGCTTCCTGTTCTCAGCTGGGTAAGATTCCCTGATTGCCAGACAGTTCTGAGTCATGTTTCACTCTCCAGAATCTGACTAGAGGAGAAAGTACAGAAAATCCCACAGGAATGCCTCTTTTTATCCAAATTCCTATTTTAGTTTCACAGATCTCTGGACAATCCCATTCCAGCAGCTGCTGGGAGGAGAGGTGTTCTGGTGACACCATGTTTCTCAAGGCTGGCTCTCCTCTGCATCTGATCCCATATTTTGTGTGGGTCCCTCATCCACCTACACTGGGGACTAATGAAGCTTCACCCCATCAGGAGAGGATACAAAGCACAAGACTGAGGTCATTTTCCACCATCAAGATGCTAGAATGTATCAATAGAAGCACATTGAGTGTCTGGTGTTACTATGTTTGTCTATGGATCAAATGATATGTAAGTAGCTTCCAAGGCATTATTTTATCTTGCTTTCACAGAGATGTTACCAAAACTGCAATATAACTTTTGCTGATGCCAAGGCTTTGAGAAATTAAAATTTTTAACAGTAAGCTGATAGGGAGAGAGCTGGATTCAACAGTCAGGCTTACTGGCTGTACAACCTTGTCAATCACTTCAATGATAGAGAAATCTCCAAGTGCATTGAGCATTGAGGCTGAGGCCCAGGAAGGGTGATGAACTGGGGTTTAGCAGGCTGTTTGGCAGTGGTGGGGTATCTCTATGGTCCATAGATATTATGAGATTATTTTCTATCATCCTGGGAAGAGTGTGAGCCAGACATTAGAAGTTTTAAAGTGGCCTCATATTCTAGAAGGCCTCTGCTTCAGGATAGAAGGGAAGAATCAGTGGTGAGAAAACGGTACTCTCTGCTCCCTTAACTCAGTGTTTAACAGAACAGTATGGCATATTTGTACTTTCATTTAATGAGAAGCACACCAGATGCAATAGTCAGCACATACACACACACACACACACACAGATGGCAGACACAGAAGATTCCTGTTACTGAAGACAGCTGTGCTAACCAGAGATATTGTCCCTTATCAGCCCCACATTTGTCATGAACTCCAGAACTAAGTAACTAAGATGCATGCAGTCAGGATAAACCAAATTATAAGGAGAGGCTGATGAAGCATCTTAAACACCATGCTCATGCATGTTTTGTGCACACCATCTGGGCAACTTCCAAAGCACAACCCAGCACTTAAACAATAATTGTTCATTTGTACTGCTCCTGTGTTTCAGACATTGTTTATTTTTTTAATTGGATTGTAGTTTCTTAACTTCCATTCAAATGGTAATAATTGGGGGAAAAACACTTAGACAAAATAACAGTACCCACCAATTTTCAGTTTGAGAGTCTTGTTTTTCTCTACACTGAACACTAAAACTTTGAGGTGAATGTGCATGCCCATACTGATTATCCAAAGCAGAACACGACAAATATTTTCATTAGTGAGACAGAGAGTTTTGCTATTTTTTTCAAAGTAAGAATTTCTGTCAGGTAACTTGCCAGAGGAAGATGGCAAAGGAGAAGCTAGAAACTACGCAAACTCTTGCATAGAAACCAGTTTTAGTGTTTCAGTGAAAAGTCCAAGGCTAGAGAGTCACACCAAGTGTGCCACCATAGTACAGAGAGTTTAGCCAGAGAGGAAAAATGCAGGCAGCTTGGTTAAGGAGAGAGGTCTGAGCACTTGTTGGTGTCCATGGCGGCAGCAGTGGCAGCTGTGCCAGTCACCATATCAACAGAGAGAGCCCAGGACAAAGGCACCAGAGATGGTGTGTGAGAGGATTCTACTCACTAACAGCAAAAACTGGCAAGGAGCCAAAATCTTCATCCTACTGACTACAGACAGTCACAGACCATGGATGGCCTGAAAGCCAAGGGAAAGTGTGAGTACCCCAAGACTCCTCACTCCTTCTCATGGAGTAGTAAAGGGAAGGTAGCCCTTCTCCCACTACCAGAGAAGAACACCATCTTTGATACACTCAAAGACCCTGCCAGAGCATCTAGCTTGTAACTCAGGCCTTGGAGGAAGACAATAAGAGCCATTCTACAGGTCAAGGAACCTAACCTGCCTGGCTCAGCACCACCCAGGGGAAAGTTGCCCTTCCCAGGCAGAGAAGCTCCGCCCATGGAGGAGTGACTTTTTTCTCTGGGTAAACAGACCAGAGGCTGCCCTTCCCCACAGCAACTTAGGCAGCTGACCCACCTAAGAGATTGGAAAATGAACATTGAAGACTAAATTAAGGAGGTAAAGAAGTCCATACAAGATCTGAAACAAAGCTGCAAAAAAGAATTTGAAGCCATCAAATCTGACCAATTAGAAGGAAAGGAAATATAAAACAAAGTAGAAAGTCTTAACAGTAGATTAGACCATGCAGAAGGTTGAATCTCTGGGATTGAAAACATTATAGAGAAAGAACAGACAAGTATTCAAGACAAATCCAAGAAATATGATAAAGCTATTCAATAATTAGAAGACACCATCAGAAGGCCTAACTTAAAGCCAAAAGGTTTAAAAGATGGCCAAGAGACAGAAGGTCTAGGAAATTTATTTAACAGCATTCTATCAGAGAACTTCCTAAACTTGCAAAAAGATAGGCCCATTCAAATATAAGAAGCATTTAGAACCCCAAATAGACTAGACCAGAACAGATCATCACACTGTCACATTGTAATCTGCACAGGATCAAATGAGACTAAGGAAAGGATCCTTAAAACTGTCAGGGAGAAAAGATGAGTTACCTATAAAGGGAAACCAATCAGCATAACTTCAGATTTCTCAGCAGAGACGATGAAAGCAAGAAAAACCTGGAATGATATATGCCATGTCCTAAAGACAACTATCAACCAAGAATACTGTATCCAGCTAAAATCCCCTTCATAACAGAAGGGTAAATGAAAACTTTCCACAGCAAAGAAAAACTGAAACAATATATCTCTACCAAACCAGCCCTCCAAAACATACTTAAAGATGTCCTACACATAGAAAACCAACAAGAGCATGATAAAGGCAAAGAAACAGCCCCCAGACAGAGAATCCAACAATCTTAAGAAGAACGTAGTTGGCACAGCCCCCAAGAAAGTGGATAACATGGCAGGAACTACCAAAAACATCTCTGCCCTAACTCTCAATAATAACAGATTTAACTCTCCAATTAAGTGACATAGATTGTCTAGTTGGATCAAAAAGCAAGCTCCTTCTCTCTGCTGCCTTCAAGAATCACACCTTGCCCACAAAAACAAACATATTGTTAGATACAATAGCAAGAAAGAAAAAACCACTTGTGTCCTTATCTTGGGGTTCATTTCACCTAACATCAACTTATCTGACCTTTTCTTCTTGACTCAGACATATACTAGTTATTGCAAATAAGGGAAACCATGGGACCTGTGTTTCTTTGGGCCTGGCTTACTTCACTTAATATAATTTTTTCCAAGTTTTTCCATTTCCTAACACATGGGGCAATGTCATTCTTTCTGAGGGAGGCATAGAATTCCATTGTGTATATATACCACATTTCTTGATCCATTCATCTACTGAGGGGCATCTGGGTTGGTTCCAGATCTTAGCTATGTAAATAATGCTGAAATAAAAATAGTTGTGCTGGTAGCTTTAATATGGTCTGTATTGTTTCTAACATATTTATAAGGTGATTGTTTTGTTACTTTGTATGTCCCTCCCCCATGGTATAACCTCTGTTTGCATTGTATTTGATGTTGGTATAATTTGGGGAGGGGAAGGGGAAAAAAACAAATTGTTTAAATAGGGATACAGGTAGACCCATTGCAACAATGGGATGTACAAAATGCTATGTTGAAAAATGAACTTTACAACTTTGTTGGGGGGCAGGGGGGAGTGTAATCATGGAGATGGGAGGGAAGGGATAGTAGGGAAAAACAAAAGAGGAGGCAACAATGCTTGATAAGAAATGTACTTATTACCTTGCTCAGGTAATTGTAACCCCTCTGTATAATGGTATTTTCACAAAAAACAAACCAACCAACAAACAAATATATTCTGAAAGTGAAAGGCTAGAATAAAATCTACCAAGAAAACAGCCCCATAAACAGACAGGAGTTGCAATCCTAATATCAGATAAAACAGATTTCAAATTAAAATTAGTGAGAAGAGATAAAGAAGGTCACTACATACTAATTAAGGGATCTCTCTTTCAGGAGGATATTCCAATTCTAAATATCTATTCAGCAAACAACAGAGCACCCAAATTTATCCAAGAAACACTTCTTTCTCGAAAATCACACATAGATACAAAGACATTAATTGTTGTGGTCTTTAAAACACCACTATCCCCACTGGATAGATCAGCATGGCAAAAACTCAACAGAGAAACCTCAGATCTAAACAACTGCATAGATCAACTAGATTTAACAGACATCTACAGAATATTTCACCCAGCAGTATCAGAATACATGTTCTTCTCAGCAGCACATGGAACATTCTCCAAAATAGACCACATTTTAGGTCACAAAGCAAATTTGTCCAAATTCACAAATATTGAAATTATGCCCTGCATTCTCTCAGACTACAAACTCAACACCAAAAGCTACCAAAGAAAATCCTGTAACACATGGAAGCTGAACAACACGCTGTTGAACTACCAGTGGGTAATGGAAGAGTGTAGAAAGGAAATTCAAATGTTCCTGATATTCAAAAAAATGAACACACAAATTACCAGCTCCTATAGGACACAGCAAATGCAGTATTCAAAGGCAGGTTTATAGCTCTGAGTTCCTACATCAACAAATTGGAAAGATCTGAAACTAACAGTTTAACGAGGCACCTGAACCTCCTTGAAAAAGAGCAACAAGCTAAAGCCCAATCCAGTAGAAATAATTAAAATTGAATCAAAATTAAAGGAATTAAAGTCTAAAAAATAGAATCAACAAAACAAAGAGTTGGTTCTTCAAAAAATTAACAAAATTGACAGACCCCTAGCAAATCTTATCAGAAAAAGAAGAGAACACACACAAATAAACTCAGAGATGAGAATGGAAACATCACCACAGAACAAAACCCAAGCTTTAGAACATTAAAAGGGAATACTTTTCAAACTTTTATGCTAATAAATTTGAGAATCTGGAAGAAATGGACAAATTTCCAGCAAATATGAACATGCCCAAACTAAGATGATTTAAATCAACTTAACAGACCCATATTAAGAATCAAAATAGAAACAGCAATAAGAGATCTCCCACCCAAGAAAAGCCCAGGACTGCATGGATTTACAGCTGAATTCTACAAGGCCTTCTAAGCAGAACTCACACCAATACTCCTGCAACTCTTCAATGAAAATGAAAGTGAAAGTTCACTACCAAACTCTTTCTATAAAGCTATCCATAACCCTCATCCCAAAACCAGACAGGGACAGATCAAAGAAAGAGAACTATGGACCCATTTCTTTGATGAACATTGATGCAAACTTCTCAACAAAATGTCGTATATATACATAATGCAATTCTGTGCCTCCATCAGAAAGAAGGATATTGCCTCATTTGTTAGGAAATGGAAAGACTTGGAAAAATTACATTAAGTGAAGTAAGCTAGGCCCAAAGAAACAGGTCCCATGGGTGCCCTTATATGCAAGCAGAAACGGTCAGATAAGTTGATGTTAGGTGAAATAAACTCCAAGATAGGGACTCAAATATTTTTTCTTTCTTTTTTTTTTTTCTTTTTTGGTACTGGGGATCGAACCCAGAACATTGCACTTGCTAGGCAAGCGCTTTGCCACTGAGCTACATCCCAGCCCTGTTTTTCCTTTCTTGCTATTGTTTCTAACATATTTATAAGCTATTTCTTTGTTGCTTTGTATGTCCCTCCCCCATGGTATAACCTCTGTTTTCATTGTATTTGATGTTGGTATAATTTGTGGAAGGGAAGGGGAAAAAATATTTAAATAGGGATACAGGTGGCCCCACTGCAACAATGAGATGTACAAGATGTTATGTCAAAAAAGGAACTTTACAACTTTGGTGCAGGGGGCGGGGGGATGGGAGGGGACAGGGGTGGGGAAGATGGGAAGGCATGGGAAGGGGGAAACAAAGGAGGAGACAACAACGCTTGATAAGAAATATATTCATTACCTTGCTCATGTAATTGTAACCCCTCTGTACTGTATTTTCACACACAAAAAAAATTTGGCCAATTGACTTCAACAACTCATCAAAAAAATCATACACCATGATCAAACAGGATTTATTTCAGGGATGCAAAGCTGGTTCAATATACACAAATCAATAATATAATTCATCACATCAACAAGAGCAAGATAAGAACCACATGATTATCTTAATAGATAATAATAGAAGAAAAAGCATTTGACAAGATCCAAAACCCCTTTATGATGAAGGCTCTGTAGAAACTTGGAATTGTCTTAATAAAGACCCAGAAACACAACAAATTAAAGAAAGGTTGGACAAATGGGATTGCATGAAACTGTGGAGCTTCTACATGGCAAAGGACATTGCTAAAAAATCAATAGAAAGCCCATGGATTGGGAGAAGATCTTCACTAGCTATACAATGGACTAGGGTCTCATATCTAAAATATACTTGGAACTCAAAAAATTAAATCCCCCAACAACAAATCCTCAAGGAAACAACCACCCCATAAACAAGTAGGCTGAAGAATTAAAGGAAACTTATCTGAATAGGAAATAAAAATGCTCAACCTCTCTATCCATAAAAGAAATGCAAATCAAGACAACATTGAGATTCTACCTCACCCAGTTAGAATGTCTATAATCAAGAAGTCTACTAACAACAGATGCTGGAGGGGATGTAACCAAAGGGAACCTTACTGCATTGTTGGTGGGAGTGTGAACTTGTTCAACCACTTTGGAAAGCAGTATGGAAGTTCCTCAAAAGACTTCACATAGAGCTTCCCTATGACCCAGCAATTCCACTTTTGGTCATTTACCTAAACAATCACATACAAGACCATACTAAAACTACCAGCACAACTATGTTTATTGCAGCATTATTTACCATAGCTAAGATATGGAACCAACCCATATTTCCCTCAGTAGATGAATGGATCAAGAAAATGTGATATATATATATATATGAATTCTATGCCTCCATCAGAAATAATGACACTGCCCCATTTATTAGAAAATGCAAAGACTTGGAAAAAATATATTAAGTGAAGTAAGCCAGGCCCAAAGAAACATAGGTCCAATGGTTTCCCTTATTTGCAATAACTAGTATATATCTAGGACACCAGAAAAGGTCAAAAGCTATGTATATCTGACCATATAAAATGATGCTAAGTGAAATGAACCCCAAGATAGGGACGCAAGTGGTTTTATCTTTCTTGCTGTTTTTTTAAAATGTATTTATAATGTACCATGTGATTTTTTTTGTTCCTTTTGTATGTTCTTCCCCAATGATATAACCCCCTATTTTCACTGTGGTTGATTCTGGTGCCCTGCATTTTGTATATACATTTTTCTAATTTGGGGAGTGGGAAGAAAGTTAAAAAATGTTGAAATAAGGATATAGGTTGACCCATTGTAACAAGGAGATGTTTAAGACACTACTTTGTAAACAAACTTTACAACTTGGGGTGGGGGAGGAAGGTGTTGGGGATGATAGAGGGAAGAGATGGTAGGGGAAAAACAAAGGATGATATAACAATAAGAAATGTACTCATTACCTTACTCATATAACAGTAACTCCTCGGTAACTCCTCTGTATGATATTTTTACAGTAAAAATATATACAAAAAATAAATAAAAAGTTTGAATATATTAAAAAATTTCTGTCAGTAAACTTGTGGTCAATAATAAATACAAAACTGTGTGCCAAAGTGCACAAGCCTTCTTCAAAGAAAGGAAAGTCGGGGAGGATTTTTGTAATGTTGGGACTTGAATTCAAAACATGATCATGGAATGTAAAAAAAGTATAGTTTAATAACTGAGAAAAAGGTATACAATTTGCACTAAGTGTGAAGGGAATCTGAATGGTCAGCTTCCAGGCTTGCTACTTTCTATCTTTATGATATAATAATGGCTCCCATATGCTTCCTGAAATGCTCCTTTCATCTGTTAGCCAAATGCTAAGCCACTCGGGCTGTATATTACATCGAGTAATTAAATAACTACAATTTTCTTAAAGAATATGCTTACATATTTGGAGTTAATAGAATTTTTTTAAACTTTTCCATACTAAGGAATCTGCTTACATGTTAACATTGACTTGCCTATGTTTGTATTACTGTTTTGTTTTCACCTCTTGCTCTAATCTTCTCTCCAAACATACAATTGATCTTTACAAGGCGTTATATGTGAACTGTGCACCTAGATCTGGCTGCGGTTGTACAAGTTTTTTTCTCTGTGGCATGCTGCTTAGCCTTTTCCTATAAGTGCTGCTTCAGATCTAGTAGTGGAATTGATTAAAAGTGTTTCAAGAGGCTCAAGAAAACCACAGGTACATATGAGATGAGATATAGTCAATGGTCCTATCATTTATCTTGAAATAGAAAATGACAAGAGAAGAAAAGTGGCACTCACAGGAAATACCCTGGCTTTCCAGACAAGGTTTTCTTCTTTGGTGGTGCCATGCTGCAGTCACCTAACCTGTCTGGACTCCCCAATGAAGGCTGGGACAGGTGATCAAACACCGATAAGGAGTGCTCTTGATGTGGGAAAAGGTACACAGTTATCTATGATGGTGTTCTTCAGCTCCCGCTCCCCGCTGAGACACCTGAGAAAGGTAAGGTCTGGGTGGCAGCTACAGCCAAGAACTGTACCACCTCCCAGCACCAGCTGACCACGTGCAGACTCTCAACTTCCTGTTTCCACACCCTCTGAAAAAGCCACAAAACTTCTGCAGGTGCTTCTGTTCTCTTTCATACTCCAGGCATTTCCAACTGGCTACATTGCAGCTCCTAGCTAGCCAATCCATAGGCTAAAAGTTACTTGAGACTAAGACTAAAAGCACAAACTTATTCCTGCATCTTTCAAGTTGCTTTCAATAACTATATCTATATCTACAATTTATCATAGATCAAAACCAATGAACTTGAGGAAAAAGGTGTGTAAAACTATAAGATGAAGAATTTATGTGTAGATAAAAAGCTAATTAAGTATGTTTTATCATTTCTTTAATTTGTTGTTATTGCAAAGGTGTTATTGCAGAGGGGTTACAGTTATATAGGTAAGGTAATTAGTTTATTTCTTTTTGAACAGTGTTACCTCTTCCCTTGTTTTCTCTCAACAATAAGTGCATTTTAAATGTTTACTTTTAAAGAAGATTAAATACAGAGAGAAATAAGAAAATAATAATGTAAATTCAGTCTAGGCAAAAGGAGAACTGAGAAATATGTGGTTCTTTGAAAATGAAGAACCAGGTGGAAAGAATGGGGCAAGAAAATAAATGTGGCAAAATAAATTTGGAATCCAGTTTATTGGAGCAACAAAGTAGCTGTGGAATTTGTATAGGGTAGCTAAAGAGAGCCCATTATTTTAAGTTTGCAGCTCTGATTTCGTTTTTATTTAGTTGGGATTTTTTTCTGTTTTGTTTTGTTTTATAGTACTGAAGTTTGAACTTAGGACTTACCAATTGCTAGGCAGATGCTCTACCATTTGAATCCTCCCAGTTCTTTCTATTGTTATTTTTCAAATATTATCTTGCATTTTTGCTCAGGATAGGCCTGTGTTGCTGTCCTCCTACCTACAGACTAATATACAATATATGTCATCCCACTGAGGTAGGATTTTAGCTTTCTGGTTGCAACGAAGGTCTTCCTACTTTTTTCCTGAGCTAGATTCAAACCCTCCTGATCTCTGCTTCCCTTGCAGCTAGGACTGCTTGTTCATTTTTAAACTACAGAAGTCATTCCTGCTTGGAATCAGGTTGATAGATTTGTGATCATGGCCACATTGTGGCTGTGGAAACAGCACATACTTGAGTTGTTCAGGGAAAATAAATTTATCTTACTCTGCCTTATCTAAGATGTTTTCCTCTCTTGTTTGATCCAATTTCAACTTTTAGATTCTTTTGAAAGCAGGAAGTTTTCCTTAATACAGCAGACCCAAGGGCCATCTTTCCTCATGATATTTTACATGCCAACCACATGTTACATTTACTCCCCATGGTAGAGAAGGATCACTAATACCAATGCAAACCCAGGCAAGTGTAAGAACACTTTTCTTCCTTTCTCTCCCTTTGCATAAGGTCACTTATTCAGTGTGAGAGATAGCCAAGTAGATCTCTCACTGTATTGTGTATTTTAGTGAGAGTTTAGCGCATAGTTATCCATTTGGGTTTTCAGAAAGGTTACAAATGGATGGAACTCATTCCACTAGGGTTGGCTTTGGATCACAGTTCTCATTATGGAAGAGATGATGCATGTGGTAGAAGCAGCACATAGACACAACCCCGCATATAAATCTGGAGTTCATTAGCTATTGTTTCTAAATAACACCTATGTAGCTCTCACTGGCCAGAATATCATTGCTGATGGCAGTTGTGTGGTTGTGGCTTAACAGTGATGACCTTCAACCCCATGTGTCCCCTAGTAAGCTTTCAATTCAGAAATACAATGCTGAATTTCTTTTAAAAGGTTTCCAGATACTGAAAACAACTTCCAAAAATAAAACAAAAAAAAAGACTTTCTGGAGATGGCCCAGGAAGTTGAAGTTCTATTTGACATGAGGGTTAAAAAGGAAAGAAACAACTGTACTTGGATGCTTAGAATAGCCTCCCTGCCTTTGCCAGAAGTGGCTTCTTTTGAATGGTTATCCTTTGAACATGATGGATCAGGATGATGGACCATCATCCTGCAGGACAGGCACTCTGTTTGCTGAACCACACATACAGCCAGGCTGCACACACCATCCTTGCCCTCCCACTTCTCCTCCCCTGCAGGTAGACACCCAAGCAGCCCATTTCTGACAAGGCACTAACATTTTGATATTCACCATTATTAAATTTATTATTATTATTAAATATCTTTATTGTTATTATAAAGGTCATGGACAGAGGGGTTACTGTTCCACAAGTTAGGTTATGAATAGATTTCCTGTTGAACAAACTTACCCCTTCCTTCACTTCACCATCATTATATTTTATTCTCAAAAACCACACACTCCCACAGAAAAAAGAAGCTCAAAACTTTACAATTCATATTCTACCTGAAAAATTCTTCTAGAATATGAATTCTATTAGCATATGAATCGTTCTACTAGAATATCAATTAGATACAACCAGACTTCCTTCTTGAAGATACATGTAAACATAATGTTCTGGTAATCACTCTGGCTTGGTTTTGATAATAGAATCAATGATCTGATGTCTCGCTCTCGGCACCCCTGTGATCCTTCAAGACTTGATTGAAGCCTGCTGCTGCATCCCCTCTCAGGACATGGCAGAGCAGCAAAAGGTGCAACTTTGAAGAAGGGTAGGATAGGATAGGACAGGGCCCCTGGATGGTGTCTCAAATCTAAGATTCCATCATGTTAGGTTTCATCTCCTTGCATCTCAGTTTCCTCTCTGGTAACATAAACATCATAACACATCCTCAGGGTTCTGTGTTCCTTAGGTGAGTGAAAGCCCACTATCAGAACAGTGGGACCTAAAGTTAGTCCAGTGTAATAATGACAAAAGGTGAATTAGAGGCAAGACCTTGATGCATATCCTACAAAATTAAGGGGCAGATTGGGAGGGATGGGTGAGAATGTTGAACGGGGTGACACAGATCAAGATGCATTGTCTTCATAAACTTCTTTGTTGAATGGTAAGCCTTTTGTACAACTACTTACAGATACTAACGAAAAAATATTAAAAATTCTGCATAGAACAGAATGGAGTTACACAGGACTCTAGGAATCTCAAATGCAAGTATATGCCATACCATCAACCCTTTCCATTCATGGAAATGCCACAGTGTGGAACTTCTTATACCTCTGCCTTTACCCAACTCCTCAAAACCAGTGACTCCTCGTGTTCTCTTTCCAGTCCCCTCACTGCCACTGTCTCCCAATCTCTCACTTGCCAGTCCCTCTTGGTCACAGGACAGGAACATCACAAAGGCCCCTCCCTTCTTCTTGGCTCTAGTCATACATGGCTAGCGTTACAAACCAAGAATCAGGACAGGGTCTTCAGACATCTGCCCTCACCTCCTACCTGCAACCAGGTTCTTGACTTCTGGGCCAAATCTTCCCACTGTCTCCCAGCAGTACCTCAATGGTCCTCTAACTCGACCTGCAGTATCCACTCACAAATGCAACCAGCACCAATCAGAAGCACCCTCCTGGCCAGCAGAGAGAAGGGAAATTGAACAGTCCAGCCTAGTGAAGCTGACTTGTTTTCTCATGGCAAGAGTAAAATGAATGAAGATGCTGTATTTTGAACCACTGCTGGGCATAACATGGGCAAAAGTAGAATCCACCACAGACAAAAAGTAGTTCAACAACATGCAGGCAAAACTTATCCAGGCACATTCTGGGGACAGAACACTCACTCAGGAAGCTTAAGGGGGTGAGGCACTGCTCAAGGTATTTCTGGAAGGACAGGTTGACGTCGGTTTACCAAAATCCTGTGTGTCACGCCTATGCCTATCAACTGTCCTCAGTGTAGTGTTCAAGAACAGTAACCTGGCATTGGCCACATCTGGCACTTCATCAAAAAACCACTCCCAAATTTTTGAGTGTTCAATTTGTTTTTAACTCAGCCAACGGTGCATCAGGTGAAACCTCATAAAAACTATAATAGAAACCAGCTGTATTGAAGGGCTCTAAGCACGTCCCTGTTTGTAGCTGGCTCAAGAGATAGTGGACCCAGTTTTAGGATAGAGAGCTGCTGGCCTCTCGACACTTTGGCTGCCACTGGGAAATAAGGGGATGGAGGAAGGAGACACGTCCAGGGTGGGAATCAAACCTCCCAGAGTTCAGGCGCAGTTCACATGAAGTTTAAAGTGAGGACTCAGGACATTTATGATCTTATCTGAGATTCTTAAGAGTGATGAGTTCATTTTTATGACTTTGCTTTTGACTTTCATGCCTGCTATGAGCACTTAATAAAAAGCCCATAAATAATTGTTTATCTTAGATTCTAGCATAATCCAAGTTTTTGTTGAGCTTGCTGTGAGATTAAAAATTAATTTCTGTATATCTGAATATATGAGAATATACTACCACTTAGGTGAATAATATACCCAAAAAAGGGACATTTTCTGTACCAGAGATTTAAGTAAGAAGTTTGGGATACACACAGTCTTATTTCAAGCAATCATATTTGTTTTGTTTTGTCGGTCGTGAGACTTGAACTCTGGTCCTGAACGCTATCCCTCAGCTCTTCAGCTCAAGACTAGCGCTCTACCACTTGAGCTATAGCGCCACTTCTTGTTTTCTGGCGGTCTATTGGAGAGAAGAGTTTCATGGACTTTCCTGCCTGGGCTGGCTTTGAACCGTGATCCTCAGATCTCAGTAGTAGCCTCCTGAGTAGCTAGGATAACCACAGGCACCCGGCTTCATATTTGTTATTGTATAAGCACCACAGTAGACTGTGTAGATATAAATTATCCTCTCTTTTCTTAAAATAGTAAATCAAAGTATGACAATATGAATGGTTATAGCATGAAGTGTCCTGTAGCTTCTTGTAGCATATAACATTTACTAATCTTCATTTCAATATTAATTGTGTGCTGATTCTGGGGCTTGAATTCAGGGCCGAGGCATTCTCCCTGATCTTTTTTGGCTAGAAATCAGCTCTCTATCATTTGAACCACAGCTCTACTTCCAGATTTTTGGTCATTAATCAGAGATAAGAGTTTCAAAGAGGAAGTGGTGCTGTAGCTCAAGTGGTAGAGCGCTCGCCTTAAGCTGAAGAGCTGAGGGATAGCGCCCAGGCCCAGAGTTCAAGCCCCAAGACTGACAAAATAAAATAAAAAGAATTTCAAAGAAACTGAAGATGCTTGGTTTATTTTCCCATGCCACCATTCAACACATCACCATTATTTAAATTATGCGCATTCCTCTCTCTCTCTCCCTCTCTCTCTCTCTCTCTCTCTCTCTCTCTGTATACCAGTCTTGGGGACTTGAACCCAGGGTCTGGGCACTGTCCCTGACTTTGCTTAAGGCTAGTACTCTACCACTTTGAGCCACAATTCCACTTTGGTTTTGAGTGGTTAATTGGATATAAGAGTCTCAGAGAGACTTTTCTGCCCTGACTGGCTTTGAACTCTGATCCTCAAATCTCATCCTCCTGAGTAGCTAGGATTACAGATATGATCCACCAGCACCTGGCATGACATTTCAATATTTTTGTGTGTGCTTTTTTTTATAACAAAATCCAGAGAGAGAAGAATAATTGCTTTTCTTCTAGTGCTTATTTCTAAATTTGAAGCCATAATTTTTCAAATGATGACATAATAAGAAATACATACACATTGTACCAATGACATGTTCCTGGTTTTGATATTCCACTGATACTGAGAGCTACATAAGATGTCTCGAGGGTTTAGGGAGAGAGCACAAGGTTCTCATAATCTCCTCGCAACTTCCCACAACGGGAAATCCATTATATTTTATATTTTCAAAAGAAGACAATATCACTTGTATATCTGTATTTATCATGATGTGTTATATTTTTTATGCACATTAGATTCAATTTTAGTGAAATTTAAATGATTTTTATACCTATACAAGAATATACTTCTCTCCTTTTTAAATGACTGGTTTTCATCTCATTGACAATGCAAACTGAGTTTGCCAATGTTCTGTCTTCGATTTTCTGAAAGAGTAAGGGGCTGGGGTCACTTCCTAAATATCTAATAGAATTTACCAGAGAGGTTGTGTAAACTGGATCCAAATTACTAGGAAGTGTTTAACCAGAGATTGAATTTCATTAAAATCCATGGCACTATTCAAGTTTAGTTGTTCTTGAATCCTGCATCACCTAAGTTCCTTTGAAGAAAGCTGAAAGATCCACTCCCTGCTGACTTCTGCTGACTCACGGGAAAAGAAGCATGAGTGTGTGGGGTACCAGCTAGGTCTACCCCTCAACACACACCCTGTTTGCCTGTCAGCACGGAGGGAGGTGCTCGAGGCTGGTCCTCAAGCCCTGCTCACCTGAGGGATCCGAGGAGGAAGAGTACAGATTCCTGCTCCTCGAATTGTGTTGCCCTGACCTGCGGATACCAGCTAGGGCATAAGGTTTAGAAAACATGGATCTACAGATATTTGGCAGAACCATAAGGAGGTGGAAACAGTCATGTCTTCCAGAATTTCACTTTTCCTGTATACAATGAATGCCCATCGTGTTCCTCAAAATATGTCCTAAGGTATAATCTAAAATAACAGCAACGTGATAATTCCAAAGATGACAGTTCTGGAATAAGTTCCAAGGAAGAATGAAACTTGCATAACTTCACCAAAAATGTTTGGGCCAATTAATCAGCAAAATAAGCCACTAAAATCTATGGAAAAATTTTATAGTAAAACATGGCAAATGATCATATTGTTGATAATAATCAAAATGTTGATTTGTTGTAATTTCAAGCAAATAAAAGCATGTATGACACTTTTTTTTATTGCTTTTGGACTAAAACCAACAAATTTACCCTTGTTTATTGAGGTAGGAAGGGATAACATTGGTCAACATCATCGTTACTCACAAATTAAGGTGATGAATTAGAAACAAAATAAAATAATGTGTATAGTAAGGTTTTCATATACACACATACATGTGAATGATGAAACTGAGTCAGTTCATACCAATACCATCTCACCTATCTGTCATTTTTAAAACCAGTAAATATATGAGATTCAGTCTAATACATAAAGAAATCCATTTTCAGTTCTTTAAATTACCTGCATAAGTAAGTAGAAATATCAAGAAGGAGCCAGGCATTGCTGGCTCATTCCTGTTAATCCCAGCTACTCAGAAAGCTGAGATCTGAGGATGGAGGTTCAAACTAGTGTAGGCAGGAAAGATCATGAGACTCTTAGGATCTAATTAAACATTGGAAAAGCTGGAATTAGAGCTGTGGCTCCATCCTGGAGCAAAAAATGCTCAGAGACAGTGCCCAGAACCTAAGTTCATGCCCCAGAAATGGCACAAATAAAAAAGTAAGAGAGATAGAATAAAAGGAAGGGAGGAAGGAAGGAAGGAAAGAAAGAAGGAAGGAAGGAAGAGAGAAAGAAGGAAGAAAGGAAGGAAGGAAGGAAGGAAGGAAGGAAGGAAGGAAGAGAGAAAGAAGGAAAGAAGGAAGGAAGGAAAGAAAACAGAAGAAGGAAGAGGGAGGAAGAGACAAGAGGAAGAAGGGAAGGAGAGAGGGAAGGAAGGAAGGAAGGTAGGAAGGAAGGAAGGAAGGAAGGAAGGAAGGAAAGAAAGAAAGAAAGAAGAAATAAAGAGAAAAAAGAGAGAATCAAGCAGGGTCAGCTAGGTTTTGCTGTGTACTGACAAGCTTTCAGTAGGTTACAAAACAAAAGTGTGTATCTGGCTTTGTGCTCTTGTGAGTCAGGTGAGCACTCTATTCTCCCCTGGACACATACTGGAGCTGAGATAAAGGGAGCCTTTTTCTGTGTGTCTCTCTGTGTGGGCCTCCACAGCTCCCAGAGAACACCCCCTCACAGCACAGCTCTCAAGCTTTCAGGAAGTGACAGGGAGAAGCAGCATTCATTCCCTTGTACAAAGCAGAACCCAACCCCGGCTCCTTCTCTACAAAAATCATAAAGAAGAATGCCTTTGGAGCAGGTATTTTGAAGAAAACCACTTTGTTGATCTTGTTTCTACAAACATTTTCAGTTTGCTTTGTTTAATCAGGCTAAGAAACACAGGCTCCAACTACACTTAATCCCTCTTTTCTACCATAAAGAGCCCTAAACGGTCTTAGAAACCCTGGTATAGTTTTACAAAGCATTCCTTAAAAATAGTTACCAAGCCAAACCCATGGCTTGATCGCTACAAAAGATAATCAGACAAGGCCTTATAATTAACCATTGGCCATTTCAACTGAAATTGTTCCCGAGTTTTATGAGATTTTAACACTCTTAAGAAATAATACTGAACATGAACAGTATTCTTCCCCACAATATAAATGTATTACACCAAAGTGCAAATACGGTTGGTGAGTCCACATATTCTGTACCTCATTGAAACCTGTGCCAGCTTACTAAGATGATCATCATAAGAAAGCCGAGTCTGTGTTGGTACTTTGGATCGGTGGAATCTTTTGTTTCTGGGCAAGAAATTATTAACTTAGCTGCTGAGCACTGACATGCTTCAACATTGCCTAATCTGTGGAGTTCAAACCTGTTACAACTCCTTCTCTTCTGTCTTTGAATGCCTTTTGGAACCCCAAGTGAGATGATTAACACTTGGCAACCTCTTGAACTGTAAGGCGGGCATGCTGACCTGAGCTCACTGGAATCTCACAGCAGAAGCCTTGGTGGGAGTCCCTTTTTCTTGAGTCAGCATTCACTTTGGGCTAAAGAGAAATTAATTGGTCTTCTTGTCTCCTTGTGAATGTATTGGAGGTCTCAGATCCTATTTTAAGGAATTTGTGTAACTTAGAAAAGGACCTAAGAACACTGAAATGAAGGTTTCTCCAGAAACAGGGAAATCAGTAGGGTGTCAGCACTGGGAAGCTGTCTTGGGTGTGCAGTCCATGAGACACCGAAGGCAAAGATATTGGATGACGCCTACCATTAGGAAGAGAATTTCTTGTAAACTAATAACATATGTACAAAGAAAGGGATAGATGTGTTGGATAATTTGGAAATGTTTGAAATGATTATGTGAAAAGAAACTCTAGATCTAGTATAGTTTTGATACAGTACTTAATTGTCCCAAGCACCATGTGGTAAATCCAGTGTCTTCTTTCTTCACTGTTGAGGAAAACAGTTTGAAGGGTCAAGCAATTGGTCTTACTAGTAAAAGAGTAGATCTGGAATTGAAGCTAGATTCTTCTGACATCAGAGCTAATAGAGAGGCAGGCAGACAGACAGATGACAGAATTCTCTGATGATATAAAGCTTATAAATAGCAAAGAAAAAGGAAAATTAAAAACCTATCTGGAAAGTTAATTTGTGATGTGAGGTGGAGAAACTAACTTTGCTTCCATTTGGGTATACAGTTGAGTTCTGCAATATTTTTAATATATTAACCTATATATTTACTTAATATATTTACTTAGTATATTCACATATATTTACTTAACATATTTGCATATATATTTCATGCTTATTTTATTAATATATGCTCTATTACTCTTTCTTATCTTCTCTTCCCTCTTTGTAAGCAATTTAAATAGGTTCAGTCATTCTGTATTTATATATGTGTATAAAGTACTTCTAACAGGTAAAATAATTCTGAAGTGCTATTGATGAAAAGCTCACTCACTGGGCTGCTGGGGTATGAGGATTGGTATGTGCAGAGTTCTGGAAAAAGTATCACTAGAGAATATGTATCGTGTCCTTTTCTGACCAACTTCCTCAACATGAAAAACAACAATGTACTTCTGTACCTAAAGGTTACATCGTTTGTAACATTTATATAGCTATTGTATGTATGTGTGTATAAATCTGTAGTTATTTACACATTGCATGTAACAACACTGCATAATATTATTTTTAGCTCAGTACAATATAATGTCAATATGTTAGTATATTATATAATTATATGTTATTACATAATTATATGTTATTACATAATTATATGTTATTACATTATATATTAAATATATTGAACAATTATATTTATATGTACATATGCATTTAGACATTTTATATATATGCTTATGTCTTTACAATTATATATGAATAATATAATTATATAAAAATAAATTATATAAATTATGAAATGACAACTAAAGACAACAAAAAGAAAATATATATAAATACATATGTAAATGTATACAAATATATGATTATATGTTATACAATTTATATTATAATTTAAATGAATTATAATTTTATTATAATATATTGTGGATAATTACATAATAATATGCTATATAGCATATAACATCCAAGTATTATATATATAATTATATATTATAGTTTATAATATAACCATATATAATTATCAATATAACCATGATTATTTTATATAGTTATACATTTATTTGTTAATGTAGTAATTTATATAATTATATTCATATATTATATATTATAATAATATTATATATTGTTTAAAATAGTATATGTATTATATATTTAAAATACTATATATAATTATATTTATAGAATTATAATTCTATACTATTAATATATTGATATTATAAAATATAGACAATAAATTCTTATTGTATTATGTATTATGTTAGTGTTTTTAATATATTATATATATGTACATATATATAATCACTAATTGTGTTGACAAAACTCTGGAAATGTGACAGTGAGTCCTTAGGGAAGAATTTAATTCACTGGGAAGCATACATGCACTGAATACCATATGAGAAAGGAATGAGTTCTATCTGTATCTACTGTCTTGCCAATTTACCACCACTAGGCACTGATGGCTCATGTCTGTAATCTTAGCTACTCAGGAAGTGGAGTAGATCAGGGTTCTAAGCCAGCCAGGGCAGAAAAATTTGAAAGATTCTATTTTTAATTAACCAACAAAATGCAAAGCTAGAAGTGTTGCTCCAATAGTACAGCACCAGATGTGTGCAGGAAAGCCAAACAAGCTTGAAGTCCTGAGTTCAAATCTGGGTACCAACAAAAAGTTCTGCAGCAAATTAAAGTCTACAATTGGATACCAACAATAATACTAATATAAGGAACACATCATTTACCTTTAAATTTTTCCTCTATCCCTTGTAATTCTCCTGGGCTATCATTTTCCACTTTGGTCTCACCTCACACTAGCAGTGGGCCACTTTCATCTTCTGGTAGCTTAGTTCCAACATTCCAGAATTTTACATGAGTGGAATCACAAATGTCAAAAGGTAATTCTTCATTTTGTTCTGGTTGATGAGAAGAAGGGTTGTGCCAGAAAATAGGTAAAATGTGTGTAGAGGACAAATGAAGAAGATACTACACAAGGAATAGCACTGTACATGTGTCCAAACAGGCCTGAGCAAACCATCTCAGAGACATGACAGCTGTTCATTCCAGAAGCTTCAGTGACAGGGGATGGTTCCCACTTAATTATACTTTAATTAGCTATGCAGTCATATTTACATTAGTATAATTACAATAGGAATGCTCATTGTTAACTAAACAGAATACCATAGATTGAATCAGAGTCGCAGGTAGGAGGGGTTGGTTTGGGCTATCTATAGACATGAGAGATGATTTTGCAAACTTAATTTAATTTATTTTTATTTTTTTTGTGTGTGTGTGTTGATCCTGGAGCTTGAACTCAAAGCTTAGCATGTTCCTGGAGCTTTTGAGCCACTTGAGCCATAGCTCTACATATGGTCTTTTGGTGCTTAGAGTTAAGAGTCTCACAGACTTTCTACCCAGCCTGGCTTTGAACTGTGATCCTCAGATCTCAGTCTCCTGAGTAGCTAGGATTGCAGGTGTGAGCCAACTTTGCAAACTTCTATGTGGGCAGCTGAAGTACCTGACAGCACACAGACTCTTGATACTACAAAAGAAAGCTTAGATCACAAGAAAGCTTAGGGTTGTGATAATCAGAGCAACACTAAACACATAATTTTCCTACTTGGGTATTTAGGCCTCTATTTATAACTAGGCTTTCAGAAGATTTCTCAGTTACAAAAAAATTATGCCTCCATGAACTCTGAGGTCTCAAATCCTGGATTTTACCTCCCTGATCAGATCGATTTCATAGCTAGAACAAAAGCTTGGACCTGGGTGATTCATCAGCCTTTATAATGATTCATGTGTTTGCTTAATAAAAAAACAAAAAGCTCAAGAGCTTATGCTCAGACACCATGGTGATGGCTAGAATTAAGAAGTTAAATAAATACCATAAGTCAATGATGGTTGTTAGGCATTTTACTTTCCTTGCCTACGATACTAGGGAGCTTTTAACTATGACATCTAACATTTCCCAGATGTCGTAACTGAAAATGATCTCATAAATCAGTCTCTCTCTCTCTCAGAGATACTAAGAATCTGCATGTTACAAACTCCAGAGTGAAGCTTGAGTGCCATTTAGGATACATATAGAATTAGATGTTCACATATAAAAGTAAGTGAAGTAAATACCACTTGGACCCTAACTGCATCAGATCCTGAGGAACAAATCTAATTAAACAGAAACAGGATCACTAGGAGAAATGCAAAACATTATTGATGTGAGTTAAAGAATGGGCAAATGTGGTCATACTTAGGATAATCTACAAATGGAAAGATGGTACCATACTTCAAATATGTTGTCCCAGGAAATGCCTTTAAAGTGTGTGTGTGGTTAGGGAAGAGAGTAAAGAAGGAATTCTATATTAAACAGAATGCTCTCTTAAGGGCCCAGCACAGTTAAGCTGCTTTTGCAGAAGAACCAGACTATGTACCAACTAATGTTAGGAATTATTTGATCATTGGATTAAAATTGTAGTGTTGATAAAATAGTAGAAAATAAATGGAGAACCCAGAAACAAATTACATGTAAATACTTACTTGGCTTACAAGGTTAAAACATCAGGCTACCTTTTCAACAAATGAGACTGGGGCAAACAATATCTGTATGGAAGAGAAAATATAATGCTTCACCAGAAACAATGTCTAGTGGAAAGATGTAATCATAGTGAAAGGGTAGATAAACAATACCTACCCATACGAAGGAACAGTGCTTAACCATTAAAAAAGGAATGGGCTAGTGGTCATGTAAAAGCTAACTATGCATTGTAATGAAGTAAGCTACCCTGTCTAGGCTACAAAATGTATTGCTTCTTTTGTATATCATTGTAAGAAAGAAAAAAAACATAGAAATGGTGGGTAGATACGTGGCCAGATAATAGAGCTGATATGGGGAGATGGTTGGGTGGACTCAGGGAGCTACAAAGCTATATTTTATAATGTGGTGATCATAGATGAGCTGGTGCCAATGCATCCATCAAAACCCACACCGCTGAAGAGTAAATCTTAATGCATGCAAGTTCAAACAAATTAACACAAAGAGATTGAGCCATCCAAGAAGGAAATGCAGATCAGGGTAAAAGAAATTCTGTAAAGATGATAAAAAAATGAATTGCTGATTTTGGTCCTTACAATAGGATGTATACAAGACATTCTGGGAACATGTTGTAATTCCAAGAAGCCAGGGAGTCCTCAAAAAACTCATGATGATTGGTGTATCATGGGACACAAGACAAAATCTCTAGGTTCTACTCTTAATTCTGTCACTCTAATCCTGTGGGCAGCATCAGACAAATATACCAAGATACATCATAGAGAATGCTTAATTAGTATTCCTCAGAATTGTCAAAGTGATTAAAGAAAGGGAGACTACCACTAGCAAAAGAAGCCTAGGAAGACATGACGAATAGATGTAATAAGAGTTCCAGATAAAATCCCCAGACAGATAAGGAGATGGGGTAAAAATTAAGGAAATCAGAATGACATATGAGCTCTGGTTAGCAAAGACATCTTGATTTCAATCTGGTCTACTGGTGTAATGAATGAGTTATTTCAGTGTGAAGTATGAGCAATAAGGAAAATTGGTGATGGAGTATTATAGAAATCTGTGTCTTAATCCTCTCAATGTCTTTGCAAATGAAAAACTATTCAAAGGGAAAAACATATTCAAAATGAATCTAAAACAAAACAAGAGAGGAAATAAAAATCTAAAACCAAAATAGGAGGAAGACACTTTGCAGTGACAGATTAATAGAACACAATGTCTGAAAACTAAAACTTATGGAAACACACTACTAGTAAACTAAGAGCCAAGTCATGGAAGAAATGGAGATATCTGGCAAATATATGGCCTTGAAGGGCTGAAGCACTTATTTATGGAGATGAGCTGTTTTAAATTTTTTATGACATTAGAAAGAAGAATTTCATTAATTTACGAAGGCCCCTAGCAAATAGGCTATTTATTACATTTCATATCTACTGATGGAGCATTCTTTCCATCAAGACAAATTGAAGCACAACTGTCAATTGACATGTCACAGCACAATACGAAAGACAAATAGCCCAAAAGAAAGTGCTCCAAAATTGAACAGAGAAGCAACGGAAGAGCAATTGCAAAAGACTGATTGCGTGTCAATAGATATTCTGCACACGAATCACTAAAAAGAACAATTTAACACAGTAAGTACTACCTCACACCAGAAGAACAAAAACAAAATACATATCCAACTTAAGCATGAACTAAATAAACACAGAAATTCAGCAGGTCAAATCTTTGCTGGGGGGAAAATAAATTTGCATAAAGATTTTTTCAGGGTAACCTGGCAATATCTAGTAAAATGAACTGATTAAACCCTTTGAATAAAGGCTTTGTAAAAAAAAAAAAAGTTCTCATTCGTGTGTGTAATCTTGTTATTGGGGTTTTTTTAAGCAATCTTTTTTTTAATCTAGCAGAAGGAAAGAAGTAAAAATAAAAGTACTTTGTTAAACACTTGAAATATATTCCAAGGCAGTGAGGATTATGGACATGACATAATAGATTCTGGATTCATATCTACAATCACCACTTGCCAGGCAGAATCTTGGGTCGGTTTCCTGCTCTTTTGGGGCCTCAGACTCTTCTGTGACATGTAAGCTTTTACCAAGACTAGCCTCAGTCTAGGATCCTTCTACCTCCACCTCTTGAGTTGCTGGGATTACAGGTGTGCACCACCATGCCCTGTCGCTGCTGCTGCTGCTGCTGTTGCGTCTTTCCTCCTCCTCCTCCTCCTCCTCCTCCCTCTCCCCCTCCTCCTCCTCCTCCTCTTCTTGTCCTGGGGCCTGAACTCAGGGCCTGGACACAGTCCTTGAGCTTCTTTTGCTCAAGGATAGCACCCTACCACTTGAGCTACAACACCACTTCTGGCTTTTTCTGTGTATGTTGTACTAAGGAATTGAACCCAGGGCTTCATGCATGCTAGGAAAGCACTCTACCACTAAGCCACATCTCCAGCTCCTTTGATGCTTCTCTCCGCTTCCTTGTATGTATCTGTAAGATAAATATGTCCACCTAGAGATAATTGAGAAAGGTCACCTAGCCTGGAACAAGGCATGAAATGGTTGCCAGATTTTTGCTAGCCTCTCCCTTGCTTTTTTTCT
This sequence comes from Dipodomys ordii, assembly GCF_000151885.1. Classification (NCBI taxonomy): domain Eukaryota; kingdom Metazoa; phylum Chordata; class Mammalia; order Rodentia; family Heteromyidae; genus Dipodomys; species Dipodomys ordii. The sequence continues at coordinate 1,737,962 of NW_012267376.1, read as the reverse complement.
ACTATAGAGACACCTTGCTCCAGGAAACAGGCCGGTGAGTGGAACAATTTTATGAGGTGAACTGTTGAACATTATTTATGAGGTATAGTGTGATATTGCAAGACATGTACACAGGATGTACTGACTAAATCAGAGTGATGAGCATTTCTAAATTGTTTATTAATACATTTATTATGAAGTCCAATCACTCCACTATGCTGTGGGGCACTAGAATTTATTACTTTTACCGTGGTGTGCATGGGTAACCCACTCTTTTCCCTGAAACCTGTGTCCTGGGGTTGGATGCAAGTTCCTGAACCCTAGGCCAGCCAGACTGGAAGGGAGGGCCTAAGCTGTGAGGGTGCTCCTGTTTCCATGACTGGAACCATGCCCCCACCCTGTGGAGTATGAGTGATTAATTCAATTCAGGAAACATTTACCAAATGCTTGTCATGAATGAAGTTCTGTGCTCCATACAGAAGAGAATAAAAGAAAGGAAGAATCTGCTCCTGCCCTGGGAGACTCCAGGGAGAAGACAGCAATATTGCAATCTGACAATGGTAAGAACAGAAGTGCAAGAGAAAACATGAGCCTCCTGGAGAGATCTTCAGAAAAGAAGGGACATTTGTGGGTGCCTCAGAAAGATAAACAAAGAAGAGAGTGGAGAGACCGACGTGAGCAAAGCTATAGAGATGCAGGGCAGGGAGATGTGGCTAGAGGCAAAGTGTTATACAGATTCTTATCTTGGGCAATCACACTGTAAACAATGGGAGATAGGTCTGAAGTGGTTATTCAATGATGGGATGGATGGTGAATGAATGGATGGATTATGGAGGTATGGTGTAACTGTTCAACATTATTTATGAGGTACAGTGTGTTATTGCGAGGCATGTATACAGGATGTACTGATTAAATCAGAGTGATTAGCAATCCCATTTCCTTACTCATAAGATTGGATGGATAGCTGGATGGATGAAATTACCCATGACATTTAGATATAACATTTACAAATAATTAAAATTACAAATAATTTTATTTTCAATCAGAGTTCTTGTCTTCTGAGCATAATTGTATAGAGCCTGGAATTTATTTTCTGAAACAAAATCCATCATTGTTTTTAACTCACATAATTTTCTTTTAAAATGGCAAAATCCTAACTGGAAAAATAATCTCACCGTTATTTGTTTTTAAAGCTATTATTATTTCTTATTTATTTCTTATTTAGAGCTAGGATAATATAATAAATAATAAATATTCTAGCTACTCAGAAGGCTGAGATCTGAGTATCCTGCTGGCCCAGGCAGGAAAATTTAAGAGACTCTTATCTTCAATTAACCACAAGAAAACTAGAAGTGGAGCTGTGGCTCAAAGTGATAGAGTGCTAGCCTTGAGCAAAAAAGCTTAGGGACAGCATCCAGGCCCTGAGTTCAAGTCCCATGACCAACAACATATATTGAATATATTGAAGATTTGCATATATTGAATGTTTTAATCATTTGTATATGTACCTCTCAGTTATCTCTAATGTAGATTTGAAATATCCTGAAAATAGAAACCATTGCCATCTCTGAAGCCATCTCTGAAAAGACAAATATACCAATGAAAATTCAAAAGAAAAGTAAGAATTTTCCAAGTACAGTATTTTACTTCCACTGTTTTTCCTATCCTGGAACTTGGACTCAGGGTCTGGGCATTGCCCCTGAGTTTTGTTTTTGTTTTTTTCTCAAGGCCAGTTCTCAACCATTTGACATACATCTCCATTTCTAGCTCTTTTTTTTTTTTTTTTGGAGATGAGAGTCTCACAGACTTTCCTTCCCAGGCTGGCTTTGAATCATTATCCTCAGACATCAGAATCCTGAGTAGCTAGGATTACAGGTGTGAACCACTGACTCCTGGCTTTTACTTCCAATTTTTATCAGAAAACTGAAGTTGCCAAGGCTTCCCATTTGTTCACATATCCAAGAGCCTTAGGGAAGCCCTGCATTCCCTTCCATCATAAGGAACTCTTGTTAATATCCTTAAAACTCAGTACTGTATAATGGGTGCTGGCCACCAGATTCTAATGAATGACTCGGCAGCCACTCAGAGAGAGAAGGGCTATTTTTCCTGTGTAATATTTCCCCAACAACATTTCATAGAACTCTAAACCTGAAAAGGTTTCTGGAAAAAAATTAGAAGGATTACTGTTGACCAAATGATCAGAAGAAAGTTGCACTTTCCATGGGAACTCTGCAAATGTAGAGTGCGGAAAACCAGAGGCTGCTTTGCAGTTTCATCAAGAGCCATGGTGTTTACCCGATATTTCCCAAATGGCTTCAACCAAAAAAGCCACATCTTCCGTCTCTCACAGAACTAATAATAGACTAAACAGAATTCCATGTTGGCTTCGTAGGAAGAATTATACCAGGACCGTAGGAGAAAAATGTTTTCCTGGCTGAGAGTTCTGGGGGGATTTGTGATGATTCTCTAAATAAAGTGGTCTTGGATGGTGTGTTTCATTATGATTGTAGTGAAAACAATACATAAATTTTCTGTGTGGCATATTGCTAGAGCCAAATCTGAGCTATGCTGAAATCCTACTCGCATGGAAGCAGTTTTTAAAAGGCCAAAGTAATGTTTATTAAATATATAGTTTTGGAGTACGGTGGCTTTTTAACCACATTTATCAAGCAGAGAATGGCATTTCATTTCCCAGAATGCAGTTTGCTATCATTGGCCACTGTGAATTAATTCGCAGCCATATGGAGCTTGCTGGCTTCTATGGCTTCATTTTGCTTTATGACACTTCCCTGATTCAAAGGAGACATTTAAGAAAATATTCCCTTCTTACTACCTTTCATCAAAGTCCACTGAACTTCAGAACATGCTGCCATCCCAAGCCTTTCAAAGTGGAAAAGGTTCATGCATTGTTTACACTTGATTCCAAAACATTTTCTTTGATGTTTGTACAGAATTGTCTTAAGTAGAGGAGCATTTGGCAGGGCATTGTTCTCGATTACCCAGTTCAAAAACATCTTCAGAAATATGGTAGTTATTTAGTGGATTCCAGCACCTTTCTTTTCCTAATTCAGCACCAGTATTCTGACTCAGCCCTCCTGTGGAGAATAGAGAGACAACTGAATCATGCTGGACTGAATCAAGTTTCCAAGTGAAAATACCCATCCCTTTGTGAGGAAATCTGTTTCTTGAGTTTCCATTAGCAGGATGAGGATTACACAGCACAGGGTATGAGCTTCAGCAAATGAAAAAAGACAATGATTCTGCTAATCATCCCCGTCCATACCAATGGGTATTTCTGAGCTGCCTTGAGATACAGCCAGGCCTGGCTGTAATAAAAATGAGACTGAAACTCTTCCTAGGCTAGAGTTGGCTCTATTATGGGAAAATCATTTTGGGTATGGGTGAGAAAATAAAGGGGTTTCTTGATGGATTGCTGTGGACATGTTTTTTGGAGAATGTAGGATATTGGAAATAGACCAGGCAGTGTCCAGTATATGGAATATCAACCATTCCAAGATAATCAGGGAGGTTTAAAAGTGGTAAATTGATGATCACCAATACTTGGAAGTATAAAAATTCAGAAGAGATCCCAGAGAGAGTCCCTTGTGCCCACCATTGCTGCCTTCTTGGTTGGTGTTCCTTGGAGATTTCCAGGTTTTACAGAGGTTCTGTGGGAGGACTTGACTTATCAGCCCTTCTGATCTTCCAAGGTCTGTCCTTGTGTCCTTCATTTTCTACACATTTTGTGGACACATGCCAAGCACCCATGCATGGAACCAGGCATTCGAAATGCACCTAATAAATAAACTGGCTCTTATTTTTAGAGAGGTTAATATGTTTGATTCTTGGGAAAGGGACACTTAAATTTCAACTTACACAAGTCCATTGTGGCTTCCAGGAGGAAAGGAAATCGAAGGTGGGGAGAGTTAATCTGGAAGGACCATCAAGTGGGGAAACAGCCAGATAAAAGGCAGTGTGATCGCGTGGGGGCAGCACATGTGGAGCATGCAGGGGGCATGGAAGCAGATGTGGGAATGCGACCCATGAGCCAGGAACAGCAGGAGCTGAGAAAGAGGCCTGGGCAGGACCAGCTTGGCGAACCCCTAACCTCAGACTTCCAGCCTCCAAAACTGTGGAGAGATCCAATTTCTATTGTTCAAGGCACCCAATTTAGGGCACTCTGGTAAGGCAGCTTTAGCAACATGAGGTAATTGTCAAAAGCCTATTGTCCTCTTTCTTACTTCTTACTTTTTATACACTCTTTTTGTGCATGGATAGGCCTATGCTTCCTTAATCTTCCAGAAAATTCCTCTTCATCTCCAAGATCCAGTACTAATTAGTTATCTGGAAATAGTCATTGGTCCACTTCCACTCCAAACAACAAAATCAGGTTTCTTTTTTTCTATGTAGCAGGTGGATTCCTTACAGTCTTGGTGTGTATCACTTAGTAGATAGTGTATGCTGCCATTCCTGGCCTCCTGGCTATTTCAGCACACCTCCAGGGGGCCTGGGACTTGTCTCCTCTTCACCTGCTACCTATATGAATGTGTTCACAGCAGGAAATGTGTCCTAAATAAATGAGCAGAAATAAGGAAATCTATGTCTCTTCCTCTTTCCCATCACAACGATCCAGTAGATTTTCAAAGCCCACAGAGAGCCCCGCCTCTAATGAACCACAAAATGTTCTGCTATTCACTCACAGAAGTCAGGGATGCCTCCTTGTAGCTGAATTATTTCAGCTGAGCTCTGTCCTGGCCGCGGGTGGGCGTGGGCACAGTGCTGCCTCTGAGTCACGGCCTCCTGTTCCCGGTTCACACCCAGCTCACTTTCATACATTTCCTTCAACATCAATAAAACACAAAGACAACACAATCTCAATTTTAACTAAAACTTGAAGAACTAAAATAACAATGCAAACCTTTCAGCATTGTTTTGGCCAAACTTGTTAAAACCAAATGCAAGAACCAAATGCACTGTGAGGTGGCACCAACTAATAGTAAGCAGGAACTTTTCACCCAAAAGTGAAAAAAGAAAAGCTCCTGCGGCTTGAGGTTAAAGAGCAGAACTCCTGACTACCATGCTATGACTGATCAAGAGACTAATAGGCCTTGTTCACAATATGCAGAAAAAGTGCTGCAGTTTACATACCTCTCAAATTTTTCCACAGTGTAACAGGTTTGTGACTTGAAGCCCTACATTTCGAAGTATATATTTCTTGCTCATTTGGTTCAGGCAAGCCCAAGACTTTGTAATTTTTAAAAGGCCCGATATTTTTTTTTTTCCAGTAACAGGCCAGCTTTTTTTCCCCTGCAATTATAGACGTAATTTCTTTTTTGTTGTCAAACATAAGGTACCAAATATGATGCAATAAATTGTTTTGAAAAACAAAAACAAACAACAACAAAAAACAAAGACAACACAAGCACTGAAGGATCATACATTTGGGATCCTGAGATTTAAAACCACTGGAGGTTGGTAAATAACTGGAGATAGACTCTAGGTGGACTCAGTTTCAATGTATCAAATTTTAGAGAGACTTAGAAAGCATTGCTATATCATCAAACGTAGAAATCTCTATGATGTGTGCATTTCTTTCCATTGATTCTCCATTCAGAATCTCACCTAACCCCAAGTAGCACAGGATGAAACATGAAGCTATTGTCACCACAAAGAAAGTCATAGGTATAGATTCAAAGTAACTGGACATTCTTCCTGTGGACACTTCCCATGTGAGTATTGGAAATTCTTACCAAAATACTCTTTCTTAGGAAGCACCCCGAAACAATGAGCAGCGAGGAGTACAATATTGCATAATGAATGATAATTATTATACTATAAACATATGTAAAAACAACTGCTAAGGCTTGTTAACATAGCCCAAAAGTATATTTTAGTAGTTATTACGAGTTGAAATATAGAATGGAAAAATATAAAAATTTAGTATAACCCTGTGTGAATGAAATTTTGGACTGAAAAAAATAACAGTTCTTGGAAATATTTTTTTAGAAGAGATATTCACTGGGGGGATACCAATGGGGAGGAGATTAAGCAGAAGATCATTATTGAGCTGAAAATATCTCTAAGGAAATTATTCAGGATGTAGTATAAATATTGAAGAAAAGGGGAATATGAAAGAGCTAAAACTCATGAAAATACAGAAAAATCTTGTGAAAGCATCTTTAATGATCTCAGAAGAAAGGTGTGTAGGAAGAGGCCTTATAGTTCCATCACTTCCCAAAATGACCTCAGCTCACAACCAGTTCCATATACATGAGCCCTGAAGTACTTTTCACATTTAAACCATAATATTCCACTTCTGGCCTGCAAGAGCTTGTGTCTATCTGATAATGCAAAAGGCATTCAGTCCAACTCCAAGATTCCCCAAAGTTTCTACAGTTTCAGCCTTTCTAAAAAGCAATCCAAGACCAAAGTCCCTTCTGAGGCACAGGATGTAGCAGGGCAGATGCATAGGCTCCTGGTGGCTGGAGCAGTCACAAACTACTCTCATGGCTATTAGGGTAGCTGATAGGACTGGATCTGCCCACAAAAGATGCATTTCCTGACTTTCACAAGAGCCCCCAATGGCTCATCAAGTAAATCTCATCAGTGAAGACATTGATACAATTACTGAGTCCATACAAGCTTGTGTCAAGTCCCAATAACCAGGAGGTTTGTCAGGCAAAGTGGAAATGTCACCCAATGACCCTACAATTACCTCTTGGCCCCATGGTATGGAGGACCTCGATGTAAGGCTATTCAGTATTCATGAGAAGCCTGTACACGGTGGTGCACCTGTGTTACATAAGCCACCTCTGTCTTTCAAGCTGTCCATCAGTGTTGAAGCCAGATGATAATTACCCACCCCTAATGCTGACTTGCACAAACCCCAGTCAAGCAAAGTATTAGGACTCTGGAGCCTTGCTCAAGCCCACTGCCCTCGTAGTATACCTCGCATTAATACCAAAACTTTCTATTGTTTTACTTATGCTTGTGTCTTGCTCCAATTATTCTCTCACCAAGAAAAAAAGATGAACTAAGGTTTAACTGCATTGACTTTCTCATAGCAGAGGAGAATCTTTAGCTATGAACACCCCAAAAGTGTCAAAAAATAAATGACATGATTCCAACATACAGAGTAAACATTGTCATGCTAAGAGGAAGGAGTAGGGGCACAAAAAATATAGTGAACAGGACCAAAACAAGGCTGAAACTCAGAGGACGGACATTAAATCCTGCAGCTCCAGACCTGGCATCTGCAGCACAGTTACCTTGGGGGAACTCCCATTCCTATGAGCTTACCATGTAGTTCACATGGTCTCTCTCCTGAGCTGGCTTTGTGCACTGACTTCAGCTTTTCTGGGCAAATACTTCACACACCTGGAAACTCTACTGTCCTGGAACCTAGACCTTACCCAAGCTTCATGCATTGACCACTCAGGGATACCTTCAGGGATTCTGTTGATGACACACATTGCCTGGTCTTCCAGACTCTCCTTTGAAATATGGGTGAAAGCCTTCCCATCCTCGTGATTATTGCATTCTCTAAGCTTGGGGGAAAAACCCACAATTACATGGACAAAGCCAAAGACCACTGCCACCTTGTACCATTAGCCAGAGTCCACAGCTGTGGGCCTGAGGGCCTGGATGGCTGAATTCAGGGGAATGCTTCCATTCTCAGGCCTGAATGAGTAGAGAACACTGAGTATACATTGAAAAAGTCATTATATCCTTGAGCTTGCCCTGAGTGGAATTCAGTCATTTCCTGAAAATACTTTTCTTATTATCCTAATGCAGAGTAATTGGCTTTCCTAATAGTTCTAATTCTTCACGGGCACACTTTCCTTGGTTCCAACTTTACATGTGCTTCTTTTATGAGCAAGCTGCAAATTTCTGCTCAGTCAACCTTGTGAACCTCTTTAAAGGCAGTGAGCATTAACTATGTCAAATCCTGAATAATGGACAGGCTCAAAATTTCTTCCACCACATTCATCTATCACTATGAGACTCAGTCCTTTACAATGTTCCCAGGGCAGGAGTATGTACAATGTATACACAATCTTTGCCACATTGTAACACAAGTGGCTCCTATTCAATTCCCAATAAAGTCTCCATCTGAAACCTCATGCACACCGCACCTGCTCTCCTAATCTCTGTCAGTATTCTGGTCTTCTGAGCTCCCACGAGCTCACACATTAACCTTCTGCTTGCAGAATCACAGGACTTCTGTGGCCTGCCCCACAAAATCTTCCAAATTCCTTTTGAAAACAGTGTGAATGTTTGCTGAACCATGTGGCCCAGTAGTCACAATTACAGTCACATTTCTCTAGTACTGACTTTCTTGTAACTTTTTTATTGCTGTAAAAAAAATTCCTTAAGATGAAGTACTTATTTTGACTCAGACCTTCAGTGGTGTTAGTGCTTTGTGGGGGGTGAGTGTGGCAGAGCAGAGCATGCTATTCTTTTCTGTTTTGCACCTACATGATTGCAAAAAGCTCCTTTATGGAGCATCCTCCTTGTATTATCTCAACCCCCCCCCCCACTATGTCCAAGAAGACATTGCTGTCAAAGACAGACAGCTGACATTGCCAGGGTTGCTGGAGGCCACGTGAGAGGAAGAGCTCCTCTTGAGAGAAACAAGTAGGGGAAGGATGGTTCCTGTGAATAGATCTGGAGAGCTCCAGACAGAAGGAATCAGATCCATGGACACAGAGAGGCCTGCTGCAAACTCACACACAGGACCATGGTGACTGGAGGTGGCTTTTCATGAGCAGGGATAGGGAATCGATCCCTGGGAGCTACAGATGCAACAAGGCACCACAGTTGCTCCAGGCTGGAAATATAAACACTGCAGAGAAAACAAATCCGAGGATGTGAGCATGATATGAAAACTAGAGCATTCAGAGCATAGATGTGAGGAGCAAGGCTCACAGCATTCATAGCATGGATGTGAGCAGGGAGGCGAGGAGCTGCCTCCCGGGCCTTGGCAGAACAGAACTTGTGTGAGCTGTGAGTTCCCAAGTCATAGGAAACCCAAGGGTCTCACTGAGAATCTGCGGCAATTTTGATCCCTTCTACACAAGGATTCACTTACACTGGCTAAGAGTGACCTGTGCACAACCCTGAGGCTCTGAAGTAAACAGACATAAATTACAGCGTGTCCTTTCCTTCAACTCCCAGCACCAGAGAGCACCCGGGGTAATTGCAGCAAGGGGCGTCCAATGAGTCAGGGAAATAAATCTGGAAGATCGTGGGGTGCTAATGAGGAAAGGTGGCACCCGGGTGGGGCCTGGGAGCAGAGGGGAGACAACTTTGAAGTTCCATGAGATAATGCGCTTGGGTGGAATCACCCTGGGGGAACTCAGATTGTATAATCCGTCTTTAGTCACGGTGTTCCGATAAGCAAGGCTGTCACTCCCCACTGAGTGGACGAAGTTCACAGAACCTCTCAGCACAGCAAAGTCTCCTCTGCTGTTGTCTCCTCCAGCCTCAGAGTGTCCCTGGCCTAGCCCACTGTTATGGACAAACACATCATCTCCCACTGTCCATAGGGTCTCCAATGCCTTTCTTCCTGTTTTCCCAACTGACCAACATGTATTTTTTTAAAGGTATAAGCCTGGTTTTTTTTCTACCATGAAATGTATTGGAAGGCTGAAATACAAGACCTAGAATTATTGTCATTTCAAAAAGTTATGTGTACTCTGGATATTAATATAAACATGAAATGTATATTCACCCAGTTCATCGCCATCTGTTTTATTTTCTATGGTGTCCTGCACAGAATAGAAACATCTTCATTTTGCTTGCATGATACTAATCATATTACAGTTAAATATGTCCAATGTTTTCCTGTGTTGACATTTTATGAATATTTTTGGGTGACATATATACATACAGATATATATGTCTCTCTCTGTCTATATATATATATATATATATATATATATACACATACATACACACACACACACACACACATATACATTCTCCTCAGTTCTCCTTTGTTAAAAAAGTGAGTGATTTGGGGTCTTATTTAGAAATCTTCTCTACATACATAAGTCAGCTTTTACTTTGATAACACTTTAATTCTTTAACACATAAAACTATATCTCTTTTTTACATTTCTATTATCTTTAAGGAGTTGCCATTCAACAAAGCAGTTTATGAATAGAATGCATTTTGATCCATGTTACCATTTTCAACATTCTCACGCACCCTTCCCCCTCCCAGCTCTTCCCTCAATCTTCATAATTGTATAGGATATGCATGAAGTTTGTACTGCATTCTCTCCCCTCCCTTTTTTTTTTGGTTGTGGGGCCTGAACCCTAGGCCTGGGTGCTGTCCCTCAGCTCTTCAGCTCAAGGCTAGTGCTCTACCACTTGAGCCACAGTTCCACTTCTGACTTTCTCTGCTTATGTGGTGCTGAGGAATCGAACCCAGGGCCTCATGCATGCAAGGCATGCACACTACCACTGAGCCACCTTCCAAGCCCCTTGTAGAGTCTTTAGTTCAGTCACTTAGTACTGTTCAAAAAATCGCAGTAATTTAAGCAATTCAATTATCTTATGCCAGAGTAAAATTTTGTTGTCTGATCTATTTGGAGACCAAATTGAGGCTGTGGGATTTTTTTCCTGGGCTATTAATGTCTTATTCAAAACTTTGGAAGGGTGTGTGGCTTTGCATTTTAAAAGAAAATATGATAACATGAAAAAACTTAACAATTGTTAAAGAATAATTGGGTCTTGAGTTGTGTAATCTTTAACAATTCATCTTTGGGGACATAAATTTTCACAGTTTTTTAGAAATAAAAACATAAAAATGTTATTGTCTTCATATATTAGGCATGTTTAAAGTACTTGTTATATTTCTCCAAATCTGCCTATCTTGGAATCTGAATGCAAACTCAAGCCAACCTTTCTCCTGATTTCACCACACAGCCTCAGATCTTACTTGCCAATTTGGTAGCAAATTACACAAATTATACTCACATATACTGTATCCCATAAGTATTAATTCAGAAACACAATTTAGAAAGTTGACACATGACACTGGTTCATCTGTTGATTTTTCCTGAAAAGAAAAAACTTCACTAGACCATTCCATACATATCCTACTGCAGTAATTTCTTTTTCCTTCCTAATCCTTTAATGTTATCTCAGTTAAATTCCAGATTTCCACTTAGGTTCATTTGGGATTTTTCTCCCTGTGTTTTATCAACAGCAACACTTATAGTTTAAAGCAATAAGGTATCAGACAGACGAATACCTGGTCTGGGTCATGTGTTCACTTCCTTGATGACTTATTCTGCTAGTTCTCTAATGATCATTGGCTTTCATCCAATGTAATCTACCAGAATAGTTTGGTTCCACTTCACTGAAAATGCATGTGTGTGGGCTTGTGAGTGGATTGGAGGTGTCCAGGCATTGAGGTGGCTATTTATAATTTATAGGACTCTGTAGAGTAATATCAATCTACCCTCACATAGTAGCTCATGCTATGGTTAATTCAAAGGAGAGAAAATAATGCTACTTGATAGGGATCATTCAGTTTCTTCTTTGCAGAGCCAAAATTGAGACTTAAATCTCCTGAACTGTACATCCAGATACTGAGACTGCTTTGAGAATAATCCCCTTCCATTAGTTCCTTCCTTAGCAAGCACTCTTCAAAAGGACCAAACACATAGTGCTGAAATCTGACTCAGATGCCTAGATTGGCCACTTGTCTCAGGACTTAAGTTTCCTCAGGGGTCGATAAAACGTGTATCATTTGAATATTATGCCTTCATATTGAGTTTCCCAATAAAAGCCTTCATATGTCATAATTTCTCTTTGAGAGCATCTCCATGCCATCTCAGTAGAAGGTTGATAAGACCAGTGATCTCTCATTCTTTCCTTTTTGTCATAATGGTATTGTTTCAGGCCAATGATCCATTGGTGGAATCACAGGTTTTGAATCATCTCTGCATGTAGGTCTGTGTGCGTGCTAGCTTCTCCCTCCTTGGCAGTGCTTCCTGATTTCCTGTTCTCACTTCTGTTTTATAGGTATCTCTTTTCATGTGTTGTTTGAACAGTGTCATCACTTGAAGATCATTTTCAATTTTAAAATTGCACTTATTGCTTTCTCTGTGTATATTTGCTATCATATATAAAAAATGTGTTTACCCAAGATCACAAAATCTACTCATAATACTTCCAGCATTCTGGCATTTGATATATTTTGAGTGATCATGGCGATGGGGTGAAGAAAGTAACTGAATCATTCTTCTGCATATGAAAAGCCAGTTTTCTCCATAAGAAGATTTTCCCTAAGAAGATTCTCCTGTCACATTTCAATTGTCATTTCAAATTTGTTGAAAATTAATTCACCACAAATTCAACAAGTATTGTTTCTGGAGTCCAAATTCTATCCAACTAGTCCATGAGCACACCCTCATGTCAGAACCACTGTCTTAATTACTGTAGCTTTGTCACAAGTTTTGAAATTTTGAAATGTGAACTCTAAATTTATTCTTCATGTTCAAGATAGTTTTGGCTACTCTGAGTCCCTGGTAACTTGCCACAGAAATTTTGGGATTCGTTTTTCAAGTCTTGCAAAAACAAGGCCATTAGAGGTTTTGGTAGAAGTTGTGTGGAATCTATAAATCAAATTAAGGACAATTTCCATCTAGACAATAATGAATCTGCTGATATGGGAACATGGAGTGTCCTTACATGTGGTATCTTTACTGTTTTAGAAAAATGTAAGGTTTTTATTCAACAAGTATGTATTGTTGCTTTAAATTTCAGTGATTGGGTATAGGTCCATATAATTGAATGTCTAATCTTAGAGAAAAAATAGTCTTTCTATTCTTTCTTGACACCAGCCACTGGTGGTCAAATCTTTTCAAAATCATAGGATATGGCCTCTTGAAATTACTATCTCAATTGAGTTATCACTCCAAATGCATCACATAATGTTTATCCAATGTCATTATCCTATCTCCAAATAATCTAAACCTGGCTCATTGTTCACACTCCCTGCCACTGAGTCTGCTTATAATTTTGCCTGTGTGGGGCTGGGAAGGTGGCTCAGTGGTAGAGCGCTTGCCTTGCATGCATGAGGCCCTGGATTTGATTCCTCAGAACCACATAAGCAAAAAGAAAAAAGCCGGAAGTGGCACTGTAGCTCAAGTGGTAGAGCACTAGCCTTGAGCTGAAGAGCTGAGGGACAGTGCCCAGGCCCAGAGTTCAGGTCCCATGACTGGACCCAAAATAATAATAATAATAATAATAATAAATTTGCCTCTGTGTGTGTGTGTGTGTGTGTGTGTGTGTGTGAAATGTGAGGTGTGTGTGAGGGCTCGAACTCAGGGTCTGGGTGCTGTCCCTGAGCTCTTTTGCTCAAGGCTAGCACTCTGCCACCTTGAGCCACAGTGTTACTTCTGGTTTTCTGGGGGTTAACTGTAGATAAGAGTCTCATGGACTTTCCTGCCTGGGTTGGTTTTGAACCATGGTCCTCAGATCTCAGCCTCCAGAGTAGCTAGGATTACAGGCATGAGCCACTGTGCCCAGCTATAATCTTGTTTTTAGCTTCTTTTTTTCTAGCTTTTGGAATTTTCCTCTTCCTTTTTTGCAAAGCCAGGTATCAACAGAGCTGGTTCTATGGTCTTCTGCCTTATCTGTCAGAATCATATGCTAAGAACCCTAGGGAGGTTAAAGCCACAGATAGCCCAAACTTTATATACATTATATTTTCCTGTCTCTACCTACACACATGAGGCCTTTTCCATCAGAAATAAGCACCCATCACATACTATGGCCATATAGTTTGTAGTTTTTGATGTGACAGCAAGATTAGCATATTTAACTTTTTCTCTAAAGAAAGAAACTTCACAGAAAAATCAATCCTTACTGCAGACTTCATCAACCACAGTAGTTACTTTTCTTGTGTTGAGAAGTTTTACTTTTCACTTATAAGAAGTACTTTGTGTCCATGTCTCGGAGTTCATTTCGCTTAGCATCTTCTTCCATGGCCATATGTTCGTCTTTGTTGTTGTTGTTTTTTTAATGTACTATGTTCTTCTCTCTATGTTACATCCACTGTTTTCACGTTTGATGTTGGTACCCTGGTATTGTATATATGTCTATTTGAATTAAGGAAGGGAAGAGGAACAGCAGACTGTTGAGACAAAGGACAAGAGGGGGACCAAAGCAACAGCGATATTCATTGGAAATGATCTGTACAACTTGGGGGGGTGGGAGGAGGGAAAGTGAGAGAAAATGAGGGAAGGGGTAACAAATTTGACAAGAAATGCACTTATTACCTTGTTTATGTAACTGTATCCCCTCTGCACATCACCTTGACAATAAAAAAAATGTTAAGATAAGGACTTTGTCACTTCTCTTGGGAATATCCAAACTGCCAGCCTTGTTGTTGTGCCAGCCTCTTATGCTTTGGGGCCATTCTGAAGTGAAATGAGGGTTATCTGAACCCAAGAACTGCGATGCTACTTGGGGAAATCTGATAACACATGGCTACCACTGAGCACTGGACCGGAGCTGTGCCGCGGTGGATGCCGGGAGAGGCACAGGCAGGACAGCCTACTCCTGAGACTTCCCTGTGCCATGCAGAGGACTTAGTTTCACACCAGTGGATGATTTCTGGAATGTTTGTGAATTACAGTTGGCCATAGACAAAAATTCCATAGACAAGAGAAGATGACTGGAGTCTGTCATTCCTGAGCCCCAGGTGTTTGTGGACACACTTCTTCATATTCAGTTACTGCGGGATGTTCACTTAAATACCCTCCAATGAACATTTAAAGAAATAAAGCTTTGGCATTGTCTCTGCCTGGCCTGCTTAAGGGCTCTCCGTGGATGTCAGCCCCTCCAACTGCCCATGTGGCCTTTTTCTAACGTGTGTTTGGTATGTAAGAATCGAGTTGCATTTTGTGTCATCTCATTTGATTACCCAGAAATGTGGAGATCTGAGGTGATTGTTAAGAATTTAGAGAGGATTCTGTGGAGGAGGAAAAGGTGGGGAATAATATCTGGAAATACAATAAGCCAGAACATACTCTAGCAGTAATAGAAACTCAGAGATTATTCTTCTTAGAAAGCTAAGAAAAGTCATGTCAATATTTCTCCCCATTCCATATGTTTAAAAAAGTTCCAGATTGAAACAACAACAAAAAAAAACCTTTTGGTGTAAGACAAGCTGTTAAGCCAAAAGGAGGGATCTGGCCACCAGGTATGTCCAGGGCCCGTGAAAGGAGGTGCAGTGGAGTGCATGCATTATAGACAGGCTCCAAGTCTTCATTCTCCCCTGCCTGTAAAGCTGGGACTTTGGGAATGAGAAGGCAAGTGCTTTAATCTCCACCTTTTCAAATACAGACACTTCAAGTGCCTGTCCCATTCTTCACAACAGCACATTCAGGTAGATACACCTGTTTCCCTTTGAGTCATGTAACTGGGGCTTGGAAGTCTTTTTTTATTTAATTTTATTTTTTATTGTGAAAATACTGTACAGAGGGGTTACAATTACACGGGCAAGATAATTGGAAGTCTTAAATAATAAATAACCCTCAATCAAAGCCATTGCGTGAATGAATTTAACATGGAAATTTGAACAAGCAACTGATGTTCTTTCTATTAAGAGGAATAAAGCATCTCGAATGAGCAGTAAACTAAAGAGGATGCTGGACCTTCAGCTTGAGACACAATGAGATGACTGAAGTGACTTTCAGCGGGGAAGTAGTACTGCAGTTTGAACTCAAACCCCTGCAATTGCTGGAGTATCTATCTAGCACATAAATGATGCCTGCAGATCATTTGTGCTTCTATTATTTATTTTCTTTTTTTAATTGTGAAAATACCGTACAGAGGGGTAACAATTACATGGGCAAGATAACGAGTACATTTCTTATCAAGTATTGTTGTCTCCTCCTTTATTTCCCCTTCCCATCCCTTCCCATTACTCCCCCACACCCCCTCTACCCGTTCCTCTCCCCACCAAAGTTGTAAAGTTCGTTTTTTGACATAACATCTTGTACATCTCATTGTTGCAATGGGTCCACCTGTATCCCTATTTAAACGATTTGTTTTTTCCCTTCCCCTCCACAAATTATACCAACATCAAATACAGTGAAAGCAGGGGTTATACTGTGGGGGAGGGACATACAAAGTAACAAAGAAATAATCTTATAAATATGTTAGAAACAATTGCATGAAAGAAAAAAATTTGAATACTTATCTTGGGGTTCATTTCCCTAACATCAACTTATCTGCCCTTTTCTACTTGACTCAGACATAGACTGGTTATTACAAATAAGGGAAACCATGGGACCTGTGTTTCTTTGGGCCTGGCTTATTTCACTTAATATAATTTTTTCCAAGTATTTCCATTTCCTAACAAATGGGGAAATGTCATTTTTTCTGATGGAGGCATAGAATTCCATTGTGTATATATACCACATTTTCTTGATCCATTCATCTACTGAGGGCATCTGGGTTGGTTCCATATCTTAGCTATGGTAAACAATGCTGCAAAAAATACAGTTGTGCTGGTAGCTTTAGTGTGGTCTTGTTTGCAAAAGTGAGATTGCTGGGTCATAGGGGAGCTCTATGTGGAATCTTTTGAGGAACCTCCATACTGCTTTTCAAAGTGGTTGAACAAGTTTACACTCCCACCAACAATGAAGTAAGGTTCCCTTCTGTCCACATCCCCTCCAGCATCTGTTGTTATTAGAGTTCTTGATTCTAGCCATTCTAACTGGGGTGAGGTGGTATCTCAATGTTGTTTTGATTTGCATTTCTTTTATGGCTAGGGAGGTTGAGAATTTCTTCATGTGTCTATTGGCCATCCTTCTTTCCTCTTCAGAGAAGTTTCTCTTTAAGTCTTTAGCCTACTTGTTTATTGGGCAGTTGTTTCTTTGAAGATTTGTTGTTGGGGATTTAATTTTTTGAGTTCCTGGTATATTTTAGATATGAGACCCTTGTCCATTGTATGGCTAGTGAAGATCTTCTCCCAATCCGTGGGCTTTCTATTGACCTTGCTAGCTATGTCCTTTTCTATTATTTAATTGGATCTTCTGTTTTTACCTGGATCCACCACAAAGAGCAATCCTCCTACCTAAGCCTCCCACTTAACTGGGATTATCCATTGATACCACAGCATCTAGCTTTTTGGTTGAGATGGGGTTTTGCTAACTTTTTGTGAGGCTGCTGGCCTCAAACCACAAATCCTTCCAATCTCTACCTCTCATGTTGCTGAACTGAAAAAAATGTGAGCCACTTTGCCTGGCACCAGGATTGCACCTCCTCCTCCTCCTTCTTCCTCTTCTTTGCTGCTGCTTCCATGACAGTACTGTGGTTTGAACTCAGTGCTTTAGGCTTTCTAGGCAAGTGCTTTGTTACAGAGCTGTGCCCTTATTTGTCTTGAAATTAGGGACTATGCTATCTCTTCTTATTTTACAAGGTGACCCCACGATAAATTTGCCTCTATTCTGAAACATTCCTATGAGTGAATTGATTTGTACTTGATGCAATTTAAGTGATTTTGTTTTGTCTTTGTTTCATCAAGGAAATATTAAAATAATGCTTGTGAGCATAGATGCTGGTCATGATGATGCTTTATTATCTAATTCTATGCACGTTGACTGCATGCTGCTCAGCAATGTTCATGATGTTGCAGATTCTACCAGCACACAGAGCAAGGCCAGGAGCAAGCTCTGTGGGCTGCTGCAGCAGGTTGAATGCTCTTCCCTCCTTCCTTCTTCACTGCACTTCATCCTGTTCATCTTTGTATTTTCTCTTACATCACTTACTTTGGCAGAATTCTCACACAGTCTCCATCATCATTTCCTTTTCATTATGGAATTTCCCTGGAAAATTTCAATCTCATTCACTGTTTCACTTGAATCATGAACTGATCCCTCTAAAATTCATACTGCAGCCCTGCCTTCATTGCAAATGTCTGACTATAACACAGTCAGGCACTGGGGACATTTGTATACATAATGTAATCTAATGATCAAAGCTGTATAAAAATGAGCAATCTCTCTAAACATTGAGACCAAATGGCCAAATGATATAGCTACTGGAGATTGAATGGCAGAAATAAAGTTTTAACTTGTCCAGCTGATTTCACAGCTAAAGATCATAAGGTGTCTAGCCCCTACTGGAATATGAGCAAAATAGTCCGGTGTTGGTGGCTCCCATTTATAATTCTAGCTACTCAGAAGGCTGAGATATGAGGATTGTGGTTTGTTACCAACCTAGGCAGGAAGTCTATGGGACACTTATCTCCAATTAACTACCAGAAAGCCAGAAGTGGTGCTGTGCCTCAAAGTGGTAGAGCACTTGTCCTGAGTAAAAAAGCTCAGGATTAGCACCTGGGCCCTGAGTTCAAGCCCTATGACTAACAGAAATAAAAACAAATAATATGAGCAAAATAAACCACCATCCCCAAAGCTTTTCTCTTCATCTTCTCTTCCAAGGTGCTCATTCTCACTCCACATCCCTTCTTCCCTTCTTCCCATTTCCAGGTGTTGCTGTCCATTCACCCTCCCAAATCGTCAGTGTCATCATCACTGGGTGGGAAGCATGCGACCTTTGGGTTTACCATGCCTGCAAAACCCTTTGGTCTAGCCCTGCCAAGGCAACCACGGGCAGGATTCAAAATCCAATACATCTAGGAGCTTTGTACAAAGCAAAATGCAATAAATACAGCCTCACAAATGAGGTGATAAATATCCACATGGCCTTTGGCAGAAATAAAAGGTTCCCCACCCCTGAAAGCTCATTTCTCTCTTACCCAGTCTCTGCAAGCAATCAAAGAAGCATTGGTGCTTTTTTATAGCTTTTTCTCATTTTTTATAATCTATCTGTTTTACCACATCTCCTCTGCAGTGTTCCTAGCTCTATTACCTCACAACTCCCAGGTGGCCTTGGGCATCTATCTCTAAAGCTCTACCTCTGACCTGCACCTCTCTCTAGTTCAATGGACAGCAGCTTCAGAGGTGTCTTTCCAAACCCAGATGACAATCTCAGCCCACCTTTATGAATCACTGCTGAATTTCCACTGCTGAGAAGTTGTTTCTCAAACTCACTTCAGAGAAGAAACAGTCAGTTGTGTTATTGCTCTTCCAAATTAATTCTCAGATCTAGCTGACTAGTGCGTATGTCATGCTATTTCAGTGTGCATATTTGACCTCTGCAATGCTAAAATCTCTGCAGTTTGAGTTGTAAATGGGAACAATTTCCTGGGTGATGTATTGAAATGTTCATGTTAAATAGAGCATTTCCCCAGGAGTGAGTTATTACCTGCACAGACAGTCCACAGACAGTCCAGCTGCTGTTGCCCTAACCCTGAGCCTGACAGAGCTGTCAAGGAGATTTCTTGGAGACCAGTGTCCTCCTCTCACTTCTCAGAGTTTTCAAATAAAGAGATTCTCCAGGCTATTGTTGTGTTGGAGAAATCTAGGCTACAGGGCTTACTCCAGCGGTACCGCCGTTTGTCCCACTTTGCCAGATATGCAGACCAGTAGTGATTAAAGGCAGAGAAAAGAGATTTGTTTCATGGCAGGGATATGCCACTGAAAGAGGCAAAGTGAGTACTGCACCCTGCCATCCAGGGTACATCGCAGGAACTTTGGATATAAATAGAGAAAGAGCCAGGGCAGGGAGCCAGAAGTATGTATAATGATTTAATAGGTCTGTGCAAAGGTGTGATGTGTTGATCAGTATCTCAAGATGGCCAGGCAGCACCTCATTGCAACAAAGCAGTCCATGTTGGCTGGAAGTAGACTGCCATTAGGCCAGGGGCCTCTGCTTTGCATAGGAGGTGTTTCCATCTCTCATCATAAAGACGCTGTTGATGAGTCCTGTCCTTCCTGAAGTCCAAAGTGATTGCAGAACAGAGATTCAAAGTCAAGGAGATGGATGGGAAATGAAGTCTAGAATGTATCAAGCTTTTCTTCTGCTTTCAATTAACTCATAGACCCAAGTAAGACTCTGTGCTTTATAGAAAAAGCAGTTTCTAAATGCCTGTTATGATAGTAGTGACTCTGAATAATTCAGTTAGGCTAAGAGTCAAGTAAGTGTGGGCTAATCTTTGAATGATTCCTTTGCTACCTTGACCTTGTGGGCATACTTGCTTATGGGTAGGAAAATCCAAATAAATAATAATGTTGCAAAATGAAACAAAGCAAAACAAAAACCAACAGGCAAAACCTTTTCCTTGGTTCAGTCACTTTGCAACTTGAAAATAGAATTGTACACATTTTATTTCATTTTTTATTTTTATTGTAAAGATGATGTACAGCAGCATTACAGTTACATAGGTCAGGCAATTAGTACATTCATTTTTGAACACTGAAACCAACACAATGATTGGTAAAAGAAAAAAATTACACTTGGACATGATAAATTAACCAGGACTCTAAACATTCAGTGAGACCAAAGGAGGATATTCTTAAGAGAGGATCACAAAGGCTCAATAGGTACATACGATCACATAAAATGATGTTTATCAAAATGAACTCCAAGAAATGGAAACAAGAAGTTTTTTATTTTATTGTTTTGTTTATATTCGTTTTTCATTTTCCCCCTTTTGTCACTGTTTTTGAATTCTGTACTTTTTGTCCTGAATATGTTTATCTGCTTGAGGAAGGAGAAAGGGAAGCACAGAAATGGAGGTATAAAGGGTGAACTAATTCAGCAGTGATACTCACTTGACACTACATTGAAAATGAATTCCCCAACTTCTGGAGAAGGGGGTTTGAGAGGGAAAAAACAGGGAGAAATATTACATGTATTTTTAATAGCATAAGCTATTCACAAATATTTTGCCAGCCCATTGAAATCTCACTGCTTTCTTTTTAACAGTTCATAACTGACTTATTTTTAAATCAGAGGGAAAGAGGGAATAGCCTACACTACGCAAAAGTAAAGAAATGTAAACATCACCTAATATGGAAGAAATAATTTGTAGTGTCAACGCGTATAGAATTCACAAACGTTATAGACCATGATAATAACAATTTGCCTTGTGAAGATTAAAATGTGTTTGTGACTTTAAGTATCACTATCCCACAATACTGTGAAATATGTGAAATTTATGTAATCATCTAATCTTAACTTTTTTAAAAAAGTGAGAGCAGGGATGGGTTAGGAACGATGGGTGACAATGTTGTCAAACATCTTGTATTCATAATTTCTTTGTACAACTACTTAAAGATAATAATGATAATAAAAAGAAATTTTCAGAATATCAGATGTGTCACTCACTACTCTCTTTTTACAATTTTTTAATTGTTTCTTCTAAATTGATTGCTGGACAATTATTCCATAACTGTGTTAACAAGATCAATAGAAAGCCCATGGATTGGGAGAAGATCTTTACTAACCATACAACAGATAAAGGTCTCATATCTAAAATATGCTTGGAACTCAAAAAATTAAATCTCCAACAACAAATCCTCAAAGAAATAACTGCCAAATAAACAATTGGGCTAAAGACTTAGAGAAACTTCTCTGAAAAGAAAATAAGAATGCCAATAGATATATGAAGAAATGCTCAACCTCTCTAGCCATAAAAGAAACACAAATCAAAACAACATTGAGATACCACCTCACCCCAGTTAGAATGGCTAGAATCAAGAACTCTAATAACAACAGATGCTGGAGGGGTTGTGGACAGAAGGGAACTTACTGCATTGTTGGTGGGAGTGTAAACTTGTTCAACCACTTTGGAAAGCAGTATGGAGGTTCCTCAAAAGACTCCACATAGAGCTCCCCTATGACCCAGCAATCCCACTATATATATATATATATATATATATATATATATATATATATATATATATATATGTATGTATGTATGTATGTATGTATAAATACATATATATACACATATACTATATATGTATACAGACACACACAAACACACACACACACACACACACACACACACACACACACACTGGAATTCTATGCCTCCATCAGAAAAAATGATATCGCCCATTTGTTAGGAAATGGAAAGACTTTGGAAAAATATATTAAGTGAAGTAAGCCAGGCCCAAAGAAACATAGGTCCTATGGTTTCCCTTATTTGCAATAACTAGTATATGTCTGGGGACAAGCAGAAAAGGTCAAAAAGCTATGTACATATGATCGTATAAGATGATGTTAAGTGAAATGAACTCCAACATAGGGACACAAGAGGTTTTTTCTTTCTTGACATTGTTCCTAATGTATTTATAATGTACCGTGTGATTTTTTTGTTTCTTTGTATGTTCCTTCCCCACAGTATAACCCCTGTTTTCACTGTATTTGATGTTAGTGCCCTGCATCTTGTATATATACTTCTCTAGCTTGGGGAGGGGAAGGTAAAAATCAAAATAGGGATACAGGTTGACTCATTTTAACAATGAGATGTATAAGACACTATGTTGAAAAATGAACTTTACAATTTAGGCGGATGCAGGGGGCGGGAAGGAGGGAGGAAGTGTAGTTTGTGGAGCTGGGAGGAAAGGGACAGTAGGGGAAAAACAAAGGAGGAGGTATCAATGCTTATTAGGGAATGTACTCATTACCTTGGTCGTGTACTATAGCCCCTCTGTACAGTATTTTTACAATAAAAAAGTATTTTTTTAAAAAAGGAAAAAGATAGCAAAATTATTTCAGAAATTATATAAAATTATAAATAAATTTATTATTTTAGCAATTATATAAATTTATTTCATCATTTATATACATAGAAAAGGAAGAGAGCCAAGTGTTTAAACAAATGAGATCCATAGTTGGATTGTCAACTTTCTTCAGCAATTCAGACATCTTCTCCCTCTCTTTACATTGAAAAGGGCCTACCAACTTCATCAGTGGACTTCCACAGCTAAGAACTATGACCCATAAAGGGGATGGAAACATTTAAAATGTTTCCTAAGTTAAAAAATTAGAAATCTTACCCTAATATAACTGATGGGCTCCAACCCTGCCCAAGAATTGAAAAAGCCTGTGAAAGTTATTTATGTTAAAACATAGGGATTGCATACAAAACTTGTTCTATCCTCAGAAACCTATAAAATTAAAGAAATAATAAACATGTTTTATAGAAAACAATTCTAGTAATTGACTTTGTGTAAATGCACATATAACTATATATCAATCACAAGTCAATAATGCACTTATACTATATATGTGCATATATTTTTGAGCTTTAAGGGACCATTTGTTTATACATATGGAAAACACATCTTGGATTTGGATAATTCAAGATGGAAACACATTTAAGTCATTTCATTTTTCTACTACTCGTGAGTAATTTGAGAGCAAGGGAAGGAAGGATTTGGTGTTGCTCAGTTACAAGACACCATTTCCTTGCAGAGTGCAAGCTGAGTATAAACAGGAAGAGACCAGCTTTGTAGGAAATCCAGGGCTGATCAGATTGGAGCCTCATTCTGGAGAGAGAACAGTTTTGGATCATTTTTTTTTTGTAAAAATAGATGTTTATCTGAAACAAACTCCAATCCTTCCAAAGTTAACTTTTATTAACATTTAAACAGCCTAGATGCTAGTTTAATTTTTTTCAGTAATAAAAAGACCATTATTTTCTATCAGTGATTTGTGATTCTGGCAAGTATTCTATCCTTGAGCCTTCCAGATCCATTATTTATATCAAATGATGCTATTTGTTTTATTTTTATTTTAGATGAAGGAAATAGATCTTGGTTTAAGGAAACTTTGGTTTGGCAAAATGATAAAATAAATAATAAACATCTGCGAGTTAAAAACAAAACAAAACAAAAATCAAGTTGACTATTGTCCAAGTGCCTAAAGCTTAAGTTTATTTTGCTTACTTTTTCTCAGAGCTAATATGAAGAAGTGAATTAGACCCCAGTCTAATTTCTTCAGTTAATAGGGGATCTGGAATGAAAGACCCAGATCATGTCTTAGTGTTTGGATTAAGCTCCCTCACTGAGGGAGAAAACAGACAAGATGCACAACTCACTGTTATTTAGAGTAGGGTGGCTATCAAAATGTCTGTAGTGTTTTGGAAATTTGAAAACATTCACTGATGGAAGTTAGTGCAGTTACTCTTTCCACATTGGCTAGCATTATACCGCAAAAACAACACTATGCACCTCTGCTCAATCACATGTGATTTTCCAAAAGGGAATGTTGGATCCTAATCTGGGAAGCTCTGCATTGGACCTTTCCAAAGTCTGAATGGGTCCATTGACCTAAAACAGATATATGATATATATATATATATATATATATATACATAAATACATATGATCTATATACATACAATATATATACATATCCAGCAATTTGAGCAAATCAGCTTAAATGAGACAGGAAGACATTAACTGTGCTTTCTCAAAATGGCAGATTGAGGAAATATAGAATCATTCATTGTGAAGGCTTTAGAACATTCACAAAACAGACATTTTAGAACATCTTGGAGGTAAAATGAGCATGATGCTAGTCCAAGTATTTGTCTTTGCATATATTGAGATACTGTACCATCTAACTTCAGCAACAAAAATAAACTCTTCAATATATTGAATTATTAATGATCTGGATAGGCATTTCTCTGTCATGCAGCTTACTGTTCATCTTGCACTGATAAATTATGGGTTAATGCCACATAATAAGTTTATATTCATAGGCTAAACTTTAGTGACCCTGAAAACCAGTTTTTCTGTGTTGATTGTAGTGAGGACAGCTGAGATCCATCTTCCTTCATCTCTGTTGATGTTTTTATCAGGCAAGAGGTTACTCTGGTAATTAGAGAAGAGAAAACAAAAACAAGTTAAGATTTATTGTATCACAGTGGACACTATCCACACAGGGTGCAAATAGCCTTCACGCTGAGAAGAGTGGCCTTGGGCCTTGCTCACCCTGACAAATGTTTTGCTGTTTTGTGTGAGGATATTAATCCCATGTGGATGAAAGTTTTTGGGTACTCTCTGGCACTGATTTTGAGCTTCAACAATAAAGTCAGTACAAAATAAACTTTGTAAGAAATTGGGGCTTTATTTAAAACCTAACATTTGTTTCAGTGTTCAAAACATTACTTTAAGCGCTGAAATATCTTTCTTGAACATTCAGCATTATATTGAGTCTCATGAATGAGTGGTAAGTTCCTCAACCATATGGATATACAAACTCCAAAAACAGAAGTGACAATGAGGCCAATTTACAATCAACAAGGAAGGACTCATTTTCTTTCCTTTTAAAAAAGGTTCTTGTCGGGTGCCAGGGGCTCACACCTGTAATCCTAGCTACTCAGGAGACTGAGATCTGAGGATCGAGGTTCAAAGCCAGCCAGGGCAGGAAAGGTCATGAGACCCTTATCTCCAATAAGCCACCAGAAAACCGGAAGTGGTGCTGTGGCTCAAGTGGTGAGCACTCACCTTGAGCTGAAGAGCTCAGGGACAGTGCACAGGCCCAGAGTCAAGACCCATGACCGAAAAAAAAAATATTTTTTTTCAAAAGGCTGTACATCTAAGTGTCCAGTGCTCCTTGCTCAGAGCCACTCTTTCCATCATCCTCTCCCATTCCATCTGTTCCCTCCCCCAGGCGCATTTCACAGAGTCCACTTCCTCTATCACATATGTATTCGGGCTAGATTTGTCCTTTGTTCCTTTTTTCATTCATCCATCTCCCTCCCACTTAGAATCTTATTTCCGCTTCCTGATGCTCATTTTGTTAAACTGTTAATTATTTGAAAGGCTAACTCTATGGAGTTTCTCTCCTCTGTGTTCAATACCATACTTTAGTCAAGTATACTATGAATCCAAGCATCTGCCCCTGTGTGTGTGCACTTTGGATCTCAGATCCACCAATGAGAGAATACATGTGCCCTATGTCTTCCTGGACCTGGTTTACCTAGCTCATTTACCTATCTCTTTCCCTGAAAATGGCAACATTTTATTTTTCAGGAAAAATAATATCCATTGTGGGTCATCTTGGCTGTTTCCATAACTTGGCCATTGTGAACTGTGCTGCACTGGCCCTGGATGCAAAGGTGAAAAGGTGATTCACAATCTTTCAGGTAAATTCCCAAGAGTGATATGGCTGGGACACAGGGTGAAACTATTTAGTTGTTAAGGAGTCTCTATACTGATCTCCACAGTAGTTGCATTAGGTTACATTCCCACCAACAATGTGTTAGGGTGCCCTGAGTTAATGCATCTTCACCAGTATTTCCTTCTGTTTGTATTCTTGATGGCAGCCATTCTCATTGGACTGAGATGGAATCTCAATATTGTTTTGATTTTCACTTACCAGGGAAGGACTCATGCAGTTTACCACCTTTCTGCACAATACAAAATGGACCTCTGTCTAACAGGACTGTGTTAGACTTGTTTAAAAATGCATACGAATTCTCAGAATGTGTTGGCTGGTCAGGAAGTAACCATGAGGGCAGAGAAAAGGTGTTGGTAGAGGAAAGGGGTCATCAGAGATGGCCATGACAGTGATGAGGTCATGGGTTGTGGCTGCTCCCCTGCCAGAGCCGCAGGGAGAGTGTCTAGGTGGTACCTCTTGGCTATCTGCTTCTGTTGTTTTCAGATTCTGCATTTTATCGTGTTTCCTTTGTTGGTTTCCAAGCATGGGAAGACATGCCTGTGGAACCAGGGCATTCCAGTCTGCAGCAGAGATGTTGCTCCTTATTGTGAGTTAGTAGCCCTGATTTCACTGTTCCTTTCATTGATTCTTCATGCTACTTTGTTGGGAGTGGTATCCTGCTAACAACCGGGCCCTGAGCTGATGACATGCCCTGGCAGAGAGGAGGTAGCAGTACCAGCTACATATTTTTGGAGATAAAATTCTTGAACTTATCCTTTTTTTTAGGTATTAAAATAATAATTCTTTTATTAATGGAAGGCAGCCCAGGCACTCTGGGAATTCAGAACCTAAATAATAAAACCAGTTAAAGCCACATCTGTCCCTGCCTTGAACTTATTCTTACATCACAAGTACAGGTCACTTAGGTTTTATTTTTGGTGTTGTTTTGTTTTGCCAGTCCAGGGGCTTGAACTCAGGGCCTAGGTACTGTCCCTGAGACTATCTGTGCTTAAAGCTAGCGCTCTACCACTTGAGCCACAGTGCCACTTCTGGCTCTGACTAGTTTATTGGAGATAAGAGTCTCACATACTCTTCTGCCTAGGCTGGCTTCAAATGGTGATCCTCAGATCTCAGCCTCCTGAGTAGCTAGGATTACAGGTTTGAACCACCATCACCCAGCCTCATTGGGCTTTTTTGTTTTTGTTTTTTTAGGAGCAAAGAAGAAAAGTTTTTGAAGCTAAAAAGTTGGCAGAAGAACCACCTTTCAAGGCAGTCTCCATAGTATGTGGGTGGGGAAAGAATTTGAAGCCTCAAAAGTTCAAAACCATGTCTGCATTGCTGACGGAAGGCTGGGGAAGATTGCAGTATGAAGGCCCTGGGTCTTTTCCATTGGCAGAGGATGAGCAAGAAAGCAGTCCAGAATTTACAGAACATTTCACACATTGGTGGAATAAAGCCAAACTATAGGTAGAGCATGTGAGCCACATATATCCCTTAAAATTTTCCAACCACAAACAGAAGAAATAATGAATTATTTATCTTATTTTACACAATGAATCCAAACTACTGCCATTTAATATGGAAATAACATAGAAGTTGCAGATGACATATTATAATTGCCTCTTTGTTCAAATGAATTACAGCCCAAGTAGTATTGGATACAAACAGCATCTTTGAATTTAGATGCAAAAAACTTATTGAAAGTATATTTGAGTTATATTTTAGCTCTTATAAAAGAGCTGGAAATAGACTTGCATGCCCAAACATTCAATGATTTATAAATTCTTCTATCTAGTAAAGGAATTGAACATCCTATTTTTTTAATTTGAAGAAATTTAAGTTAAATGGCATGGAAACATAGCTCATCCACTATATTTGTCACATTCCTGGAGCTCAGTACCCACCTGTGGCCTGTAGTTAGTGGATTGGGAAGCACAAGTTAAAGGGAGGAAAACCAAGAGGAAAAGCTCATTTAGGAGTCATATGCTGCAATCATGAACATCATAATCAGGGTTTGTGCCAGGTACACTGCAGAAGGAACAGCCTGAGAGGGAATACCTAAGAACTACCATCAGGCAACATGTTCAGAATGAGGTCAAAATAAGCACAGAGTATCCATAAGGAGGTAAGCAGATGACATTTCTGAGCAGGATGATAAATCTAGGAGAAATTGGAAATTGGAAGATAGGGAGATAATGACTTTGGTTTAAATTTTTATTTTATTTTTTAAATTTTATTTTATTGTAAAGATGCTGTACAGAGGGGTTACAGTTACATGAGTAAGGTAATGAGTACATTTCTTGTTGAGCATTGTTACCCCTCCTTTGTTTTTCTCCTACTATCCCTTCCCTCCCCCATCTCCCCCCCTCTCCGGCTGAAGTTGTAACATTCATTTCCAACATAGTGTCTTGTGAATGTCATTATTACAATGGGTCATCCTGTGTCCTTGTTTCAGCATTTTGTTATTCCCCTTCCTCTCCCCAAATTAGATAAATGTATGTACAAGATGCAGGTTACCTAAATCAAATACAGTGATAACAGGGGATATACCATAGGGGGGAGAACATACAAAAGAAACAAAAGAAATCTCATAGTACATTAAAAACAACAACAACAAAGAAAAATCTCTTATGTCCATATCTTGGGGTTCATTTCACTTAGCATCATCTTAGATGGTCATATGTGCATCGCTTTTGAGCTTTTCTGCTCATCTCTGAAGGAGTTTTGACACAAACCCATATAGACCAACAAATTCTGATGACATTAGATGAGTTAGAGCAAGCTGATGAATGGCTGTAAGACTGTCAGCAAGCACTATTTGAGAGACATCTGATAGAAGCTCTGCAGTGTATTGTAGATACATCAGGGAACCCTGCAAGGCTGTTTCTTGGAAGGGGAATGGGAGGAGATATGCCTCAACAGCATGTGGTAGCCACCTCAACCAGCATCCAGCCTCTAGGAGGTTAAAGTTAGTTAAGTTAAAGTTAGTAAAGTTGTTAAAGTGAGTCTCCCTTAAGGAGATCTGTTCATGTACTCAGAGAAAATGAAAGTCCAGGAGCAGAGTACGGTCTGGGATAATCTGACCTAAGAATTACCATCTGCTAAGGTATCTCAGAAGGCAACTGGGTGCTAACTTTGGACAATTTCTGGAAGCATAAATCCAGCCTATATTTGTCTTACAAATTTCACAAGTACCATTTATTAGTAACAGGGGCAAATGTATTTAGGGAACATTTTACTTCCTTCACTTTCATTTATAGTAGTTCTGTATCTTACAGGAGGAGGAGAAGGAAGAGGAGGAAGAGGAAGAGGAGGAGGAGGAGGAGAAGAAGAAGAAGAGGAAGAAGAAGAAGAAGAAGAAGAAGAAGAAGAAGAAGAAGAAGAAGAAGAAGAAGAAGAAGAA